>NC_057343.1:193327500-193631250 GCF_016509475.1 Prionailurus bengalensis | reverse complement strand
CCTAGTAACTGCCTAGAGTGTGATAGCTTACTGGAGAAGTGACTCAAAACTCCAACTCAAGATTTCAATGGGACTATTTTTACAGCAATAAATATATAAGGGCTTCAAAACATTTTAGTTTTTTTTTTTTTTTTTCAGTTAGTAATAATAGCTATCAGTTTATTGATGGTACTAGTCACAACGTTTTATTTACGCCCTATGCTGGGGAGAAATAATCTAGGTAAAAGGCCCTCAGCATAATGACCAATCAATAATTGTTAATCACTGCAAATGCCCATAGCAGAAGACCCTGTAATATATGCAAATGAGCTCTACAGTGATTGCGGATCGGCTCCTGTCCTCCACCTGGCCCCTATGTTCAGTGGAAGTGATTAGGATGTTACATTCTGATCATTTGGGATTTTCTCAATTCAGTGTGCAGTTCTGTACACTACTCTTTTTGTGTATTTTCTGGGATATCATAGAATAATCGAAAAACCGTGGTTTTCATTAATGATACAATAATGCACTTCCATTTTACTTGGTTAATTTTTTGGGGGGAGGGGAATCTATTCATCGCCTAGAGATAAGATTTTATTGTCCTATTGTTATTTTTTACTGAGTTTTTTTTTTTTTAAGTTTTTTATTTTTATTTGAGAGAGAGAGAGAGAGTGCAAGCAAGAGAAGGGCAGAGAGAGAATTCCAAGCAGGTCCCATGCTCAGTACAGAGCCCAACGCCGGGGCTCAATCCCACAATGGGATCGTGACCTGAGCTGAAATCCAGAGTTGGACGCTGAACCTACTGAGCACCAGGTGTCCCTATCCTATTATTAACACTATTTGTGATTTCATTTAATTCCCCAAACAAGCAAGGTAGGAGTAGGTACTCCCAGTTGTATATATGGGAACAAATGCTCAGAAACATTAAGAATCTTGCCTGAGCTCAGTCAGCAGAGCCGGATTAGAACCCCATGTCAGACTCCAAAGCCTGTGCATTCTACATGATGGTGCCAGCAAGTGACCTGATCAAGCTCATCACATACTGATTTTTATCTGAGAAGCCAACATGGTATTTCCAATTCCACCTTATACTTACCACTGGTTCTGAGGACTAGAGAGGGGCTGTTCTGCTACCTGCTCAGATTCATTCTTATCAGGACCATTCGTTGTGGATTTACAGACTTGACTCTTCTGGTGTTGGCGGATCATTTCTGCCAAGGTCTCTTGTACTTCAGCAACGGTTCTCTGTGAGTTTTGGAGACTGGCGTGTTTTTCTGAAAAGAGCTCTTTACAAGTGATCAGCATTTGCTCACTTTCTTCTGTGAGGCTCAAGTCTAATTCTGGAGGCCCGCTTGGCTTTGGCTGAGAAATATTAGGGTCTGTTTCTTCAGGGCTGGCACTGTCTATCTGCTGGCTTTGCTCCACAGAAGTTGTCCTTCCGTGAGCAGCTCTTACCCAGACACTGGATTTAGGGCAAGGCTTGGAGAGAGACCACCAGAATTCATACAGACGTCCATAAATAAAAAAGGCCTCCAAACTTTTGAAAGCTGGTGTGGTAGGGGACTGATGTTCACCCAGTTTGTCTCTTAGGTGGTCACAGCCTAGAAGAAGAGAAGGATTTAGGGTTGTGCATTTCTGTTTCTGCTAGATACACATTCCTCTTCCCGTTACGTTTCCTATCACCCAAGGGGCAGAGCTCAAGAACAAGTGATCAGAGCTAAACATCTCCTGACCTAGGACAGCGTTCTTGTTGCTGTAGTCTGCGAGTCAATCAAAGCATTACAGAAAAAGTATTCCATCTTCCTATGAAAGCTCTGGGGTATGATCTCACTATGTCTCTGAAAAATCAGTGATTTAGTTTAGTGACTAAGTATGCAGTTCAAAGAATGTCCCTTCTGTTGTGCTTCTCCATTCTTTTTTTTTTTTTTTTAAGTCTATTTATTTATTTAATGTAATCTCTACACCCAATGTGGGGCTTGAACTCACGACCCTGAGATCAAGAGCTGCATGCTCTTCCAACTGAGCCAGCCAGGCGCCCCATGTGCTTCTCCATTCTTAACTAACTTCTGAGCACATTGCTATTTCTCTTAAACCATGGAGAAAAATTTGTAGAAGGCAGCAAGGTAGGTAAGGTAGGTAGGGCCAGGTAAAGGAAAACAGCTTAGCCGTTCTGGCCCCCTCTTAGAAGCCTGGGTAAGAGAATTCAAACTTGGTGCTAAATGACACAACTGGCCAGCCTCTTTCAATAATATTTGTACTCCTGGTGCTACACCATCGGTGGTGTTTACATCATCCATTAGTAGGCATGCTCCGGCAAAGGTTGGGGTCATTTACCCTCAGGAAGAAAGGCTGAGTGCACTTCCTGCATGATGGTGAAGTTTCCGGAGTCGTAGCTCCGGACCACAGCCCGAAGCAGGGCTTCCACAGCCGCGTCCCAGGAGGCCACCTGCTGGCTTAGCACTGCCAACGTCAGATCATGGCAAATATGAAGCAGAAGCTGGAGGGAAGAGCCAGAGTTTCAGTTAAACATTCTTGCACAGCAAGCACTGGGATGATACAGAAATATTCCTACTGACTGCACTTGGAAGGAAGGACACAGTGCAAGTTTAAGAAAGGTCCTCCTGTCTCCATCACCCATTTTTGCTTCCCTATCTGAGAAACTTCCATATCTAGTTGCACAGCAACATACCTTGTCTGGTGTTAAAGTCTGTTCATGCTAAAAAAAAAATGCTGTGACATTTACATTTAATTAAAACAAAAAGTGAGTTTCAGAACTAAAAGCTGTAATTAAACCAACCAACCCGGAGTACAATTAAGAAAATTGTACAAGAAAATGTATCAGTTTTAAGTGAGCCATTTGATGAATTTTGATAAATACATGTATCTCTATAGATACACATGCTACAATCACCACCACGATCAAGACAGAACATTTTCGTCACTGCAGAATATTCCCATGTGGCCCTTTGCAGACATTCCTCTCTCCCCACCCCCTGCAACCCCTCACCTGGTTTTTGTCACTATAAATTTTGTCTTTTCTAGAATTCAGATAAATGGAACCACAGCGTGTAGTCTTTTGTGTCTTGGTTCTTTCACTTACCATAATGCTTTCCAGATTTACCAGTATGATTTGTATATCACTAGCTTGTTCCTTTGTATTGCTGCACGTATAGTATTCCACTGTCTGGATAGGCTAGTTTGCACATCCATTCAGCAGCTGATGGATGTCTGGGTTGTTCTAGCTTTTGGCTGCTGTCCGCTAAGCTGCAACGAACAGCTGTGTACAAGGCTGTATTTCTTTTAGTGAAATATCTGGGCAGTGGGATTGCTGGGTCACTGGGCACGTCTATATTTAACTTAATAGGAAACTGCCAAACTGTTTCCCAAGGTGCTATATTATCATTCGAGGAAGTCTCATTCCTCAAAAATAAATGAGCCTTCCCCCATTTTCTTTTAAAAAAAATTTTTTTTTTTCAACGTTTATTTATTTTTGGGACAGAGAGAGACAAAGCATGAACGGGGGAGGGACAGAGAGAGAGGGAGACACAGAATTGGAAACAGGCTCCAGGCTCCGAGCCATCAGCCCAGAGCCTGACGCGGGGCTCGAACTCACGGACCGCGAGATCGTGACCTGGCTGAAGTCGGCCGCTTAACCGACTGTGCCACCCAGGCGCCCCAAGCCTTCCCCCATTTTCAAAAGAAAAAGCAGATAAATTGACATACATTTATAGGATGGGTATAGCTGCTATAATGAATCAACTTTATCTCTCTGCATCAATACAGATAGATTTTACAAACTGGTCACTGAAGTGAGGCAAAAAATAATACTATGAGTGACCTAGGGGCTGACTTTGGTAAGCTAGGAAAGGAGAATGGGACCAAAGGAAGGTCCGGGACACCAGGGACTTCAAACTTACTTTATTTCTTTTACTAAAAACTAGAAGAATATATGCAAAACAAAACCAAAAAAACTCTATGAAGCAAAATGACAAATCACGTGAACTCTGGTAATTCCTGGTTGATGAGTACTATATTTTTCTCTGTGCTTTTGTGTAGGTTTAGGCTTTTTTTTTTTTTTTTTTTAAAGAGAATACTGATCTAAGACTAACTTCAAAGCTAAAGGGCCTTAATTAGTCTTGAAGGGATCTTTCCAGGTTGCCTGTGCCTGCCTTAGTCTTTTCTGAAATGCAAACTGGCATTCAATTGGTTTCCTTATTATACTAGACGTGGATTAAGGAAGGCTTACTGCAGAGTGCAGACAGGGTACCTGTTTGGAGGGAGTGTTATTTGTAGCAGATGGGTACTTGATAGTTTGCAGCTGCTGTAATGCTGCCTGGTACTGCTCTGGGGTCTCCAGGCTGAAGGTGCTCTTCCATACTGCAGTCACCCTCTCCACGAAGGGCCCTTCAGTGCCTGCAGCCCACACATTGTAGGAAGAACCTTTGCCCTCCGAAAGCTGCCTTTCCTCCAGGCGCTTGGACAGGAGCTCAAGAAGGCAGAACACCAGTCTCTGACCCTGAAACCCAACAACAAGGACAGGAACTGTTAGGCAATGGAAGTGCCTGATTATCTCAAGAGCTCTTCTCAGTTTCTCTGTGTTTCCCATCGCACCTGCAGCAACCAGACCCTTTAGGGGGCTGCCTCTGGCCAGTGTGAGTCATTGAGTGAGGGGGCGGGGGGTAAAGAGGTGATCTAATAGACATTTTTCCAGATGCCTTTGCAGGAATCCTGGAGGTAGCCTGGAGCCCAAGCAAATAGTTTTATGACACAGAATCCCAACTACAGCCCTGTCCACTGCAGTGTAGACCACATACAGGACAGTCACCTAAGACTTATGACCCAGTTTGAGAAAAGACAGCCTGGGCTCATCCAGTTCTTTCCCCCTGTCCAAACTTTACATTAAGGGATACAGAAGCAAAGTGCAATGGGCAGAAGGTGCTAGAGCAGATAAGCTGTGCAGATATGACAGCTGCGGCAGGTGTCGGGCGCCATGTCCCAGCAGGCTTCAGAGGAGTCAGCAAGTATCTTTCTTTTTGCTAAGACCTTCAATTGCCATGAGGTTCACGTATACCCTTGTAACAGTATTTTCTCAGTTCGGCTTGGCAAAATATTAGCCCAAATAGCCTGACAATGACCAGAACAGCATTCTGCATAAACGTAAAGGTTTTCTTGCTTTCATAAGGATGCTTTTTAAAAGAAAAAAGAAATGCTTAAATAACCATTCTGGAATTTTTTTTTTGCTATGGATAAATTAAAATCTCTTTAGATTTGGTCATTTTATAAGTAACACACCAAGTGACACTGTCTTTGAGGGCATATTACTTTTGCTAGGAAGTAGCTTTCCTAGAAAGCTACTATTTTTCTTGGGTTTCAATATTTAGGTAGGAACTGTCTTTAGGTCCAGTTACTCTATTAGGGAGAGGGGAGCTTATAAAGTTCATGTTAGTATCTGAGCAGTAAAGCTGTCTAAAATGTTTATGTGTTTTAGAAAATGAGAGTGCTGATGCTTTTAAAGTAATCTCAGTTTGATGCGTCAAATAAAACAGTGGTGAGTTACTCATAGTTAACCAGAAAGGGATAAACAGACATTTAACAAAATGTTGATTTCGCCACACTTCGTTATGGCTTATAGTTAAAGAGTGATGCTATGGCGGAGCACCTTGATTTCTGTTGGAAATCCTCCCCTTCCTCTCCCTCTTCAAAGAAGACCTGATGACACCAATAAAGAAACACCAGACTGTTAGCTCAGGGCTATGCTGACTAAAATTGACTCATGTATGTTGTACACAAATTGATAAGGAAGGAGAATAATATGAATGACTACATTATCTCTTACTCTGAATATGGCAGTGGACAAGCCATGGTACTTCCATGGGATAGTATGGCCAGGGCTTGCTGGACACTTCTAAGGGTACCTGCCAAACTGGTACAGCTGTGCAACTAGGTTATTCATTTGGAATTTGACTAGAAAAGGACTTGTGGCCTTTCCCTCTTAAATACCTGGAGATACAAGAACAGACTGACCTTTAGACTTTCATGTAGCTTTAGCGCTTCCTGGGCTCCCACCCAGTTCCTGGCCAAAAGCAGCTCTTGGGCACATCTGAGAGCCAGGGAAGAGGACAACTCATTCTCTCCTACAATTGAAGCCAGTTCTGCAGCTGTTTTAAGTGATGCTGCGTCTCCCTTCTTGGATAAAACTTTGGCTGCATCATAAGCAGAAGCAGCCCCTAAATAGCTGAAATACAAACAAAAACCCAAAAGTGTCATCAACAGATCTCCTATACCCTCTTCCATCTCAACATAGAGAATGAGTGGCAGCATCCTACAGGGTAAGGACATACATTTGCTGAACTGAACCCAAATAGAGTTTTTATTCTCTCCCAGTTTCCTTATTTGATAGTAAAGACATTACTAGAGAAAGGTGGAATTTCTGAGTCTGCTACTGAGGTTCCTTCAGTAGTTATGGTGATTTATATAAGGGAGGTGATTTATATAAAGGATTCATCCAAGGACGATGAATCTTATGAAGCTAGGTTTAATACACATATGGCTTTTTGTTTTCTAGTCACTTTACCTCCCCCTCTAAACTTACTACTCTCGTCCTGCTCCTCTGCATCACAGCTCTTTGATGTTTGGGTACATGCCTGTTCCCTCCAGCTTACCATTTGGCAGCCACGGCATAATGGCCGTCTTTTTCCAGGATGGCTCCCCAGGTGAGGTACAGGTCCTTCAGGATCGGGTCTTCTGGGCGCAGTCGGGCCTTGGCAACTGCAATAGCTTCCCTAGAGGCCAGAACAGATAAAAAGCCAATTTGAAAAGGCTGGAAGATAGGATAAACTGTCCTTCTTGTGTTGTTTATACTGTTCCAACTTCCTGTACAAAACCATTTTCCTGCACTATGTGGGAAGTTAAATTTTTTTTTTTTACATTTATTTATTTTTGAGAGTCAGAGAGAGACAGCGTGAGCAGGGGAGGGGCAGAGAGAGAGGGAGACACAGAAGCTGAAGCAGGCTCCAGGCTCCGAGCTCAGCACAGAGCCCAACGCGGGGCTTGAAACCATGAACCGTGAGATCATGACCTGACCAGCCGAAGCCGGACGCTCAATCGACTGAGCCACCCAGGCACCCCACGTGGGAAGTTAAAACCACATGCTGAGTTCAATTCTTCACCTGGGTCAGCAGTTCTTAACATGTGGTCTGTGGATTCCTGGGGATCCCCAAGTCTGTCACTTGACAACCAACAGTATTTTTGCCAATGATAAATTTTGAGCTTTCAAGTGAAAACGAGAATTTTAGAAAATCTATGCCTGCCACTGTGGGCTAGATAGCTTCCCAAATGCTAAAGACTTTTCTGAAGAGACTGATGGTGATATTTAAGAATGTGAATGTTTCTGGATATTTTATAATGAAATGTGTTAACATCTGGAGTATCTGTATAATTCAGTGAGCTAATATTTTCAACTGACCTACAACTTCTGAGTTGTAGCCAACATAAAGTTGTAGCTAGAATAAAAGTATTTTAGATTAAGGTGATCTGTGCAGAGCAATGTTTAAGAAGTATTTTGAGACATCAACTTACCAGACTTACCCTCCTGCCACTAAACTAGACAAAATATGTATGAAACAACTGTTTTCAGACATTGGATCCAGGCAGCTCAGGATTGTTATCCCCGAGAGAAGGGAACCTCCTAGTAGCCATTTTCCTATAGAGAGCCCAGCAGAGCCCCAGCAGTCTTACTGAGTGGAGGAGAGACAAAATAATTGGAATATGAGGGGCAGGATAATAGGAAGGAAGAAGCTATCCAGGGGAAGCCCTACAGAACTCTGTTTGGGGATCTCATGAGTCTTTGGCTAAACACAAAGCCATGCATGTGTAGGACATTCCTTAAGGCTGGATAAAGAACAATCAGGGAATTATAAGCTGAATAATTCCCAGAGTTCACTCAGGGCATAGGGGACTTCGGTGTTTTGACCAGCCAGACATTTGAGTTCTGATTTGTTGAACACACAGGCATTCAATAAAGACACCAGAAGGTAGAAGGACAAACTAATTCTAGAATATAGATTTCTCTGGGTGGCTCGGTCAGTTAGGTGTCCGACTCTTGATTTTGGCTCGGGTCATGATTTCACGGTTCGTGAGTTCAAGCCCCACGTTGGGTTCTACGCTGACAGTGAGGAGCCTGCTTGGGATTCTCTCTCTCTTTGCCTCTCCTGCGCACTCTCTCTCAAAATAAATAAACTTAAAAAAAAAAAAAAAGATTTCTCTAAACCTGTTCTAAGAAACCTTAAAAACGAGCCATGAAAAGATCAAGCTGTTCTATTAGCAACTTCAGTGCTCACTAAAACAGAGGTCAACACCCTTCAGAGGAAGACAAACCAAAACAGGAAAAAGACAAAGTCTCACCAAAGCCATCACATCAAATGGCTGAAAATCAGTGATGGAGAAAGTTCTAAAAACAGTGAGAAAAAAATGACAGTTCCTATATAACAAAGATGGGAATAGATGCAGTCAAGTCAAGAACAATGTAAGAGTAAACAGTCATCTCTGAAGCCCTGAAAGACAAAAACTGCCAATCTAGAATTCTACCCCCAGAGAAAGATCCTTTAAAATGAAGGCAAAATTCGGGGGCGCCTGGGTGGCTCAGTCAGTTAAGCGTCTGACTTCAGCTCAGGTCACAATCTCGCGGTCTGTGAGTTCGAGCCCCGCGTCGGGCTCTGGGCTGATGGCTCAGAGCCTGGAGCCTGCTTCCGATTCTGTGTCCCCCTCTCTCTCTGCCCCTCCCCCATTCATGTTCTGTCTCTCTCTGTCTCAAAAATAAATAAACGTTAAAAAAAAAATTAAAAAAAAAAAATAAAATGAAGGCAAAATTAAAGACTTTTATAGACAAACAAAAACTGATGGAATTGGTCACCAGAAGAATCACACTACAAAAAAAATGAAATTCTTGTTCAGGTGAAGAAGGAATTGATAGCAGTTGAACGTTGGACCTACGTAAGAGAATGAAAAATGCTAGAAATAAGTATGTGGGCAGATATAAAAAAAGTTTTAAAGTTAAAAAGTTATTTAAAAAGATGACAGGTTAAAGCAAAAATTCTAACACTGTAATGTGGGGCTATAACATGTCAAATATATGGCAAGTAAGTAGCAGAAAGGACAGGAGGGAAGGAAAGAAATAAGTTTTATATAAGATGTAGGACAATATTAGTTGAAAGTAAACTGTGAAAATTAAAAACGCTAATCATGGGGCGCCTGGGTGGGTCAGTCGGTTAAATGCCTGATTCTTGGTTTCAGATCAGGTCATGATCTCATGGTTTGTGGGTCTGAGCCCCACGTTGGGCTCTGTGCTGATGGTGTGGAGCCTGCTTGGGATTCTCTCTCCCTCTCTCTCAATATAAATAAACTTAAAAATTAAAAAAACATGCTAATCATCATCAACCCTAAAGCAACCATAAAATAGAGTATAGCTAATAAGCCAGGATTGGAGATAAGAAAATATTCAAGTAATCCAAAAGAAAGCAAAATAGCAAGATGGTAAATTTTAATTGCACCAATATTTATATTTAATGTAAATGGCCTAACCATTCCAATTAAAAGACAGAAACCATCAGAATGGATAAAAAAAAACCCTGTATGCTGTTTATAAGAAATATTTTACTCCTTTTGTTTGTCATTACTTACAAATGTATTATAGTGAAAGTGTAGTAACTTGGAGAGGAAGGATTCAAACCAATCTCAGCAGAATGGTTGCTTCTTAGAGAAAGGATGAGGACAGAACTGGAGAAAGGCAATTCAGTCAAATCTGGAGTGTTATACTTAAAAAACAACAACAGTCGGGGACATGGGGAGCTTTTGGGGTGGCTGACAAGATCCCATCTCTTTTGTATTACACGGTTTCTCTATGTTTGCAACTTTAGGGATAAAGAAATTCTGAAAAAGATCAGTGGCAAATACTGATTGAAGTTAACGCTTGTTAAGTATGGGTAGTGGGTACACTGGTGTTTGTTAGGCTAGTGTGCATGTATTTCTGTACGTCTGCAATGTTTAATTACAACCAAGATTTCTGCTGGTTATCATTAAGTGGCACCGGTCAGCAGATTAATTCCACACTGTGCCCAACTGGTGGTTCAACTGTAGGGTCCTACAAACCTGTAGAAGTGGTTTGACCTGAGCAGCTCTACAGCTTCATATACTTTGTGGATAGAAAGGAGGTGAGAGGCAGCCTTAACGTACTGATCTTGAAAACACAGCTGTTTGGCAAAAGCTTCCACGGCCCACAGCCACACATGGTAGCCAGCTAAAAAAAAAAAAAAAAAAATGACGGTTGAATAAGCAGCAGCAGGGGTAAGGAAAAAAAGAATCTACATTTGGAATGAAAACACCTTGGTTCTAGTCACTGCACTAAGTAGAGCATTTAGATACTCTGAATTCAGTTATCATTACAGATTATCTGCTTCATTTACTCGCCCTATATCCATGTTTTGAAACATAAATTTTTTCTCTTTGATTAGCTAACACATAAAAAATAATGCAAAATTCAAAAGGTACAAGAGAATATGGAAGTCAGGGCAGTGATTAGCCTTGTTGGGGTGTGTGGAGACTGAATGAACAGGAGCATGAGTGAAGCTTCCTAGGTACTTTCTGGCAGTGTTATACTTCCTGATATGGTGCTGGTTACAAGGGTGTATTCAGTTTGTGCCATCATAACCTGTGTACTTCTTTTTTTTTTTTTTTAAAGTATACTTGAATAAAGTTAAAAAACTGGGCATGGCATAATTTACCTTGTTATTCTGGTGTCCTCCCACCCAAACTCATCCAAATTCCTTTGCCTAGAGACAACCATTATTTCTAGTTTCTTTTGAAACCTTTTTGAAATACTATGTGAAGACAAATATAAATGACAGAGTAGTAAATATTGTCATGTATCAACATCTTGAGTCTTCTCCCTACTACGCTTTTGGAGCTTCATTCCATACTAGAATGCAAAGAGCTGCCTAATTTTTCCCAAGAGATTCTACCGTAGAGGTATGAGATTTAGCCAGTCTCTTACTGATGGACAGAGAGGTTCCTGTGGTCTTTTGCTATGACAAACACTGCTGTAATGACAGTGCCTGTATACTTGTCATTTTGCACGTGTGAGTACAGTTAATTTCCAACACCTAGAATTGCGGAGTTAAAGTTTTTAGACATGGCCAAATTGTCCTGCAAGAGAGTGTCCATCTTTAGTGGACTTATCTTCAAGGTGACAGCCCTTTTGTCAAGAAGAACATACCAACTGGTGCCATAGCCACAAGACTGTCTGTCAGCTCCCCCCTTTCCGCTGCCGTCTGAAGAACACCTTTTAGATCTCCTTTCCAAAGCATGAGCTGGTGAAATAACTCAGGGTGGCCATTCTCCAAGTGACCCTTTCCTGTTTGGAGGAGACATAATGTTGGGAAGATGTTTCAGAAACCTGTCTGCACAGACTTTAAGAGAAGGAAAGTCAGGATGAAAAGAGGGGAACAAGTTCCTGTAATATGTTGTTGGTGGCTGATGGGTGAGTCATCTCTCAGAGTGTTCATAATGTGGTTTAAAGCCCACTCAGTCCCTTGTCCACCCACTCATTTTCACTTACACTCAGAGTGAACACTGTATGTTTAGGGTCCTATGAGAGATGCAAGGGGTATATGGGAATATGCAGATTGGGGAACTCAAAACCTAGTTAGTTGAAATGTAAAACCAACCAGTATGATGCCACAGGATGGCAGCCATAAAACAGGTGTGTACAAAGTATTAGGGAAGCATGGAGACAGACTGGGTTATGTTGACTGGACTTGCCTCACCTTCAACCTCAATCATTCTGTACAGGGCAGTCCTGTCTGTGAAAAGTCCCAGGTGAAATCTTTCCTCAAGATCAGCAGACACGTCCTCATTTAGCTCTGCGAATTCAAAAAGACAAGAAAATGAGGTTACTGTTTTCTGTCCAATTACTTCCAAATGTGTGTCCAGACGACCCATTTCAGACAGTGAAGAGAAGTCCTGTGCCCTTGTTTACCCTAACAGAGACCCCTCCTGGTTACAAGGGTAGCAAAACATGAAAACACTGTGTTAAAGCTCAGCCTTGGCAAAATCCAGTGAGACAATTTAGTCTGCAGTTTGCTCAAATAAAGATGGGGAAGGGGTGAAAGAGGATGTAAAAAGCTAGCCCCAGGGGCACCTGGGTGGCTCGATTTGAGTGTCTGACTCTTAATTTCTGCTCAGGTAGTGGTCTCACGGTTGTGAGATTGAGCCCCTCGCTGGGCTCCGTGCTGAGTGTGGAACCTACTTGGGATTCTCTCTCTCCCTATTTCTCTGCCCCTCCTCTGCCTCAAAAAAAAAAAAAAAAAAAAGGCCAACCTCAAATCCCAACAAGAAATGTCCTTAACATTTACTAGGACCCACCACAAAGGGATTCAATAATCATTCTGGTTTTTAAAAAGTCAACTGAGTAACTTTCCAGTAAAGTTAATAATGTAAAGCTATATGATAAAGTGTGTAAGTTACAGGAAGTCAAGATAAAGTCCCCAAAAGAGGCTTATGTATGTAAGAAGAGCATAAAATATTTTTGGAGAGAGACAAAAACTGTTAACAGTGTGGTCTTGAGGGGAAATGTGAGGATTGGGTATCGGGGTGGGATGGGGATTTACATTCTTTTTGAAGCTCTGAATTTCATTTTATCATGTGTGTCTATTTTCAACATGTAAAATTCAAAAAAATATAGCTGTTCAAATATCAAAATAATGGGCCTTAAATGAGAGCTTTGCAAAAGTAAAATAAAAAAAACTTTCTATAACAAAAACTTCCACCAAATCCAAAAAAGGAACTGCCATATTATGGGTATATTTCCAACAAGGAAATACTTTTTTTTCTAATTGAAGATACTGTTTTCCTGGGGGAAAAGTAGTTGAAGGAGTTGATTCATGCTGAGGTATTTAAGCCATCATACCAATTCTGGCACATAGATGGTTGGTGACAACTGGATTTAGAACAATAAGCCAGAGCACTACATTGCAAAGGCACAGGGGAGCCTGGCGGTGGGGCCGTGGGGGGGATGGAAGGTTGGAAAAGAATTTAGAAATATAAACAACTCTAGACATTTGTGTGCTCATTCATTCAACAAATATACAAGCAAGCGCCTCTTATGTGCTAGTTCCCAGAAGACTATGGATGGGCCAAGGGAGTGTATTTTTGTACCTTTGGAGTGTTTTGCCGTTGCTAATACCAGACAGTCCTGATGAAGCTCCTCTTTAGACCTGTGGTCCAGGCTGGTAGTCAGTGGAAGCATGGAACGAGCTTTTCGCTTCTTGGTTATGGATTCTGAAATGTAATAAAAATATAGATGGTCTAATAAGAGCTGATCAGAATCACAAACGGGATGGCCATTGTGCGATTGTAACCTACTGGAGGGATAATGCCGGTCATCAGAAAATTTGCTACTTATGAAGAAGCTTTCAGGTTAAGTTAGCTGGAGGCAGTGTGTACAACACACACAACACGCCCCTGTGAACCCCTGTGAAGCATTATCAACAGTTGCAAAATGACACTTCCTCATGAAAACGTTAAGGAAATGTTTAAAATTGTTTAAGTGTTAAAAATGTTTAAAAGCATGACCCAAAATTGAAATAATCAAAACACAAACATTTAAAACCCAAGAAACAAACAAAAATCCTAATAACCAACCAACAACAATAAAAACCAAACATTTTTGACTGTTTTCAGTTGCATGTAATATTTGAGGATGCTTTAACAAAATACTTTAACCATTAGACACCAACCTGACTTCTCTTTAGGTGGCTCCTTTTTCAGTATTGTGACTTTGTTATTAACAGTGATTTTTGACTTTTCAAGACCTATGGAAACCGGAGTGCAGGTAACTGGTTCTCTAGAAGCTGTATCATAGGAGATAAAGAAAAAGTTTGGAGGAGAACAATATAGAGTCTAGTTCTTTTTAATGATTAAGAACTAAACCAGGCTTAATATTATTTATATATTCCATAACATGAGATAAAATACTTTCAAAAGGAAACATGGGTAGTCTCCCTTTTCCCACCTCACAAAATGTCTAAGTCTTAGAACTCTGACTGATTGATCTCAGGAGAAATTGTAAGTTTCCAGCTGCCACAACTTTATACCATAGGCCCAGGAATTCTGAAACCTTGCTCAGATGACAGAAGACTTGTTACATAATTAGGTAACAAAGTATTAAGTGTATATATTTAATTACACAAACAAGGAACAACTTTACTAATAGAAATTATTAAGGGTATGTGATATGGAGTCACAGTCCTGAGCACACACAACCATGAACTTAAAAAAAAAGCCCAGCTGGGGAAAAAAAAAAAAAACAAAACAACCCAGCGGCTGGTCTACAGGGGTAAAGAACATTTTGTACAACCATTTTGTGATATAAAGGCGTTCTGATGAGACTAAAAAAATAAATCCATTAAGCCTTTAGCTCTTTATTTTCCTAACCTTTTCCCAGGGTGGCGGTAGCTTCTAGGTCAGATGCTGGTAAGGGGCAGTGGTTTCTTTCAATAACTGTGGCTAGATGTGATACTGTGAAAACTTTTCCCATGTCAGTTTCTATGAGTAAACTGCCCTGGTTTCACTTTGCCCCACAGTCTTATCCTGCCCAAGGTGCTAAGAAGTTTTTTCTAAAGACCTTCACTATTTCGATCCCAGTCTTCCACCAGATCCACTTTACCACTTCAAAGGGGTTTAGAGGCTTAAGATAACCTTTTAAGAAATGAATGGAGTTTCTAATGGCACCAAAGATACAGTTTAAGTTACAGAGATGGGACAATACATAGGTCAGAGACAGAGAAATTTCAAACTGAGTAAGGACCTGGCTTAGTTTCCTGGTCATGACTATCAAGTGTTAGAGAGTCCACGAAACACAGGATTTGGCCACATACCCACTGAGATGATGCTACTGGGTAGCTCTGGCTCCCGGGCTTCCTCCTCACCCTCCTGGTCCGACAGACCGTTCTCAACAGGTCCCGAGCTCTCCCTGATACTCTCGTCTTCATTCCCGTCATACACATCCTGCTTTACAGGAGCTCTCGAGGTGGGCTTTTTCTTCTTTTTGGGCTTTGGCTTAGGTTGAGAGAGCCTTTTTTTCTCTAATTCAATACTTTTCTTACCTAGAGGTATCGCGATTAAGACAAAAGGTAAAGTACAGATTCTTGGTTAAAAGCACTCTAGGAGACAATCTCTAAAACGTCCTCACTCTTTTTTTTGATAGTATTCTCACCACTTCTCTTCCTTCCCCATGAATTTTTAGAGTTAGAGTATCAAAAAGTTAACCATACCAAACCCTTTTAGGATTTCATTAAACCATGAATATGATGCCCAATTATCCTTGAATACTTATAGTGTGTATCCTACACACAGGGACATTCTCCTATATTACCACAACACAACCAAGAAAATCAGGAAATTAACATCGATGCATTACTACTGTCTACTCCACAGACTGTATTCAAGTTCTGCCAGTTGTACCAAGAATGTCTTTTATGGCAAAAGGAATCAATCCAGGATTACATGATGAACTTGCTTGTTACATCTCTCTAGTTTCCTTCAGTCTGGAGGAGGCTCGTTTTCCTGTTAATTTGCATGACTTGAAACTTTTAAGATTACAGGGCTGTTATTTTGTTGATTTCCCCCACCGCCTGATGTCTGCTATGATTAAATTTAGGTTTTACATTTGGGGTTGGAATACACAGAAGTGATGCTGTCAATGTAACACAGTGGGTAGCACATAGTTTCCACTTGTCTCATTATTTGTTTACTTCCATCACTAGATTAAGGGGGCAGGTTTCTCCCTGAAAACTTATTTTCCCTTTGTAATTAATAAGTTTGCGTCCACTAGTTTTACTATGTTTCTTGACAAAAAACTGTTACTATGATGGCTGAATGGTAACTTTCTAATTCCATCATTCATTCTACATTCATTAGTTGGCATTCTGTAAAGAGCTTTTGTTTCCCCGTTTATTTAGACCTTCGTTCCCCACCCCCCCAATAGGGACTCATGGATTCCTATTTTTTTTTAATTTTTAAGTTCATTTGTTTATTTTTAGACAGCAACAATGAGCAGGGGAGGAGCAGAGAGAGAGGGAGAGATTCCTAAGCAGGCTCTGCGTGATCAGTGCAGAGCCCGACGCGGCACTCAAACGTGACCTGAGCCTAAATCAAGAGTCAGATGCTTAACCGACTGAGACAGGCAGGTGCCCCCTAGTTAGTTTTAATCCATTACTATTTATTTATTTTTTAAGTTTTAAAGCATTTATCCCTTGCTTTTTAAGTCGTCTTTATTGAGGTATAGTTTAACACAATATGCCCACTTTTTAATACTTCGATGAGTTTTGACAGATGTATAGTCATGTAACTCACCACTGCGAATAAAATATTTCCATTATCTCATTTCCTCATGCCTCTTTGCAGTAAGATGCACCCCCTTCCTGAGTCCCAGGCAGTCACTCATCTGCTGTCACTATAGTTTTGCCTTTTTAGAATTTCATATTGTAGATACTTGAGTTTCTGACTGTACATTAGAATTACATAGCATGCATTCTTTTGTGCCTGGCATCTTTTGTTCAGTGGAACATTTTTTTGGGATTCACACATTTTGCTATGTTTATCAGTAGTTACTGATAACTACTGTACTGATAGTACAGTACTGATAATTCCACTGTAGGGATATACCAGTGTATTTACTGTGCCAATTGACATGTGGGTTGTTTCCAGTTTGTGTTCATTACAGATAAAGCTACCATGAGCATTTTTTTTTTTTGTTTTGTTTTTTTTACAAATCATCATGTGGATAGATCATTTCATTTATTTAGGCACATTTTTAGTTGTTTAATATATAACTGGTATCAGTTAATCTTTGCTAGCCAGGGAGTTCTTCTGTTCATTATTTTCAAGTTCAGACTGTCTCAGATTTGGTTAGTGGGAGCCCCTGCAAGCTGGCTTCTTTGTCCTCTTGACAGATCTCAGTTCTTTGGACATTTCCTTCCTTTGTGGCATTGGATGATGTGCCAGGCCCATCTTGTATTTTTCCTGCCTCAACCTGGAATTAGCCATTTCTCCAAGAAGCCCTGGTTAGTCTCTCTTAACAGAGAATGCTATCTAGAAACCAAGATGTGGGCATAGGTCTACTCGACACTATTTGGATGTTGTCCTTAGGCCCCTCATGGCTGCCTTCCTTGATTAGGAAAGCAACCCGTGCCATGCTGTTGCTGCCACCTTAGAGAGCAATCCTGAATCTCCAGTGACCATTACAGAGCCCTACATGAATGTCCTCTTTGCTTGAGCCTGATCAACTTAGTTACTGAGGTAGGGAGAAAGGGAAGTAGGCAAGCATTTATGGGCTCCCAGTTCTGACTGACCTTGAGGAGGCCGAGAATGTTCTTGCATGGGAGTGAGCCATTTGTACACACAGAAGTCATCTGCCCCTGAGTAGATGCAGTCTGGATCCAGTGGGGACCATGCCACACAAAGCAGTCGACCTCGATGTCCTCGGAAGTTGCACAGAGGCTCTTCTCTGAGAGTATCCCACACCTAAAACCAAAAGCCACATGACAGCATAGATAATTTTTGGTTATTCTATTGCTTTGGGGAGCAGGTATAAATTTAAAAAGATTTAAACAAATCTGTGTACTCTTGTTTACTCTTATGACTTATTATTTCCTCTTAGGTGTTCAAATTTCAGAAATGGTATTTCCTGTGTCATGAGAATTCTAATTCAGAACTCACAGCTGCATGTGTAGTCCATGCTTACAGTTCTAATTTTTTGCAGGTGATTCTTCTGCCCCATTTCTTGGCAAATGATCAATTTCCTTACTGTTTCTTGAATTACTCCAGTCTCCATTTCACAGAGGGCAGCCCTTCATGGCTTCTTGGTTTGTGCAGATAACTCAATTACAACTCAACAGAGACTGACATTCATCACAGAGATTATTAGCTCTCTAGTTACTAATGTCTATTCTGGTTCTGATATCTGAAAGTCCTATCTCATAGCTCAGGCTTGGCATCTCACTTTTATTTCTTCCAACCTGAAGATTTCTGACTTACAATTTATTATTAAAAAAATTGTTCATGATTTATAGCCATTTGTGTTTAAGACAGGAACAGGTACTTCTCACATCAATTTAGCCCATCTTATGACAGTAAGAATGAAATCTTAAAAGATACTAGAATTTAGCTAGTTCCCTATCAATACTTTCCCTTTCATCTAAGTAAAAAAAAAAAAAAAACCCAAACCCCCCAAAAAACAATCTTAGCCTGCCAAAGTCCCGGATATGTGGGATGTTTTCTAGAGCTCAGAATATCCCTTTCTGTACAAGATAATGGTGAGGAAAAGAATGTACACAACTGGGGGAAAAGAGGAAAGAGTTCAAATTAGAGTATGTGGTGAGGAACCCACAGAATCAAGGACACAATAGTACCTGAGCTGTACCATCGTAGGAAGCAGATACCAGCCTTCCATCATGATGTGGGCTCCATGCCACACTGGTAATCTTGGCTGTGTGCCCTGACAGGGTCCGGTAGGGCTCTGTAATGGTCACTGGAGATTCAGGATTGCTCTCTAAGAGACAAGGGAAAGATGACATTTCTACCAACAGCCAACAACAAAAAGACCCAGAGGAAGGTATTATTGTGGAGAGTCAAATTTGCCATATGCTTTCTAGATGACTTTCAGCAGGCAATGTTATTTATTGGTTAAGACTGTGGGCATGTCCACAGTGCTTGGCATATGGGTTTACTGCATTGTTAGCTGTCATTTTGTCTTTTCAAAAGCCACCAAAGTGAAAATAATACCTTTTGCATATGGTACCAAGGAGGATGTATCATCACTTTTATGGTAGCTAAAGATATATAATCTGAATCTATAAGAAAAACACCAGATTAAGGGGGCATCTACAAAATAATAGGGCAATATTCTTCAAAGATTAAAAACAAAATGGCTGTAGGGCTCCTGGGTAGTCCAGTCATTTAAGCATCTGACTCTTGATTTTGGCTCAGGTCATGATCTCTCAGCTCCTGAGACCAAGCCTCATGTTGGACTTTGTGCCTGGGTGGCTCGATTGAGCATCCGATTCTTAATTTTGACTCAGGTCGTGGTCTCATGGTCATGAGGTTGAGCCCCTCATTGGGCTCCATGCTGAGTGTGGAGCCTGCTTGGGATTCTCCTTGTCCTCTCTCTCTCTGCCCCTCCCTTGCTCACGCATGTGCTATCTCAAAAATAAATACAGTTTAAAAATGAAAAAGGGCTGAGAAACTATTCTAGATATAAAGGATATTATTGGATCAATCAACAAAACTAGAATATGGATGATAGATTAAACCATTGTATATTGTTAAATTAACTCAAGTTGATAGTGGAATTGTGGATTGTAAGGGAATATCCTTATTCTTAGAAAATACACAAATATTAAGGGACATGGAGAGAATGACGCATTCAACACAAAAGGTTTGGGAAAAGTACATACACAGACACATAGAGAACCAAGCAGCAATTATCCCTTTCAGCCAGAACTGCCATTTTCTAATAATTTGCCACAAGGACCAACACAAAGGGAAAGAGGAGAGGTACTCGCTGTATGTTCCCTATGCCTTTTAGAAAACTTGGAGTTGTTCCTTTGGCCACATACATGTTAATCTACAAGAAAAGTGATACTGTGGACATCAAGGGAATAGGCACTGTTCAAAAAGGAATGCCACACAAATTTTACCATGGCAAAACTGGAAGAGCCTATGGTGTTACCCAGCATGCTTTTGGCATTATTGTAAACAAACAAGGACAAGATTCTTGCCAAGAGAACTAATGTGTGTATTGAGCATATAAAGCACTCAAAGAGCCAAGATAGCTTCCTGAAGCAGTGAAGGAAAATGATCAGAAAAAGAAAGAAGCCAAGGAGAAAGGTACTTGGGTTCAACTGAAGCACCAGCCTGCCCCACCCAGAGAAGCACACTCTGTGAGGACCAGCGGAAAGGAGTCTGAGTTGCTGGAACCCATTCCATATGAATTCATGGCATGGTAAATATAAAAAAAAAATAAAAGACCTTAAGGCTGTAAAAATGCTTCCCTTAACTGAGTAGGAGTGTGGGGTCCTCTCCCTGAAAGAAATATTTAAAGCAAAAAACAAAACAAAACAAAACAAAACAAAACAAAACAAAACAAAATGAAACAAAACAAAAACAAAAACCAAGCAAATATGACAAAATGTTAATAGCTGTTGAACGTTTGAACAAGAGTATGAGAGTTCCCAGTCTGAAAGGGATATTGATTCTGGCCAACTTTTTTTCTTGTTCTATTATTCAGTAGATAAAAAATAAAAAACAAGCTAAGATATGAGTGTTAAAGTAGACAAAGATCTGCATTGCTCTGAGGAATTAAGTCAATGCCCTCAGCCGAAGTGGATACTTAACTTGGCATCCCGATAATAATGATAAAGACCAGGATAAGCTTTCTAACATATCATGCTCATTAGTTACACACTGTCTACTACTTATTGTTAGGAAAATCTGTCTATACTTTAATAGTTTTCCATTTGCTTTTAACTTGAGAGAACCACTGCTAGAATCATTTTTTGTTGTTACAGATAAGGATTCTCAGAAAACTACTGGAAATTCTAGAGAAAATGAAAATGTCAACTGTTTTCACTATTTTCACAGCACATACTTGGCACTACTCTTCAAACAGCACAGTGTCAGATTATAATTTCTTCATATTAGGAAAGAAGTAATTGCACTTCTTTTGTATTAAAAAAAAGGGCTCTTCTAACCACCTATTATGGTTTTTGTGGGTGCTGAGAAAGGTCAAAGACTCCTTAAGGAATAAGTCATGGAAATGTGAAAAAGATCAACCTGCTAGGCAGGAATAGTACTTACCAGAACACATAGGTTCTACAATCAGGCTTGAATCTAGGCTCCCCTCCACACTAGCTATGGGACTTTAGGAAGTTAAGCTAACTTCACTGGGCCTCAATTTAAACATCAGGAAAATGTGGCTAACACAGTCTACCTCACAGGACCACGAGAATTAGATATGGTCAAACATGGGAATGGGATGTGTGTGTAAAATACTCAAACACTGAAGGAAGAGGGTATAAACTGGCACAATCTTTTTGGAGCCACTTAGCAATAACAATACTCTATTATTTTATTTTTATTTTACTAAAAAACTTTTTAAAATGTTTATTTATTTTTGAGAGAGAGAGAGAGAGAGAGAGAGAGACACTACACGCGAGCAGGGGAGGGGCATGGAGAGAGGGAGACACAGAACCCGAAGAAGGCTCCCGGCTCTGAGCTGTCAGCACAGAGCCCAACACGGGGCATGAACCCACGAACTGTGAAATCATGACCTGAGCCAAAGTTGGAGGTTTAACAGACTGAGCCACCCAGGTGCCCAGCAGTAACAATACTGAAAAAAAAAACTGGAGAAAACATTCAGCAAACTAATCATGCTGGTTATGACTGAGGGATGTTATTACGGGAGGAACTTCATTTTTTAAGTTAACCTTTTTGTCATGTTTGAAATTTTTGTCTTATAAATAAGATGAATATATTACTTTTGAAAGCAGAAGCAACAATAACATTTTAATACCAAAAAATAAGTAAAAAGGTACAAAACTTGGAATGCAGAATAGCTGAACACATATGGCCCCAGGATGTAAGAAAGCAAAGTTACCTATGACAGTCTTCAGGTTGTGCACATAAATGACCGCATTGTTGGACCCAGAGGCCATCAGATAGCTCAGCTCCGGCTGACTGCCGTGCTCATGATGCCAGCTAATGGTATTCACAAGCTTGTGATGCTGCTGGATGGTACATATCAGTTTCAGGTTGGGAACTTGAAATATTTCTATTGATCTGGAGTCACAAACCCATGAGACAAGAAAGATGGATGGTCAAATTACAATCTAATGCAAACAAGTATCTCCCTCATTCCATCACTCAACTAAAGGTGAAATGGAATAGGATAACCCTATCTATCACTGCAGAGGTCACTCTCTTATAGAGAGCCAAAAACAAAAAGTTGTTTTTTTAAACAAATTTATTCAGCTTTGAAGAAATCCCATCAATCTCTGGGCAGCAGTTGTGTTTATCAGGCTCTTGTAATAAATGGTGCTATGGAAAAGCTAAAAGAATTAATGAGCCAATGGCTAAATTAGGACTATGTAATTAGGATCAACATTGGAAAGAGCATGGTGAGGTCTAAAAACCATTTCTTCCCAGCTTAGTTTAAAAAAATGAAGGACGATTTATGCATTTCAGTGCAGACCAACATTTTGTGAAGCATAAAACAGCTGAAACACTGAATGGGCAAACATTTCTTTAGACTGAAAATACCCAACTTATTTTGCATTCTCAAAAATACAAAGAGCTTCCAGATCATTCAAGGATATTAAGGACAGATCAGAATATCATATTCAACTAGACTACCCCAACTAAAACTATAGATGGCATTAGTCAGCTTTTGATCAAATGTGTAATACATACAAAAACAAAGTTTTCTGATTTTGTGTTTTTTTAAGAAACAAACACATACCCATCTTCGTTGCCAAGGGCCATGATTTTGCCATCTGCTTTCCAGCTGACCTCTGTGTGTACAGGCAATTTATACTAGAAAGCAAAACAAACCAATCTTGACTAAAAGCACACTGTTCTTCTCTCTGCATATCTTACAAATCAATGATGACAGCATGAGAAAAAAAAATCCCTAGTTTAAAATGTTCTAATTTTACAACTTGTACATAATCTACATAATTAGTCAAAGAGTTACTAAGAGCAAATATTCAAATTGTAATTTCCTTAATTGGGACAAAAAAGAGAGGCTAGTAAATACCCAATGTCTATAGTGTCTAACCTTGTAAAATAAACTTTTTAATTTTTATCCCACAACAGAGAGTGTAACATGTCCATTTTAAGAACGTGGGGGTCATGTCTCCTTAACAAAATAAGTAACATATATATATACATACATATATATATATATACACATACATACACACACACACACATATATATATATACACACACACACATATATATGTGTGTGTGTATATATATATATATACACACACACGTCTATACATATACATACATACACACATACACATGTCCTTGTTTTCTTCCTATTTCTATTTCTTTTCTTCCTTCCTTTCCCTTTCCCTTTCCCTCTCCTTTCCCTTCCCTCCTCTCCCCTCCCTCTCTTTCTCTTTCCTTTCCCTTTTCCTGTTCCTTTTTTTAATAACTCTGTTGGTCTTTCCCCAAGGCTGACTGGGCCCTCTTGTTTTCTTACTTGTCTCTTTAGACCACCTCATGTATGCCCAACAGCTTCATCAGCTACTGTTCACGTGAAGGAATTCCAGGTTTCTTTCTTTTTTTTTTTTTAAAGATTTTACTTTTAAGTAATCTCTACACCCAACATGGGGCTTGAAACCACATCCCCAAAATCAAGAGTCGCATACTCCACTGACTGAGCCAGCCAGGCACCCTTCCTTGTATATATATTCTAAACTGCCACAAAACTAAAAGCTCATTAGGAACAGGAATTTTGTCTCTTTTATTCATTGCTGAATGTTAATGTTGAGACATTTAATGAAGGGATATAGTCAATAAAAATAATTCAGTTTATGACTAAATGTAATTTTTATGCTAGCCATTCAAAAATAATGAGCACCAATAAAAATACTCATTTGAAAGAGTAAAAGAACTCTCAACATATTTCACTTCAAAAGACAGTTCTGACGTTGATAAAATGGTAAGGCAAAAGTGATTAAATGTGGATGTCTGGGTCAAGGATAAAAGGGAATTATTTGTATTTTTTTTGTGTAAATGTGTTAATTATTTCACTAAAAAATGGAAAATAAAATGGCAATTCTGTCTTGAGCAAAATACCTTCTAGCCACACTTGGCCACCATATTATAGTTATCTTTACCAAGGTCTCACTCTGGAGGAAGTAGCTGGCCTAAAAAGGATGCTTCATATCCAAGATCTGAAAGTTTATCATAAATCACCATGGCAATTGAGACAAACCTTTTTTCTTGTGGTTAAGTTCCTTGCTTTACTCAGGTATAAAGACTTCTACATTATGTTTTATAAATCACAAATTCACTGAAGCTCTTAAGAACATCTAAGAAATCTGAGTGAGCATAATGGATATCTTTAATAATGGCATTTATTATGCAAAATGGGAAACCAAGAAGATGTAGAGACTTGGAGAAGACTTTACATCATAAGAACTCACTTTGATTGAATTGGTGTCCCTGATTAGTTTGTTGATGTCATAGGCCTCTCCACCAAGCTTCCAAGGGTTATGCTGTAAGACAATCCCTTCCCCTCCACAGCTGTATAAAGTAAGGGAAGGTCTGTCTCCTTCTCCTCCTAAATGAGGTAAGAAAAGAAAGCTTATCATTTTTGCAATTCAGCAGCTTAACTACTGGTTACTACAGTACAAGTATAGCATAGTCTGAGTTGTTTTAAAAGAATTATATTAACACACCAGAATAAAGTCACTGTTCTTTGTATATGAACACAGTTGTTGGGAGAAGTAAAAAGACACTATATCTAAACTAATATTTCTAATGTAACAGATCTGCTTCAAACACTCTTCTGCCATTCAAATAGTACGGGTGCCAAAGTTGGGGTCAAAAAACATGTTCTCAGTGTTTATGAGAATTTGCCTTTTGTTTCAGAAATGAGCACCCTACTCTTTGGGCATTTAAATATATGGAGCTGCAGGCTTTCCTATGACTAACTCTAAGTTATAGGAAGTCACAAGCTGTCCTCAGAGCAAGGATTTCTTTAGTATTATGGCAATCTTCTTGTTGACCTTTAACAAGCAAACAGTGGTTCTTGTTGGTTTCTGTAAGGACAAGTTTTATTTTCACTACTGCTAGAACTATGCCTGGTGCAAATCAAGAATCCAATAAACAGTTGTTAAATGAATGAAGGAATGAACTACAACTATGGGGCTGCTTGAGTTCTCATGACTTCCATTATCCTCTCTGTGTAGTACAATTACTATGGAAATGGACAGATGTTTCATTATAGCTGGTTAAGAAAATTTAACCAAAAACATCTGAATACACTGATTTTTTTTTTTTAAGTTTATTTATTTTGAAAGAGAGAGGGAGGGAGGGAGTGCATGCATGAGTGGGAGAGGGGCAGAGGGAGAATCCCATGCAGGCTCTGTACTGTCAGCATGGAGCCCGACATGGGCTCCCATGAACTGTGAGATCAGGACCTGAACTGAAATGAAGAGTCAGATGCTAGACCAGCTGAGCCATCCAAGCATCCCATGAATACACTTATTTTAAAAAATACTCTGAGGGGCGCCTGGGTGGCTCAGTCGGTTAAGCGTCCGACTTCGCTCAGGTCGTGATCTCACGGTCTGTGGGTTCGAGCCCCGCGTCGGGCTCTGTGCTGACAGCTCAGAGCCTGGAGCCCATTTCGGATTCTGTGTCTCCCTCTCTCTGCCCCTCCCCTGTTCATGCTCTGTCTCTCTCTGTCTCAAAAATAAATAAACATTAAAAAAAAATTTAAAAAAAAAATACTCTGAAAGACCTATCTCTTTAGGGATAAGAAAGAGAGGGCTGAGCAGCCAGAAGAGGGAAAGGGTCAGAATACAGTAAAGACAAGAGATCATTTCAGGAATTCTAAGTTTGCTGTAACTATAGGTGAAAACAGATAATCATTACTGCATTACTATAGTTAAATAATATTCTAATTCTGATCAAATTAAAAAGTGATAGCAAATTTTGGTGAACAAATTTTAGGTTGGATACCAGGAGCCAACATGAGACAACTACATGCACAATGGAAAAATTCAGCTAGAAGAGACCAAATAATACTTAAGAGTTTGGGGATGCTTAATATGGGCGAATGAGTTCTTTATTTTTTAAATTTTTTTTTATTTAAAAAAAAATTTTTTTTTTCAACATTTATTTTTGGGACAGAGAGAGACAGAGCATGAACGGGGGAGGGGCAGAGAGAGAGGGAGACACAGAATTGGAAGCAGGCTCCAGGCTCTGAGCCATCCGCCCAGAGCCTGACGCGGGGCTCGAACTCACAGACCGCGAGATCGTGACCTGGCTGAAGTCGGACGCTTAGCCGACTGTGCCACCCAGGCGCCCCTGGGCGAATGATTTCTAACATCACCTGCTATGACTGCCCTCATGGACCCCTGGGGACACAGTAGTCTGCATAAGCAGTCACTGCACTAGAATATTTATAACTTTCCAGCTTGAGTGTCTTACAATTAAATTAAAAGAAAGAGAATACTCTCATGTTTGCTAGAGAATGGCTCAGATACTCACCGAGTGAAATGGGGGGCAGTGGTGGCCCCCAGGCTAAAGTGTACACAGTCTTCTTATGATACGTGCTAGAAATCTGTGGCGGTCTGGAGGGAAGGCGGATTACAAAGAAAGATTTAAACAGAAGACACAGTGGAAAACAGACCCATCTTTTTCTAAAAGCTCCCTTATTAGTTGCTGATGTTAGAGAAAAGCAATTTAACAGCATCCTTCTCCAAATAGCTGATTGTAGAGAAGCCAACACTTCAATAATATACCATGTAATGATATCTACTACCAAAATGATAAAGTCCCAAACACACTTTACCCAGAAAAAAGTATTATCCCCCCCCCCCCCAAATCTGGCCAGTTTGTAATAACTTTTCCCCTCCGTCTCTCCGAGTTGCCCACTTTACTTAAATGTCACGTATTCTAATATTACTGTAGTTATAAGCACTGTAAAGGCTATCACAACTGGAGAAATACTGAACAAGGCAGAAAATGCAAACTAGTCAGCCCAGAACTAAGGTTACTGCTAAGCATATACAGTCATCATATAAATATAACTCATCTCACCTTCAGATAAAAGACTAGAAGTCATTTTAGGCTTACCCTGTCATTAATATCATATTCTTAAACTAAGACAAGATTTTAGAATAGTTCAGTTTTAAAGTTTTTGTAAGAAAACTTGCTCTTGAGGGTAATTTTGAAGGCTGTGGTGATTAATGACATGTGAGGTGTCAGTAATGGGCAGTGTGGCTGTTACCTTTACTGTAAACTGTATTCTTTGTAGGATTTGAGAATTCCAGGAATCCAGAACCTATGACAAAACTAGCTGCTGACTTATTTATTTCTATGTTTCTGGCACATTTGTTGTTGCCATTCTAGACAATAAACCCCAATTTCTCTGGGCTGAAAGAAACAGAATAAGTATCTGTGGCTGAATGCCTAACAGTGTATCTAGGGCAGCACCCTTCCTTCTACTACACACCTCATAATAACCAGAAGATAGTAATTTCATAGAATTAGTCGGTTTTGTGATGACATATAGTTTTATTTTCTTACGTGCCTCTTTGCAATAGTGTATTATTTTTTGAGAATTGAAAGTGGAGTTAACCAGCTGCAGAACGAAAGAATGCAGGTAACTAAGTGCATGTAGGTTCACATGTGTGCCTCAAAATTGCATCTAAAAAGGTTAACTCTGAGTATAGTAAATAATTCTTACTTAGAAATGAATGATCTGGAACAGGTAGGCAAACTTACCCTGTAAAAGGACAGACAGTAAATATCTAAGGCTTTTTGAGCCTTGAGGTCTCTGTCATAACTCCCCCACCCTGCTCTGGTAGTGTGAAAGCAGGCTCCGATAAGGTGTAAACAAATGAGTGTGGCCGGGTTCCAATGAGAGCTTTGTTTATGGACACTGAAATCTGAATTTTATTTAATTTTCATGTGATGAAATATTCTTTAATATTTTCCCAGTAATTTAAAAAGGTAGAACCATTCTTAATTCATGAGCCATGGCTCTCCAATCCCTGGTCTAGAATAGTCCTGCTCAGTAAGCACTGGGCCTTGTGCACTTGAAATGTGGCTCATGAGACCAAGGAACTGAACTTCTCATTTTATTAAATTTTAGTTCTTTTAACTGTAAATAGCCACATGTAGCTATCAAACTGAACGGTGCAGGTATGGAATCTACTCAAGCATCTAGGATAACTGTGTTCAATAGTTGCATAATGTGAGTTTTATGTATGAACCACATAGGCATCTTAAAACTTTCTTGTAGCCACATTAACAGAAGCAAAAGAAATAAGTGAAATTCAATTTTAATAATGTATTTTATTTAGCTCAATATACAGAAGTATTATCTTTTAAAATATAATCAAAATAATTACTGAGACATTTTAATTTGGAGGCGGGGGAGGGACTATCTCTGAACTCTGGCATGCATTTTACACTGACAGCATATCCTAGTAGTCCCATTGGCTGAGGACAACCAGAATGGATGATGAAGCTCAATACATAACTTCTAGTTTACAGGACATATAGGGAATACTGAAATGAGTTAGAAGTCAACACAAAGACCAAAATGTAAAATATTCTACAAAAAAACTTACCCAGAATCTTCAAACTGAAAAGGCAAATGTTATGAAAGAAGTGGGGGTGGTATTTTAGAATAAGAGAGACTAAAGAGACCTAACAAAATGCAGTGTGTGAACCCAAACTAAAAATGAATTTGAAAAAAAAAAAAAAATAGCTAGGAAAGCATTTTTGGCTGAATTGAGGAAATCTGTACATCGACTGGATATTAGATATTACGGAATTACTGTTAATTTTAAGTGTGCAAAAATAAGGCAAGTATGGCAAACTGTTAACAGTTGGTGAATCTAGATGGAAGGCAGAGATGTTCTTTGTACTACGCTTTCAATGTTCATGGATGCCTGAGAACTTTTGTTAAGAAAAGCTGAGGGAAAAAATAAACCAATGGTTTATTTTAGTGGTAACCATAGGTCAGACAGGCTGAACCACCACCTGAAACATTTTTTAAAAATCAAATTCCAAGCTGTAAGCCTCAGACTCAGAGCCAGAATCTGAAAGATGTTTCCCAGGCCAATTCCGACATATACCCAGGTTTATGAATCAAAATTAACTCCATCATCTACATTATGGTCAATGGGCTAAACAGTCTTTCATTTCTTACTTGTTGGAGTAGGTGTCATACAATCCCACTTTTCCATCATCAGTTCCAAAAGCTAAACAGCCTTCCTTGGTTGGGTGCCAGCACAGCTAGAAAACATGAGGGAAGCGGCATACTGTTAAGGGAGCCCTTAGGTTATCTTTTGAGCATCCAAATGGAACACTTTCACTCTTGGTGTCTCCTAATTTAAAAAGTAACAAATTCTCATTATTTAAAAGAAACAAAGTATTAAAAAGAATGTGAAAGTCACTGGTAATCTCACTTGTTCAAAACACCGCACTGCCCATTTTATATCTTGCTAGATATTTTTTATGAATAAAGTTAAATATATACAGTTGAAAAAAAATAGGCTCAAATATTTAAATGATGTGTATGAAACACTGTTGAGTGGGGATAAAAGATTCCAGAATAGTTTAGAAAATAAGATCCTGTTAATAATAAAATTTGGAAAGATATATCACAGGTTGTCAACAGTGCTTCTCTGGATAATGAAAGTGGGAGCATGGAGTGGAGAGTAGGAAAATATTTTGCTTCCTACACTCCTATACTGTTTGGTTTTCTTTTTTCCCTTTTAATTGGTACAATTTTTTTTTTTTTTTACTAAAGTATAATTGACATACAATGTTGTGTTAGTTTCAGGTGAACAATATAGTGATATGACAATTCTGTATGGTCTTCTTTTTAACCACAAACATTTACTGCTTTTAGACTAAAGAGCCACAACAGAGGTATCACTTTGGAGAAAAACAAAAAAATTATACATATTGTTGTGTAACCTGCATTCCATGTTTTGTTAATTTTCATTTTTCATGAAACATCAACATCTTTCCACATCAAATAAAGAGCCACATTATCATTTTTAATAGTGTGATACTGTTTATTATGTGTTTATAACTTTATGTATTTTCTGTGAGTGCACATGCAGGTTATTCCAAATTTCTTACTAAAACAACTACTTATTTGAAAAAAAGTTCAAGAGAGCTCAAAGAAATCATCCTTACCGCTGTAACCTTGGACTTGACCCCCTGCCAAAAATTTTTCACATCATAGTTGTTCTTTATGGAGAGTGTATTCCATACGCGGATCATACCATCTCCAACGCCTATGGCCAAACAGCCCATGTCCACAGGAGAGAAAGCCAGGCTGTAGGCAAATCCACCAAGGGAAGGCAGGGACCAGCAGCACTCTAGGGTGGCCATGTCCCAACATTTTACCTAAAAATATCCAGGGTTAGGGTTTAAATGTAAAAAAAAAAAAAAAAAAAAAAAAAATCAGAAAAACAGGAAAAAGAATCAATATCTCAAACAGGATGGACTCAAAGAATGGGTAATATAAAGAATATATAATAATAACATATAAATAATATATAATATACAAATATAATTTATTCTAATAGGTAGTAGGAAAAGTATCTCTTAGGAAAAGAAAAAGTAATAAATTGTAGGCCCAAAGGGATCTTAGAATATATTTATTCCCAGAGATGTTAAGTGAATTCAGGGTAAATGAATAAAACCAGATCCAGGCCGCTTATTTCCCAGAGTCCAGCAGCCTTTCCACTGTACTGTACTACAGCATGGGTAATCTCATTTAGCAAATCCTAACTAAGAATGAAGATGGTCTCAGGACAGTGGGAAAATGAGAGGGGCTATCTCAAAAAGCAAAATATCTTATCCCCAGGGGAAGGAGGAATGCTACATTTTTAATCTTCACTCATTTAACAGAGAGGTTTGGGAGAAAACAAAGTCTATCAAATAAGCCTAGCCTAAATGCAAAACAATGAAGTCACAGATTCTTAAATATAGCCAATTCTCTCTTGGAGATTTCATCAAGAGCAGATGGTTCTGCTACCTTAACTATAGACAAGAATATTTTAGAGCCAAAGCATGATGGTCTCATACATCCTTCCCTGGACACATCTACGATCTTTCACCATAGCTGCTCTAACAAAAACGCATCTTGGTGGTTTCTCACCTTTCCCCTAACTCTCTGCTGTTCCCACAGTTAGCTCTGGTCAGTAACAGTAACAGTAACTCTGAGATTGGGCTGGGCATGGGGGTGTAAGGTGGGGCGTGAGAACTGATGGATGGTTTGAAAAGCCCTCTGATCCTATCCAATTCCTAAATCACGGGCCCTACAATGGTGAATGCAAACTAAGCAGTGCTTACATCTCTATCCATTGATGTGGAAAGCAGCAGCTGTTTGTCGTCCTCCGTTTGTAAAGGGCATAAGTTAAACACAATTCTTGAATGATTCTGCCCTTCTGATGAAGCACTAAAGAGGGTATATTTCCGTCTCCAGGACTGAGTGAGATCCCACAGCAACAGCTCACCTCTGTGAGGAAAAACAAGCACTAGTTCTCTTTCACAAGCAATCTGGAAACAAGAGATGTGGGGAGAGTGTGGGCCCTCAGTTGCCAAATAATTTCTATCAGTTGTTCTTTTAAGGAGAAAAAAATTGCATATTCTGAAATGTGCACAGAACAGCTCAGAAAGAACTCACACAAAAACAAGGTGTCACTGTCTATGGGGAAGGGAACCTAGTTGCTTGAGACAGAGCAACTCTGGTTCTTACCTAATTTTGAACCCTGTCAATGTGCTGCACTTCTCTGGAACAGATTTTCCTAACAGTTTTAATAGTAAAATGCCACCATAATTTGCACAGCCCCAAAGCTTAAACACATACTATACTCTCTCTTTTTTGGGATGGTGTGGGAGAGTAGGGCCATGACCAGCATTTTAGGGGGGATTTTTATCTGCTTTCCCTGTACCATTTCATTTGAAATCAGGGCCTTTATCTGCTAAATTCACTTATTACCTCAAACAACTAGAAGCTAGTACTCACTAAATTCTGTTCAATGAATGGCTATAATCATCCAAAGAGATGGGAATTCTCTAAGCTCCCTCTTTTACACATGATGTAATTGAAGTTCGAAGGGTCACACTCATGAACACATAGAAGGTAAGAGACGGATTTGGAAACGCAATTTGGTCTGACTTTGGAGTCCAAGCTCTTAATTACCAGGCTATACTTATTTGGTCTTTTTTCAGCACTGTAAGTGGACAACACAGATATCTGTCCCATGATTTTTCCATTACAAATGGCCTGTCACAGTATAAGCCTTAGCCCTTGCCTTTTCCATCTTCTACGTCTAGAAAGAGGAGCCTAGGAATTCCTCAAGAAGCTAGAGGGGAAAACAAAATATGTCAGAGAGGGCATGACCAGAAAAACTTACCCAAAACAGCTGGATACCAGCTGTGTTGGTTGATCCTTGGGCCAATGGAGTGTCAACCAAAGGCGTTCTTTAATAGTTGGGTCTATACCCCCTCCTCTTCTCTTCAGAAAGGGCAATTTCAAAACCATCACCCCTGCAGATGGAAAGAAAGTCGGTGGGTGCTCAAGTCAGTGAAAACACACGTGCGAAGTCCCCAGCAGTTCACAGTACAGTTTAAAAGTTTGTTAGTTTGGTTACTTAGAATGCAGACCTCATTTTCTCATGGAAACGTTATTACACATAGTTTTAATACTTGTCTGATTCAGGTAAAACAAACTTTTTATAGGCTATCCTGGCAACCTGAGCACACATTAATATTGTCTGTTTGAGAAAATGGGGTTTCAACCGGAATTGTGAACCTAGGTAGTAACACAACTCCAGATTCTCCAAAGTTGGCAGGGGAGAGTGGCAAGAAATCTAACAAAGGTTTAGAAGTTACCCTTCTGGAGGGATCCTGGGCCTTATGTTGTCCCACCTGGGAGTATCAGCCCTAGTATCTCCAAAAGCAGTCCAAAATTCTTTAAAAAAATTCCATTTTCCAAAATTATTGTATTAGTTACCACTGACTATGTTAGAATTATGGCCAAGCACTATGCTATTTGCTTTATATGCACTAAAGCATATAGAGAAAGAAGACTGCTATAAAGACAAAGGCTAGAGTTTTACTATAAGTATAACATCCACTCTGCTTGGAGTTCCTCTCAATTTATAAATTGAAGGCAAAAGTTCTGTTCAAAGAGAGAAGCCTGGGAAAGCCGAATGACTGAGGGTCCCTGTAATTTGGATAAAATGAACTTTAACATTTAAACATGCGCTTCTACACTGGGTACGTATTATTCTGCATTTGTGTATTAAAACCTTTAGCTCTAGAGATCTTTCCCAATCCTCTGATTCAGGCCTTGCCAAGTTCCAACATTCCTATCCTTATAACCAACATCTTGCCTTCCATGACAAACGATGACCCTTCTATGAACGCATCAGAAACCCTCTTTGGTCCAAAACCAAAGTCAGATGTTCAGAGCACAGGGAGTTCTAGCCCAGGCTAAACTGGTGAAGCAACTTTCTGGATAGAAAAGTAAAGAACTGCCTTCTAGCTGATGACACACTCTTAGGATAACAAGACACAATAAAAAAGTTTCTACTTCTACCAGTCACTATAGGTTATATCACAAAAGAAACACCAAACATGAATCTTACCTCGGCCTCTAGAGCAGCTCCAGATTCGAATGGTCTGATCTTTGCTTCCAGTGGCTAAGTAGCAGCCTTTTGTTACTGGAGTTTGTGCTGTGACTTTACCATTGGGAATTGCAGGTTCTTCTAGGGTAGAGATGGTAATTTTGTTTTTAATTTACATGAAACATGAACTTGTCAAAAGAAAAACTAGTTTTCAAGGGATCCTAAAACTTAGATATTACATTTATAGATCTGAACTGTAAGAGCTAAAGTTTTAAATGTAATTCAAATGATACAGTTTTATCCACATTGTTCTTTAGGTCTTAAATCATCTCTACCTGAATTTTCCTCTTGACTTATGGATAAACAATCTTCGCCAGGCAGGGGACACCAGGCTATGGAGTGAATCTCATCATCGTGGCCTCGAAGCCTGTGAATAACTTCTCCTTTCTTACTGATGTCAATTATAACCACTATGCCATCCTTGTAACTAAAAAACAAGAGTTAGAAATGTTACTGGAAAACGAAGACAGAACAGTAAACATTCTGACTTAAGAGTTATCACTGTACACTTCTAAAAGGTAAGTGTATTTGGGGGAAGAGGGAAGGGAAGAAAGAAAGAATCTTGTTTTGTCCTTTTTTCCAAAGTGTTCACTTTCTGTTTCCTGGTGGTCCTGACACATTTGTGCCCCACCTCTCCAATCAAGCTGTTGGCACTAAGTAATATTGCATTGACTGCCTGGCAGCAAGCTCAAGGTGTAAAGCATGCTTGTGTTTGAAGGGAACTTACAGAAGAATGGTTATTTGTGGGCCCAGCAATCCCTCTAATCCCAGATGAATTTGACCTAACGCACTTAAACCTATTCTCCGCCCCTTTTTAAATACGTGATCCTATTTCTCTAACTATGAACTTAACAAAAGCTGCAGTACTGTAGCTTCTAGATCTGGATATTTCAAGACTATCATTTTTGAATTCAGAGGAAACTGAGAAATTCTAATAGTTTTTTCACACACATAAATACCCAAGAACCAGCTTAAGAAAAGAATACACCCAATTACCAATATAGTTGAAATCCTTTGTACATCCCACCCCAATCAAACCTCTTTCCCAGAGGTAAACTGATATTGGTGAATTCTGTGTTCCAACATTCCTAGCCTTTCTTTGTATAGATTCCTAAAGATGACAGAAGATGATTTTGTAGGTTTTAAAACTTCATAGAAATGGTATCATGAGGTCTGTTTTTCTGTAGATTGTTTTTTTTTTTTTCACTCACTGTTAGTGAGTCATCCATGTTGAAGCATGTAACTCTAGTTCCTGGTCAGTCATTTGTACTATTGGATAGCATTCCCTTGATGAAGACAGCACAAGTTTATTCATTTTCCCTTTTGAAGGGCTTCCGTTTTTTGCTATTACAAACAAAAAAATGACATTAATAATCTTATGCACACTTAAGACAATTTCAGATTTGATGCCTAGTAATGGAACTGCCAGGATGTAAGATGTGTACACCTTTGCTTTACTAAAATGTGCAAAACTGCTCTCCAAAGCGGGTGTACCTATTTACATTTCCTACATACTAGACAGTCCTACAGGGAAAAACACATTCCAGCTCTACTTATTTTTCTTTTATTAGAAACATTTCCCCCATTACAGCTTTATTTAAAAAAAAAATCATAGACTGTTATCAGTCTTTGCAGACACAGACTTTGAAAACCTTCAAGTTATGCAACCTTATAGTCCAGTAACCGAGCTGTCCTACAATTTTAATCAGCCCTTTAGAGAAGGATCACCATTTTGAAGATCCTCCAGAAACAAATCATTCTGATTCAATCCTGTGTCTATCCAGTTCCTTATACCTGAAAGATTTCTTCTTGTGAATTCTTGCTCATCTTTCAAGGTTGGTCTGATTCAACCTTCTCCGATCCCTCCCTGCCACCTTTTCTGCTCCCTCTCTAGTGCCCCAGTGCACCACTGCTGCCACTTCACCTAGCAGGTCACCAATGCGTGCATGCACAGATTCCTTCCATTTCACTATTAAGCTCCCACACCTGTCTTCCTATCCTTTCCCTCAGGCCACAGATTTCATGATCCATCATTATGATCACAACTTTAAAAACACCATTAGCTCCTTTGTGCCCTCTCTCTTAGAGGTATTTATTCCACAAAACCCCAAACCTTCTTGAATCCAACCAAAGTCTTTCTCAATCAGCTTGAATAGTTTACTTTGAATTCATAACTTTGATCCATAGCCTGGCACTCAATAGGGACCATTTGTCCTACATTCTCTCTCAGTAAGCTCATTTTCCTATTTTCTGAGAGGACTATTTTCACATCTTTCTGCATGCTTTCAGCCCCATTCTGAACCTGACTCCACCTTCTGGTTTATGCCTCATGGAGAAAAGCAGAAGCCAGGAGGATGAAACACCCTCCTCTTCCAACCAGATCTCTAAACTCACCTGCCCTATTTCCATGTTCTCACTTATCCTTTCTACTTGTGATCTGGATCCAATCCCCTCTTGACTTCTCAACATCACTCCTGTATTTACTACATTTTCCGTGTATTCAGCTCTCCCTCTTCTGCCTCATTTCCATCAGCATAAAAACATGCCCTTATTATTTTCCATTTAATATTCCCTTAACTGCCACATACCTCCTCTGGCTTCATGTCTACGCACATTTGTTCAACAAACAAAAGTTTGCTGTCTCCACGTGTACCTTCGCTACTGTACCTTCAGTCTCTTGAGTCCACTCCCACCATACTTTCTCCTCCAACACTCTAGTGCTTATGTCATGTGTTCAAACTAGTGTGAAAGGACATCTTTGGGATAGAGGTAAATGGAGTGGTGAGGGAAAGGGGGGTGCCTGCTCAAGGCAGTTCATGTGAAACAACCTTGGTGATTGATCAAGGTGGAGGCAGAGCCCAATGCCAAAACACTCTCCCAATCCAGAGGGAGGGCTGAGAACCAGGACAGAACTGAGTCCTCTGACACTCCGGGAGTAAATGTTATCTGTAAGCCTGAGTACTGAGGGAGAAAAAGGGGGAAAGAGGGTATTTCCTACATTTGGAGGCTGACTGAAGAAATCAGATATGAAGAATGAGCAAAGTACATTATCGAAGAAACTAAGGAAATAAAAAGACAGTGAGAGAGATAGCGAGGACCTGGAGGTCATAGGAATAAAGGCTACCAAGGGCCCAAGAAGTGGTTAATACCTATAAATCATTTCCTTTGAAGAATAAAGGGACAGGAAAAGATAAAGCAAATGCAAAATATGCTCATTAACAAAAATAAATTACCAATACAGAAGGGATAGTACTTACCCAATGGCTACTAAATCTTCATGATGAGGTGAGCAAGTAAGACAGAAAATTGTCCTGGGTTCTATAAAGAGGTGCTGGCTGTCATTTCTGTTAAGCCAGTAACAGAAAACTACTCCTTTTTCATCTCCAGATACTATTAAATCCTTTACTTGAGGAGACCAGTGCAATGCTGATATTGTATGCTTTAAAACAAAACAAACACACATTTGCTTCTCATTTGTCAATGCTGAATTTTTACCTCATTTTAAACCTGTACTATACTAGGCACGTTGAGGGGTACTTAATTAGTGTTAGTACCACTTGTATGCCAAGAGTACATTAACCAAGTGGTAGAAGAATTTAAGCTCCTAAGGATCAAGGAACCATTAAAACCATTTCTTCCTTTAATAACAATGCAAAGTTCTTACTAAGATTAAATGAGTCTTCTCCTTTTCTACACTCTCTGAAAAGGCAGGTTTATCAAGTAATCATCTGGTTTAGAAACAAGTTTTATTCACTCATTTACAGTTTATATTAGGAGTCTTTTTCATGGACAGAACCAGAAAGTAGATATTTTTTGATTTGTGGGCCATACTGTCTCTAGTGCAACTACCCAAGTCTGCCTTGTAGTATGCAAGCAGCCAATACTTAAATGAATTGACTGTGATAGTATTCCAATAAAACAATTTGCAAAAACAGGCAGCACACTGTAGTTTGCTGACCTCTGGTTTATGTTATCTCCTTCCAAAAAAGTTTTGAGGCATCTTATTCTCATCCAACTAATGAACATTATCATAAAAATTAACAGATGAGCTAGCATACTTGAAACAAAAGAACCCTCAGCACAGATATCTAATAATGGTCTGAGAAACCAGTAAGCCATGGTACCTGATGGAGTGCATGCTCTGTCACAACTGCTTTTGTCTCCACATCCCAGATTTTCACAGTCCCATCATCAGAGCTCGTGGCACAGAGGTTGTATTGACCCGGGTGATGTGAAAACGTGAAGCCAGAGACCCTTTCGGTGTGTCCCACCAATTCCCCTATGACTTCAAGCAAAACCAGATTCCAGGTTAGAGTGCTACCTGAGATTCCTGGCAGAATCATTCTGTTCTTAGATGGGTGGGGTGGGACCTCACTTATCCCGTGATATAACAAAAATATCCATGCACTCACAATCAGAAATCCCAAGTGCTGGTTCTGGCTCTGCCACAGGACTTCAGCCCAGTCATTTTATCTCCTTGAGCCTCACTCTTTTCAACGGTAAAATGCTGTTGCTATCCCTTGGTGCTGACCGTTCACAGGCTGAGGAGTGGCTCAAATGAAGAATGTAAAAGTGATTCTTATTTAGATCTGGCCAGAGGTCATTTGGGAAACAAGAAATACCTGGCTTGCCACATCCCAAGGCATGATCAAAATCTAGTTTGGAGCCCGAAAGCATCTGGCTCAACACATTAATCTTACAGCAACGAGTGTTCTGTATTTGCAGGATCTTGCGTAGGGCCTGGCGCTGTAGGCAGCCCCTTAAACCCAGAAAGGCTTCTAGGGGGCCGGCGCGCGCTGCGTAGGGGGAGGGAGGCCACACATGTTATAAATGCCTGGGTCTAGATAGGGATAACTTCAGGGAGTGAGCGGTCGGACGTGAGAGCACCAGGAGGCGGGACTGCTCAGCCACAACGTGGTGTAGCTCAATCTTGGAGATACGGACGCAACTAAGCTTAGTGACTCTGAGAGATCTTTCTGCCTACCTGGGCCTCAAGTTTCCCCATCTGTAGAGAAGGGTAGCTAGAAAAACCCACTTAGCGCCTCTGGCGAACCCAAGAAGGGCAGGAAGGAGGGGGCCCAGAGGTGGGGAGTTACCTCGAAATGGGGGCGTCCCAGGGATCGCGCCGGCGCCCGGGCCCACGCGGACAAGGAAAACGGAGGTCCGCGCCGCGAAGCCGAAGAGGCCCCCAGGCACGGCATCACTGCATCGGGCGCAGTACCAGTTAGGAGAGGGCGGCAGCGTGCGCGGCTCTTGCCCCATGATCACAGGCCACTGGGAAAAGACGAACGAGCCACAGGCGCAGACCGATAGCAGCCCCACGCCGTAGCCGGGAAGGGGGCGGGGTTGGCTCGGAGCCCCGCCTCGCCGGGCCCGCCGCTACGGCGCGCGCCGAGGCCCAGGAGGCACCGCGCGCTCCGCTCCCGCAGTCCCCGGGCTGGGAAGAACGCTGACGCGAGCCTGGCGCTCTGCCCCGCAGCCCCGCCCGGGGCCGGAAGGTCTGGTGCTGCCACAGTCCAGCCTGGGGGTTAGGCATTTTCACCTCCTACAGCAAGGCACATAATTAAAGGGTTAGTCTAGCGGAGTCACCTCCCCGCACAGCAGCTTTACTTTTTGGACCTGTTCAACCTCTATCCCGTCGAGTATTTTTGAACGCTCTGGGCACTTTGCTAACTCTGGAGATTCTTTACAGATACCTACAGCAAGCCAGGTAGCAAAAAGATAAAAGTTCAAATCAGAAATCTGAAAGGAAAGGAGGAGATTCTGCAACTGGCTGGAAATTCTGGCTCTAGAGTCTTGGTACCCAAAGAGGAGTAGAATAGAATGGCCTCGTTGATTGCCGACTCGGTGAAAGGGACTGCTGTGGAGGAAAAGGAATGGAAATTTCAGATTCTGCGTTTACACTCTCCTGCCCCTGTGTTGCTTGTTTGCATAGCGTACTTGGCACTCCTGCATCTGTAGCGAACGAAACCTGAAATATCGATTCTAATACAGAGAGGTCAAACATATATTTGGTTGTGGGTAGGGGCACTAACTTCCGAGGCATCCAGTCCTACACTGAATTAGTGATTTTGCCAATTATCTGAATTTACCCTAAACGAATCTGTTTCCTCATTGGAGAAGGAAGATGATAATCCATGCCTTGTTGGATTGCTGTGAGGAATACTTGGGATTTAGTGAAATGCCTGCCGGGCATATATGATAGCAAATTCCTGATGTATATTAATTTATCTCTTGGAGGCCAACCTGGAGATTAACAGGGATTAGGACATCGTACTTTGTATTTGAGCTGTTTTTTCTTTAAAAGAGCTTTCCACATGATCTCGTGATTTTTACAGCAAGCCTCTGCGGTAGGGATCGTTATTTCTGTTTCTCTGACACGAAAACTGAGGCCCACCCACGTTAGGTGGCTTGTTCACGGTCTCTGTTTTTTCTAATCCTGAGGTGAAGTTTCTCAATTTCTCGGGATCCTGATGAGTTTCCGGAAACTCACTAGTTTTCGGCCTTTATTAAAGTCATTCATTCCCAGGCAAAGCTGGCCGGATCACATCTGAAGTGCAGGCAGCGCGTTCGCGGTCTCCATGACAACATCGCGGGTGTAAATACTGCTGCGTCTCCTGCAGGGGAGGGCAACCTGAGACTTGCGCACTCGCCTCGTCCAGGCAGCGCAGGAACTCGGAGGCTTCCGTAGAGGGAGGGAGAAAGATGGCGGCGGCAGCACTGGAACGTTTGGGTAGGGATTTCTTAGTGGTTTAGGGGAGGCAGAAAGGAGCGGAGGTGGGCTCAGCTGACGGCTTGTGTTGATGTTTCAGGTGCATTATGGATGCAGAATCTGAGGGGGAAGCTGGCCTTAGGGTAAGTCTTTCCCCTTGGAGTTACAGAGGGTTGGAGGCCTCTTTGCAAGTTTGTCGGTTACTGAGCCCCTGTGCTGCCCTCTGCCTTAGGCTCTAGGGCTGTGGAGGGGAACAGAACGGCCAGTCTCTGCTTGGTTACTCCGTCGTTCCGCCGCCGTATTGCATGGCCCTGAGGGAATCAGGGTAACCTATCACTTAAGGGACATTTTGGATCTCTTTTCCAAACAGTCTCCGAATATGGTTATATTCTCCCAAACCGTGTTGGGAGCCTCCAACTTTCCTAGTTCCCCCTCTAGTTACTTGATTACATGAGCAGGGACTGTGTTGTAGACAACTGAGCTTTACGACGTGCCTGGAATTGTGTTAAACGCTTTATATGCATTATCTCATTCTCATAACATCCAGCATAGTGTAGGTATTGCTCTACCATTTTTCAGACAAGGAAATTGAAGTTCCCCAAAGTAAAATAAGGTTCCCCTGGTCATAGGAAGTTTTAAAGCTTTATACTGTCTTCCCCAGAGCATTCTTAGACCTCAGGACGGAAGCGTTTTTAAGGTTAGGGAATGCAGTTAAATCGGCCCTGGCAAGGAGCCTTTCTCTGTCACCTTCTCCTTGTCCCTCTTCTGCAGTACAGCTATTGATATTTGGAGATTGATAATCTGATTGTAAATTGTCTGATCGGTGCATTTGTTGGAGTTTATCTTGGTTTATGTCATAGGCTTTGGAGAGACAGGTAAGTTGGGTGTGAATGCACTTTTTAAGCGGTGTGATTTTGGAAAAACTATCCTTTTTGAGTTTTAGTACTTATATATGCTATGAGAGTAATATTAGTACCTATGTCATTGATTGTTGAATGAGAATTAAAGGAGGTAGTGCATATGAAGTGTTTAGTATAGTGCATGACATATAACAATCCCACCTTAGATTCTGTCTGCCATTACTGTTTTATTCATTATAAATTATCAATGTGTTCCCATTATATTTAGCTCTGTTCTCGGTGTTTGGGTCAGTAGGCTAAAGAAGAAAATAGGAGGCACTGCCCCTTAGGATTTGTTTATGCTTTGCTTTTTCAGATTATTTTTTATCATTCCACCCCAACTATGCTGATTTACTTACTTTTGTTGAATATGCTGTCCATTTATTTGCTTCTTGGCTTTTTCATGCTGTGCTTTCACTTCTTGTCTATAATATGAGTTCTAATTATTTAAACCCTGTTCAAATGTTTCCTTCTTAGGAGGTTTCTCAGATCCCACTAAAAAAGAAACAAATTAATCTCTCCTTTTAGCATGTGCCTCTTAAATAGGGACTTCGTGTTAATGTGTCTGTGCCCTTTACTAGCTGTATACCCTGGAGAAGTAGCAACAGTTCTTGTTTCTCTTTGTAGCTCCAGGTTATGGTCTTGCACAAAGTGAATATTTTGTTAATGTTTGTCAGCTTAAATTGTCCTGCACTGACTATACTGGGAAGCTCTGAGCAAGCAACTTAAGCAGTTTGGCCTCAGTCTTTTCATCTATGTAATACAAAAGGGTTCAATTTTGCTAGATAATCATTAACGCTCTTTCTGGTTGTGAAAAGTATAAATAATTTTGTGAATCCCTAGTCTGGACTTTCTAATAGACAAATGGTTATGTAAAAACTAAATAGAGAAGGTATAATTAATGCTCATGCTAACTCTGTAAAATCTTAGAGATTTTCTAATTCAGTGATGAAACTTCATTGCATATAGATGGGCACTCAGTTAATGGAAATGAACTGGAAGAAGCAGTCTGTGTAACATGAGAGAAAGTGGTAGGGCCTGTGGCAATTAGTAGAGTGCATTCCTCATCTAAAGGCATTGAAATGGGTTAAGAAAAAGTGCTAACCAAATAAAACTTTTCTGTAGGCTGTATTTGGTAGTGGAATGACAGTTTCCAGCTTTTGAATTCCAAGTCTCCCCATTTTACTGATGGATGCATTTGAGAATTTTAATGACTTACTGAAGGCTATACAGTTAATACAAGTCAAATCTAGGACCTAAACAAAACATTGTCTGGGTGATGAATCAGGCCTGCAGATGTGTTTTGTTTGGACTACACAGGATTTAAAAACGTTTGAAATTTGAATTAAAAAAACTGGCAGCTTCTTATAAAAATCCAGGTTTCCAGATTATCTTATGCATCACAAAATATGGCAACAATTTTCTAGAGCTAAAAAGTGTACCACTCTTTAGATAGGGCCTATACTCTTCAGTTTTCCTCGTTTAAAAATTTTTTAAAATTATTTTTATTTATTTATTTATTTATTTATTTATTTATTTATTTATTTATTTAGAGAGTGTGTGACTGGGCAAGGGGCAGAGAGAGAGGAAGACACAGAATCTGAATTGGCGCAGAGCCTGATGCAGAGCTCGAACCTGCAAGCCATGAGATCGTGACCTGAGATGAAGTTGGATGCCCAACTGACTGAGCCACCCCAGTGCCCTCAGTTTTCTTCATTTTTTAACCATGTGTAAAATCCTTCACTAATTCCAAGCCCTCTTATTTATGTTACCTGGCTATTCCCTGTATTCTTTAATTCATTCTACAAACATATATTTAGTGCCTTATGTGTACTAGGTACTATTCTGTTTTTTTTTTAATTTTTTCACATAATTTTAATTATCATATCCATTCTTCAAAAAATATACATGTATAATTATTTATATGTAACTAAAATATTATACAGTCAGTGAATTATATAGAGATAAAATCATACTATTTATTTTGATTCTAAAACATCAAAAGGTATTAACTACATCAGATGTTATAAACTGTCCAACCTAGTCCAAAGGAATTATTATTATTATTTAAAAAAAAAATTTTTTTTTCAACATTTATTTATTTATTTTTGGGACAGAGAGAGACAGAGCATGAACGGGGGAGGGGCAGAGAGAGAGGGAGACACAGAATTGGAAACAGGCTCCAGGCTCTGAGCCATCCGCCCAGAGCCCGACGTGGGGCTCGAACTCACGGACCGCGAGATCGTGACCTGGCTGAAGTCGGACGCTTAACCGACTGCGCCACCCAGGTGCCCCCAAAGGAATTATTTATTGCATGTGTACTCCAATATGGTTTTTTTTTTTTTTTTTTTTTTTGCCCCCAGAGTGTGTTCTGTGGTTGTTAGAATTTGTTAACAACATTTAAAAATTTCACAAAGAAACCCAGATTTTCAAACTTTTGAAATAACAGTGATCTGGCAGTACTGGGCTACATAATAATTGTGTGTGTGTGTGTGTGTGTGTGTGTGTGTGTGTGTGTGTGTATTCCTTGGTATGCTTCTAGTTAGGAAGAAAAATAGTAAATCCATGATAGTTTTTAATAAAAAGTGTAGAGGCATAGTGGCCTCATATATAAAACATACTCTCTTAGAGGTATCTGTGTGTGTGTGTGTGTGTGTGTGTGTGTGTGTGTGTTGTGTGTGTATATGTATATATATGTATATGTATGTATATATATGTAGATACTTTTTAACAACTGGGATTAGGGGAATATACAGAGTAACTTTGTCGCAGTGTACTGGGGAGGGATGCAAGGCCCAGTGAAAGAGCTAGAAAGCATGAGTTTAATAATGATGGTTGTGCCTATTGCTTGTTAAGGGGGCTTTGACACATAATTTAAATTCTGAATCCAGCTAGATTTCCTGAAAGTGGATAAACTAACAGTCCTAGGTGTAGACCACTAAATATATAGGAAACTAAAAATTAGATAATGCATATTATAACAATTTGAGAAATAAAAAAAAGTGAATAGATTTAGTAGACTGTGCCCAAGATAATGGCTGAGCATCAGACGTGTCCCCCTGAAAGGCAGAAAAATATTAAATGAAAAATATGAGGCCAAAAAGAAACTCGTAAGTTTTTAAATTTTTTAAATGTTTATTTATTGTTGAGAGAGACAGAGCGCGAGTTGGGGCGGGGCAGAGAGGGAGACACAGAATCCAAAGCAGGCTCCAGGCTCCCAGCTGCCAGCACAGAGCCTGACGCGGGGCTTGAATTCACGAACTGTGAGATCATGACTTGAGCCGAAGTCAGACACTCAACTGACTGAGCCACCCAGGTGCCCCGCCAGGTACTGTTCTTTTTTTTTTTAATTAAAAAAAAATTTTTTTTTTAATGGTTATTTATTTTTGACAGAGAGAGAGACAGAGCATGAGCAAGGGAGGGGCAGAGAGAGAGGGAGACACAGAATCCAAAGGAGGCTCCAGGCTCTAGGCTCTGAGCTGTCAGCACAGAGCCCGATGCAGGGCTTGAACTCACAGACCACGAGATCATGACCTGAGCCAAAGTTGGGTGCTCAATCGACTGAGCCACCCAGGCGCCCCTCCCCAGGACTACTCTAACACTAGAGATTTTGCAGTGAACAAAACCAGAGTAATCCCTCACAGTCTATTGAGGAAAGCACTTGATAAGTAAAATGTAGAGTGTATTAGACAATGACAACTGCTTAGGAGAAAATGTAAGCAGAAAATGGGAACAGGTAGTGTGTATATATTGGAGAGGGGTTACAAGTTTGGATAGGTAAGTCCTCACCAAGAAGATAACATTTGAGTAAAGATGTGAAGGAAATGAGGGAGCAAGCTATCAGAGGAGCAGATTTTGGGGAGAATATCACAAGTTCAGTTTGAGGCTTATTAAATTTGTAACATCCAGTAAGCTTTCAAGTGTAGATGAAAGTAGGCAATTGAATATATATGAGTTTGGAATTCAGGGAAAGGATGTCAATTCAGGAGTCATCAGTGCATGAAGAGTGTTTAAAGCCATGAGACTGGTTGGCTTCACCATAGAGCGAAGTAGAAATTATAAGAGTACAAGGATTGATTCCTGAGGCAGCCAGCATTTACAGATCTCTCTCAAAAATAAATAAACTGGGGCGCTTGGTGGCTCAGTCGGTTGGGCAGCCAACTTCGGCTCAGGTCATGATCTCCTGCTTCATAGGTTCTAGCCCCACGTTGAACTCTGTGCTGACAGCTCCGAGCCTGGAGACTGCTTTGGATTGATTCTGTGTCTCCCTCTCTCTGTTCCCCTCCCCCGCTTGCCCTCTATCTCTCAAAAATAAATAAACCTTTTAAAAAAAGTTAAAAATTTTTAAAAATAAAAATAAATAAGTAAATAAACTTAACAAAAAGGAATGTGGAATTTAGGCATTTGGTCCTTCTTGGTTTACATAGTGAGAAAATCTGGCTTATTAATCATCCACATGTGTATAGCATAATAACAGAAACCTTTTGGAACAGAGAAGTCATGCTCCCTAGTCTGCAAAAACTTGCAGCAGGGGTCAATTTTTGCCCCTCCAGCCCCCTAGGACATTTGGCAATATCTGGAGACATTTTTGGTTGTCCCAGCTCAGGCCAGGGGTGCTACTAGAGTGGCTAGAGTTGGGGGATCCTACTAAGCATCCTACAAGGCACAGGATAGCCCCCACAACAAAGAATGATCTGGCCCCAAATATCAATATTGCAGTGGTTGAGAAACTTCTGAGTTTACCATGGTCCAAAGTTGCTGGAATTTTGTTTGCTTGCTAAACTCTTGTTTCCTTGTGTGATTGTCCTTGACTTTAACCAAGTGAAATTATATTGAATTATGACAATATACATATCACTTCAGCCATTTATTTTAGATGCTAATTGAGACAAGATGCAGGATGTTCTTTTATTCAGTTTCAAGTGTGGGATTAACAGTGTTAACAGAAGTAATTTTGGAACAAAGAATTTTTCACCTTGATGCATTTAATAACCTGCATATAGTAACCTCAAGATTGAGCCAGAGGCCAGTCATATCTTTACTTGGGATTTGGGTATACCTTGCACTAGATTTCAAGATGAATTTTGAGTAATACATAGGAAGTATAATTTCTGAAATTGTGACTTTAGAAACTTTGAGATCTTGTTTTATCTGAATTCTTAATCCTAAAATTTGCTTTGTATCTGCCACTCTTCAATGTCTGATGACTGTGGGAAGAATTTGAAAAGTGATAGTCCTTAAGTATCCTTAAGTATTGGTAGATAGAAGACACCAGAGTAACAGGAGTAAGGAAATTCATATGCTGGTTCCAGTATACCACCCACTTTCCGTTTGAGCTCTGGCAGTCTCACCAGACTGTGGGCACCTGTGTGTGTGCTTGTGTGTACAGGCATTCTGGAGACTTGGTTCATGCCTACCTTCCTTCATCCAATTTACAGAGGTGCAGTGAAGCTAAAGGGATTTGGGCTTTCCAGTAAATGTGAGGATGTTGTAAATATCAGTAATGGTCCTTGAACTTCAAAATGATAAAAGTTGATCTTGGATGCCTTTCACTGTTTTTTTTTTTTTTTTTTTAAGGTTTTAACTTGCTTTGATTTTTTAGAATGCTAACAATAAACTAGATTGCTAGGCGGACCTAAAATTTAATGTTTGTTGGAAAACAGTTTTATAGAAGGAAATGGATTCTAGCAATAGCTCATGTTATCATTTGTTAATTCCACAAATTTCCTTTTCTTGAATCCGCTTTCTCTAGTGACTCTTTGCAGTATTTCTTACACAGGTCTCAAAAGTTGTAAGTTTTGAATTACATAGTTAAGTTTTGAATTACGTATTTTCAATTTACCTCATGATTGCTTCATTTTCTGCTTTAATTCCAATAGTTGACCAGGAGAGGGCGTGTAAGAACTTTTGTTTTAATACACTTCTGAATTAAGTACTCTGCTTGGAATAATAATTTAATTTGATTACAATTGTTTAGTATTTGCCTGATAGTTCGTTTTATGAACCATCTGAACCCTGAAAGTATTGTAGGTATTCAGAAAGCTTTGTCATTGTTGATTCACAATGTGTTTAATTTATTAAGCACCATATGTAATTCACTAAATGTGTATTGATTTGAGTACAGGACACTGTGTTAGATATGATGTATACAGAAGGCATGGGCCTCACCCTCAAGCATTCTTTAAGACTGGTTAGTGTAATAGTGGTTTCACAGAAGAAGAATTAAATAGAAGCCAAGAGGCTTGTGTTTCTGTAATCCTGCTGTCAACAATGAGATTTGAGATAGAATTAAGGTTCAGAGAGACCCTAGAGATGATACACTCCAATTCCTCTTTTCATAAAGAAGCTGAGGACCAAAGAGTGGATAAACTTAGTGTACCCATGAATTACAGCTTCAAGCAAACGGTCATGATTCCAAATGTGAGAAGGCTTGGAATTGTGTGATAATAAAGTTTACAGTTCACAGTGTTCATTTTTTCTGGAGACTAGGAGAGATGAACTGTTCAGAGGGCCTTATTTAAAATTAATACTAGGAATGCCTGGCTGGCTCAGTTGGTTAAGTGTCTGATTTTGGCTCAGGTCATGATCTCATGGTTTGTGAGTTTGAGCCCTGTGTTGGACTCTGTGCTGACAGTGCAGAGCCTGCTTGGGAGTCTCTCTCTCTCCCTCTCTCATTGCCCCTCCTCCACTGGCACTCACATTGTCTATCTCAAAATAAATAAAATAAAATTAAGGGCGCCTGGGTGGCTCAGTCGGTTGAATGTCCGACTTTGGCTCAGGTCATGATCTCACGGCCTGTGAGTTCGAGCCCCATGTCGGGCTCTGTGCTGACAGCTCAGGGCCTGGAGCCTGCTTGGGATTCTGTGTCTCCCTCTCTCTCTGCCCCTAACCCACTTGCATTCTCTCTCTGTCTCTCTCAAAAATAAATAAATATTAAAAAAATTTTTTTTTAATAAAAAAATTAGAAAAAATAAAATTAATACTAGCCATCAGTGTTTATTATGTGCTAGATGCTGTAGAGTGCAGTATATTAATTATCCACCATCAACAGAATGAAGTGGGTATTATTCTCATTCTGAAAGTAATAACATCAATTTTATTGAGCCCTTTTAAGCATCAGGTTAAGTATTTTACTTAAAATATCTTATTTGAGCTCCTTAAGAAGCCTATGAGGTAATTACTGTTATTACTCCATCTACTGATGAGGAAACTGAGCTCGAAAAAGTTATGTGACTTTCCTAAGTCCATTTACCTTGTATTAAAGTTGGGATTTAGACTCAGGTTTACTTGACTCTGTAGTCTCTGCCCTCATTACTTAGCTTATGGTTTTGCCTTTTTTTTTCTTTTTTTGGAAATTCTGCCCTCTAGCATCATGTCTCCTAATTTTGTACTTTTCACTTAAAATAGTGGAGCCTATATGTGGATGGCAAAGGTTTAGTCAAGTATTTAGATAGTACTGATCTTTTTTTCTTTTTTAATGTTTATTTATTTTTGAGAGAGAAAGAGAAACAGAGCATGAATGGGGGAGGGGCAGAGAGAAGGAGACACAGAATCCGAAATAGGCTCCAGGCTCCATGCTGCCAGCCCAGAGCCCGATGTGGGGGTCGAACTCATGAACTGTGAGATCATGACCTGAGCCGAAGTCGGACACTTAACCGACTGAACCACTCAGGTGCCCCAGATTGTACTGATCTTAATATTGGGATGTAAAATGGTGAATTTGAGGTAGAATAGGAAAAATGAGCCAGTAGGAGAATAGGTTTTTTAAATTCTTTAGTCCGAATGATTTAAAAACTAAAAGACTTGGCTAAATATATCATCCAATTGCATAAATTGTGTGAAAATCTGCCACTTTACAATAACTTTGAATATTTAAGTCTGGGTTAAATATTTACTTAGTATCCATGTGCCAGATATTGTCCTTAGTGCTAGAATACGGAAGATGTTATACTTGCCCTCAGAATGCTCAAATCTGTACTCTTACTATAGGAACTCATTCTTCTGTAGCCAACTTACAGTACCATAGTACTAACTCACTGTTGCATGGTTGGCAAGAGGAGAGTACTTTTATATGCTGTTGAATTTGATTTGCTAGTATCTTTTTGCGAATTTTTGCATCCATATTCATCAGGGATATTGGCCTGTAGTTCTCCTTTTTTGTTGGGTCTCTGTCTGGTTTGGGAATCAAAGTAATGCTGGCTTCATAGAAAGAGTCTGGAAGTTTTCCTTCTCTATTTTTTGGAACAGCTTGAGAAGGATAGGTATTAACTCTCCTTTAAATGGCTGGTAGAATTCCCCAGGGAAGCCATCTGGTCCAGGACTCTTATTTGCTGGGAGATTTTTGATAACTGATTCAATTTCTTCACTAGTTACGGGTCTGTTCAAATTTTCTATTTCTTCCCATTTGAATTTGGGAAGTGTGTGGGTGTTCAGGAATTTGTCCATTTTTTCCAGGTTGTCCAGTTTGTTGGCATATAATTTTTCATAGTATTCCCTGGTAGTTCTGAAGGATTGGTTTTAGTAAATCCATTTTCATTTGTGATTTTTATCTATTTGGATCGTCTCTCTTTTCTTTTTGAGAAGCCTGGCTAGAGGTTTATCAATTTTGTTTATTTTTTCAAAAAACCAACTCTTAGTTTCATTGATCTATTCTACTGTTTTATGATTCTATATTTTTTATTTATGCTTTGATCTTTATTATTTCTCTTCTTCTGTTGGGTTTGGGGTTTCTTTGCTGTTCTGCTTCTAGTTCCTTTAGGTATGCTGTTAGATTTTGTATTTTGGGATTTTTCTTGTTTCTTGAGATAGGCCTGGATTGCAGTGTATTTTCCTCTTAGGACTGCCTTTGCTGCATCCCAAAGGGTTTGGATTGTTGTGTTTTCATTTTCATTTGTTTCCATATATTTTTAAATTTCTTCCTTAATTGCCTGGTTGACCCATTTGTTCTTTAGTAGGATATTCTTTAACCTCCATGCATTTGGAGGTTTTCCACACTTTCTCCTGTGGTTGATTTCAAGTTTTGTAGCATTGTGATCTGAAAGTGTGCATGGTATGATCTCAATTCTTTTATATATATTGAGGGCTGTTTTGTGACCCAGTATGTGATCTATCTTGGGGAATGTTCCATGTGCACTTGAGAAGAAAGTATATTCTGCTGCTGTAGGACGTAGAGTTCTAAATATATCTGTCAAGTCCATCTGGTCCAGTGTATCACTCAGGGCCATTGTTTCTTTACTGATTTTCTGTCTAGATGATCTGTCCATTGTTGTAAGTAGAGTATTAAAGTCCCCTGCAATTACCACATTCTTACCAATAAGATTGCTTATGTTTGTGATTAATTGTTTTATATATTTGGGTGCTTCTGAATTCGGTGCATAGACATTTATAATTGTTAGCTCTTCTGATGGATAGACCCCATAATTATATAATGCCCTTCTTCATCTCTTGTTACAGCCTTTAATTTTAAGTCTAGTTTGTCTGATAGGAGTATGGTTACTCCAGCTTCCTTTTGACTTTCAATAGCATGGTAGATAGTTCCCCATCCCCTCACTTTCAATCTGAAGGTGTCCTAAGGTCTAAAATGAGTCTCTTGTAGACAGCAAATAGATGGGTCTTGTTTTTTTATCCATTCTGATACCCTATGTCTTTTGGTTGGAGCATTTAGTCCATTTACATTCAGTGTTATTATTGAAAGATATGGGTTTAGAGTCATTGTGATGTCTGTAGGTTTCATGTTTGCGGTGATGTCTCTGGTACTTTGTCTCACAGGATCCCCCTTAGGATCTCTTGTAGGGCTGGTTTAGTGGTGATGAATTCCTTCAGTTTTTGTTTGTTTGGGGAAACCTTTATCTTTCTTCTATTCTGAATGACAGGCTTGCTGGATAAAGGATTCTTGGCTGCATATATTTCCTGTTCATCACATTGAAGATTTCCGGCCATTCCTTTCTGGCTTGCCAAGTTTCAGTGGATAGCTCTGCTACTACCCTTATGTGTCTACCTTTGTATGTTAAGGCTCGTTTACCCTTAGCTGCTTTCAGAATTCTCTCTTTATTCTTGTATTTTGCTAGTTTCACTGTGATATGTCGTGCAGAAGATTGATTCAAGTTAAATCTGAAGGGAGTTCTCTGTGCCTCTTGGATTTCAATGTCTGTTTCCTTCCCCAGATTGGGGAAGTTCTCAGCTATGATTTGTTCAAGTACACCTTCAGCCCCTTTCTCTCTCTTTTCTTCATCTGGAATTCCTATGATACAGATATTGTTCTCTTTGCTGGAATCACTTAGTTCTCTAATTCTCCCTTCATGATCCAGGATTTTTTTTATCTCTCTTTTTCTCAGCTTCCTCTTTTTCCATAATTTTATTTTCTGATTCACCTATTCTCCCCTCTGCCTCTTCAATCTGCACTTTGGTTACCTCCATTTTATTTTGCACCTCATTTATAGCATTTTTTAATTCATCATGACTGTTTTTTAGTTCCTTGATCTCTGCAGCAGTAGATTCTCTGCTGTCTTCTATGCTTTTTTTCAAGCCCGGTGATTAATCTTATGACTGTTATTCTAAAATTCTTGTTCAGTTATATTGCTTATATCTGTTTTGATCAATTCTTTAGCTGTCATTTCTTCCTGGAATTTCTTTTGAGGAGAATTCTTCTGTTTGGTCATTTTGGTTAGTTTTCTGTCCTTTGTGTGTTCTAAAAGCTTGTTATGTGCTCTGCACCTGTGAGCACTGCTATATTAAAAGGGGTCATATACTGTCCAGGGCCTGGCCCTTCAGGATGTGTTTTGGAGACTGTTACTTGCTCTCTGTTGTTGTGACTTTGGTTATTTTTTTCCCCTACTTGTAGTGATGTTTCGGGCCCTCCACCAGGTGTGCTTTGATTTGTGCCTTGAAGTATCCCTGGAAAGGAAAACAAACAGATAAACAAACAGAAAACAAAAAACACACAAACACACAAATAAAAAAAAAAAAAGAAAGAAAGAAAAAAGAAAAAAAAAAAAACCCACAGCAAAAAACCAGAAACACCAGCTGCAAGTAAAGAACAGGGTGGAGGTGGTGCCGATGGAAGATCACATACAAAGAGAGAAATGACGGGGGGGGGGGGGGGGGGGGGGAGGGGAATAAACATTGATTAGGCAAAGAGACTAAACGGCTTAATCCAGAGAGAGAGAAAGGAAAATAAAGGAGGCAGGGGAAAAAGCAGATAAAATTACCCAGACAGTGAAACTATACAGCTTGATTATTCCAGAGAGAGAGAAAGGAAAGAAGGAGGTGATCCATATGTCAAGAGAATGGGTTAAATATGTCTGTTTATACAAACCAACAACCAGAGTAACCAGACTAGAGGAGGGAAGAGATAAGAAGGAGAAAAGGAAGGAAGAATATATCTATATAACAAGAATTGTCTGAGAGTTAATCCAGGCGATGCAGCAGCGCTGGTCAGGAGGAGGGGTTCCTCTGGTTCCTCAGAGTCCATCCCGCTCCGGTAGATGCGCAGTTACCCGGCACGGAGGGGCGTGGTTTGGTGTACACGGTTCTCGCCTCCACTGTGGGCCCGAGGTTAGATCCCTGAGGCCCTGCCTTGGTGGTGGTGGGGTGAAAAATGGCAACCCCCTAGTCTCTCCTCCATGGACCTGGTGTCCCAAATCACTCTGTTCGAGCCGTCCTCACTGGGCCGCAGGTGCAGACGAGGCGGTTTGCCCTGCTCTGCCGACTCCTGTGCCCCGCGCTTGGCTGGGATTCAAACTCCCGCTCTGTGCGCCCTGCTACTGGGGAAGCGCCTCTCCATGCCGCCGGATCTGTGGTCCCTGCTGGCTTTCTCCTGTCCCGCAGCACTCCAGGGAGGGAATCACTTTCTCCTACTGCAGACTGCCCCCCGACCTAGGCACCGAGCCTGGGGCTGGCTCCCCTCCTCCCCAGGTGCACCAACAGGGCAGCCAGCCCCAGTCCAGAGAAAGCCCCGCAGTTAGAGATTGGATCTTTCTCCATGCTGCTCTGAGGTTTTTCTCTTGTCTAGATACAGTCCTATGCTTCCCCAGCCGCTCTTTCTCTTCCCTTTGTCTGTCCACAGAAGGGGATCCCTCCCTTCCATTCATTTTATCTCTCCCAGTTTGCAATCACGCACCTATGGCCCGTCAGGTTGTCCCCGTGTATCCCTGGTAGCGACTCAGTCTCTTTTCCTCCCAGTCTCTTCAAGAACAGAGTACTAACATAGTGGGGAGGGGGCGCCTGGGTGGCCAAATGTCTGACTCTTGATTTTGGCTCGGGTCATGGTCTCACAGTTCATGGGTTCAAGTCCCGTGTTGAGTGCTGTGCTGACAGCATGGAGCCTGCTTAGAGCATGGAGCCTCTCTCTGTCTCTCTGTCTGTCTGTCTGTCTGTCTCTCTCTCTGTCTTTCAAAAATAAATAGAAACAAAAGACAGTGGGGAGAATGGTTGGGAGAAGGGATCACGTGATAGCTTGCAGTGAGGTGACATTTGAGCTGGAGTTTAAAACCGGACAAACATTTCATTCAGGAGATAATGATTGAGGAAAAAACAATATGATCAAAAGCATAAACACACGAAAGTATGTGGTTTGTTCAGGGAACAATGAACATCTGTGTGGCCAGGCCAAAAGGTGAATGAGCCAAGATGGCAAGGTTGGGGTTAGATTATAAAAGGCCTTGTGTGTCTTGCTGGGATTTTAGACTCTGTATTCTGCATAGCATGGAAACACCAAGTTTGTGTGTTACTTGGATATCCCCAGAGATACAAAAATAGATAATATGATGAACCCTCTTAAACTCATCACCCAACTTCAATAAGTTACTCATGGCCAATCTTGTTTTGTTCCCTACTATGTTCCCTACTCTTTCCCATCATATTTTGAGACAAATCCCAGACACTATATTATTTAATCCATGAATATTTCACTATATATCTCACTAAAAAGCATCAAATATCCAGTTAATATTCAGATTTCCAAAGGTTAAATCACTGTTATACTTTTAAAATTGTCATAATCTACACATTGAAATTAATTGATATTGCTCTTAAGTCTCTTAATTAGTAGATCCTTTTTTCAGCTCTTTCTTTTTCCCCTTGTAATTTATTTGTTGAGGAAAATAGGCTGTCTTGTAGTTTGTGCAGCTTGGATTTTGCTGAACACATCCCTTGTATTGTTTAACATGTTTCCTCTCTTTGTATTTCCTGTATTGAATCTAGAAGCCCAATTAATTCAGGTTTGTTTTTGCAGAAAGACTACTTCATGGGTGGTGGGTAGTGTGTTCTTTCATCAAGAGGTACATAATGCCACCTTTATTAAGTTCTTAGGGATTACGAAATGATGCAGTTTGTCTTGCCTCCTCGGCAAAGTTGAGTAATTCTACAGAGCAAGTCAGGGATCCAATGTATCTTCTTTTTTTTTAAACGTTCATTTATTTTTGAGAGAGAGAGAGAGAGGAGTGCGAATGAATGAGCATGAAGTGAGAGGGGCAGAGAGAGGGAGACAGGATCTGAAGCTGGCTATGTGCTGACCACAGAGAGCCTGATGTGGGGCTTGAACTCACGAACCACAAGATGATGACCTGAGCCAAAGTCAGACGCTTAACCAACTGTGCCACCCAAGTGCCCCGTGTCTTCTTTAAGTCTGTTTTAGAACTGAATTGGCTTATATTAGAGAGTCAATATTTTTTGGTCAGTCAAGGCAAGAGATCATGGGTTAATATCTGTTTACTGTTTGACTTATGCTAATCTTTAACTTTTTACTTTTTTTTTTTTTTAATTTTAAAGACAGAGAAACCAAAATTTAATTTTAAATTTAGGGGGCTAGAGGGACAGGGCTCTCAGCGTGGAGCCAGACTTGGCGTTTGATCCCACGACTCTGGGAACACAACCTGAGCTGAAATCAAGAGTCGGATGCTCAACTGACTAAGTTACAGGTGCCACACAACTGTTTACTTTTAGCTTTCAGTAAACTGACTCTTGTGATATTTTATGTAAAGTTGTTCTCTGTTAATGAAGACATCTAGACTGTTTCCACTTGTGATACTAAATAGTTTTGATCAAAATGGAGCTAATGTGGTTCAGAAGATACCTAAGCTCTGGAAAAGATTCTAAGTGTGTCTTGTTTTACAGACTTCTTTCATCTCACAGCGTTTTACCCCAGTCACATATCCACACAACTGCATCTCTGGACGTATCTCGAAAATGGGAAAAGAAGAATAAAATTGTGTATCCTCCACAATTGCCTGGTGAACCTCGGCGACCAGCAGTAAGTTTGTGGCTAGAAATAATCTCTTAATTTTGATGACGAGCTCTTATTCTTAGGTGGCTAGCAATGAGTTACTGTTCCATGTGAGGAAAGGGAAAAAGCATATGGCAATTTGCATGATCGTTTGATTGATACAGAAAATGTTCTAGATTTACCTCCTTGGTATTGTTAAAAGGTTGTTTTGTTTACTTGTTTGCCTTGACTTTACCTTCTGTATGGGGGCCTTAATTCTAAAACTAAGCTAATAGCTCGAGGCATCCTGATAGATTTTTGACTCTTAGGAGGCTTGCTAATGTATTCTTAGTAATGGAGCATGAGGAGTTGGAAAGGATGACTTAAACCATTGACCATATTTAAATCATATATATATGGTTTTCTAGTGTTTTAAATTTTGGACATAGACGCATTAAGTTGTGATTTTCTGTGTGTTTGTAATTCACAAACTTTTGAATTAAGGTTTAAATTTAATCACTGGATTCCTTTCAGAGATACTGAGTTTTATCTTTAGCTGCTCAGAATTCTTTTACCCTCTCCAAACTGCTGGTGAGTTATCTAGTCTGAGATATAAGACTAATTTCCAGCTTAATGTGAATTTATATCTGGTAAAAAGTTTAAGCAGCTAATGATTACATCAACAAGGTGGGACATTTGAATCCTTAAGAAAATAAACCGTGGTAAGTGCTTAGAAAGATAATTAATTATTAATTAATAACGCTATTAATAGAATATCAGTAGTGTTAGTGTCAGTTATATATCATTCAGTTTAGCAAACATCTTTTAAAGACCTTTGGGATTCAGGGCCACTGGATCCCAGTATCATCTAAGTAATATTATTTGCTTAACTTAAAAAAAAATTATTATTTTTTTAGTGTTTTATTTATTCTTGAGAGAGAGAGGGCACGAGTTGGGGAGGGGCCTAGATATTGGGACACAGAATCTGAAGCAGGCTCCAGGCTCTAAGCTGTCAGCACGAGCCCGATGTGAGGCTCAAACCCACAAGCTGAGAGATCATGACCAGAGCTGAAGTTGGACGCTTCACCGACCGAGCCACCCAGGCTCCCTTCATTTGCTTAATTTTTATATGAATTTGACAGCATGAATTTCATTAGGATTTAGTTGCTAAGTATTGGTTTGAATTAGTACAGTATTAGGTTTTCTTTCTTTTTTTTTTTTTTCTTATTTAGGGGAGTTAATTTATTAATTTAAAGAGCTCCCACATTGGGAAATAGAAAAAAGAGATGCTAATAGTTTAAACAAATGACTTAAAAAAATTTTTTTTTAATTAAAAAAATTTTTTTTAATGTTTATTTATTTTGAGAGAGAGACAGAGAGACAGAGTGTGAATGGGAGAAGGGCAGAGAGAGAGGGAGACACAGAATCTGAAGCAGGCTCCAGGCTCTGAGCTGTCATGACAGCACAGAACCCCATGCAGGGCTTGAACTCACCGTGAGGTTATGACCTGAGCCTAAGTCAGATGCATAAGCGACTGAGCCACCCAGGCACCCTTAATTTTTTTAATGTTTCTTTTTGAGAGAGAGAGTGCACGTGTAAGCGGGGGAGGGGCAAAGAGACAGGGACAGAGGATCCGAAGCGACTCTGTGCTGACAGCAGTGAGCCCTATGAGGGGCTTGAACCCACGAATTATGAGATCATGACTTGAGCCAAAATTGGATGCTTAACCAACTGAGCCATGCAGGCACCTCTAAACAAATAACTTTCTATCTTTCATGTTTTATCTTGGGATCAGAACTTAAAAGTTAGATTTGTGACAGAATCTATGCTGTTAAGTATTGATTCCACTTTATAATTAACCAAAATTTAGAAAAAGTTACATATGTGTACAAATATCATAAATAATTTCCTATTGTTAATGAGCTTTTTTCTTACCTGAGCTCTTTGAACTTAGATACTAATTGAGAAAGAAATCATAGCATTTGTCAGGTTCAAAATCTAAAAGTAAAATTGTGTATTTTGTAGTAGTAATCTTTTAGGATACTAAAACAAATGCACTTCAGGATATATCCGAAGTGGCAAAATTCAAGTAGTAAACAGTTGAGATCACAGATTTTGAGTGAGTAATCCTTTGGGGAACAAACTAGGACTCTTAGAAAATACCTTAACATTTTCTGAGTTTAAATAGTATTTGGTAAATCGACATTGGTGCATCATTTATACCTGTTATGACTGAAATATTGATGCCCTTCATTAAATACCTAGCTTAATAATGGAATAATTTGCACATCTAGCCACATAGCTCTTATACTGTGATTTTGTGCCGTGTGACCTTTTACTTGTCAATCTGCTAACTGCAAACATCTTAAAAATTAGTTTTATCCCTAGTTTAGGGGTGCCTGGGTGGCTCAGTCGGTTAAACGTCCGACTTCAGCTCAGGTCACGATCTCGCGGTCCGTGAGTTCGAGCCCCGCGTCAGGCTCTGGGCTGATGGCTCAGAGCCTGGTGCCTGCTTCCGATACTGTGTCTCCCTCTCTCTCTGCCCCTCCCCCGTTCATGCTCTGTCTCTCTCTGTCTCAAAAATAAATAAACGTTAAAAAAAATTAAAAAAAAATTTAGTTTTATCCCTAGTTTAAAAGGGGGTCAGATAATATTTACAATTTTAACTCATTCTGATCTTCAGCATTGAAATATGCAGCTAAATAATAGTGGATCCATAGTGAGTAAATCCTATAGCAGTAAGTTAAAATGAATGTCATCAATTTAGGCTTTTTTTAGGCCATTCCTCTTATTTTTAAGGCTATTTTCCTAGTTTAGCTAACACCAATTTCCAAATAATAGAGATTCCTGTGTAGACTTTATCCAACATATGGCTTCACATGGTACAGAAAATGAGCCAGAGATAAATTAAATGGCTTTCTTCATAATAGTCATATCTTGTTAATTTGGTCTTGAGATTACTTTTGCAATACCTTTGAAGAAAACTATCTTAAATAAGTTAAAAATGCAGTGAGACTGTATCAAAACTGTTTCGACAACCATTTCCATAGGAGACATTTTTTTTATTTTTTATTTTATTTTATTTTTTTTTAATGTTTATTTTTGAGAGAGAGAGAGACAGAGCATGAGCGGGGCAGGGGCAGAGAGAGAGGGAGACACAGAATCTGAAGCAGGGTCCAGGCTCTGAGCTGTCAGCACAGAGCCCGACTCGGGGCTCGAACTCACAAACTGTGAGATCGTGACCTGAACTGAAGTCGGACACTCAATCGACTGAGTCACCCAGACGCCCCGGAGACATTTTAAATTTATGGATTAATTGACATACTGAGAATAAGTCATACTTACAAGTTATTATATGGATCCCATAAAGCTCTAGTTTGGACTTCTATTAGGTGCTATGTTTTTATCATTTGAGTTATTATGTGCATTTTAAAACAAGTTAACTTCTTTAAAAGTTATCAAGGTAGACATTTCATAATTTAGACTTTTACCTCATTTCAGTAACTTTTTGCACATTATATCCTAAGTTAACTTTATCTAATTTACTATAGAGGTTGGTTAATAATGACCTCTAACTTGATCTTGTGACCTTCAACTTTGCCACTTTATGTATTTGCTATGATAGGTTTGTCTGGTTTATGTTTAGAAAATGCACTGAGACATTGCATCTGCCTAAAGTAAATGCTGAGCTTTTTAGTTTTCAGAGAGCATGATTGAATAACTTTCTTCTTCTTCTTCTTTTTTTTTTTCTTTTGTAAATACGTCATTCCTTTTTTTTCCCCATGCCCCTTCCAGGAGTACAGTATCTTTTTTACAAAATTGGAAGACAATCACATACAATTCAGGTTAGGAGATAGCCCACCATGGGAAACCAAGAATTGAAGGGTTTCTATATCAAAGATTTTACTGAGTGTATTAATTTTTGCAGATGAATATTATCAGTCATGACAGTTCTTCTTTCCCCTCCAGTGCTCCCCAGGACACTTTATTGCTGAAAACGTAATTAGGCTATTGCTACAGTTTTCAGCCTGTCAGCTTCTATTGCAACTGAAATGAAATCTGCTCCATATTAAAAGATGGCCACTTGAGAAAACTGCTGTTTCTAAGGCATTTGAAAATTTCCAGCAGGAGTCAGAATGTTAGGAAGTTCTGAGGTTTCCTTGTTATTGTTTACCTTGACAAATGGTTTCTAATTTTTTTAAAGGGACAATATGGTGTAATATGGTGGAAGGAATGTAGGTTTTACAGTCATAAGGGAACTTTAAAGATACACCTACTAGACATTGTATTTAGGCATTTCATATACTTCCCTGGATGGCACTTTGACTTCCAGCTTTGTCTCTCACAAGCTTTGTGGTCTTGGATTAGTCACTTGATTGTTCTGATTTTTACTTTATAAAAATAAAATTAGAGTGAGAGCAAATGAAATAATGGCCTTGGAAAGTACGTTGTGAACTGTAAATTGTGTAATGGATGATTGAGTAAAAAAATTAAATGGGATATAGCTACCACCATAAATAGAAGATAATAAAGATCTGACCATGTGCTGAGGCACTGTAGAATGCTTCCTTTACATAGATTATTTTATTTAATTCTTACTATATTTTTATGGGGTTGGTGCTGTGATCTTCATTTTAAAGAGGAAACTTAGAGGTACAGAGAGGTTAAATAGCTTGGATTCTATAGCTAGTAGATGCTAGAAGTAGAATTCAAATCCAGGTAGTCTGATTCTAGATCCTGTGCTCTTACCAAATAACAAGAATATCCTATGAAAACAGGTTTTTTTTTGTCCATTTCACCATTATTCTCCTCACTGAGGAAAAAAGGAAACTTTGGTCTTGTTGTACCTTTTCTTTTGTTCTTTTTAGCCAGCCAGCTAAGTGTTTTCAAAATAAATTTTGAAAGTTATTATTTTATATCAAAACGAAATCTTTTACTATTTCTCTGGATAGAAATGTTGCAAATATGGCACAAAGTAGCCAGGTTGTAGTTCTATTTCTGCCTTAATAATCCTTTTAACATAGTGATAATTTGGAAAAATATAACTTTAGTATAGGGAAAAATAATCTCCAAATTCTTAATAATGTTTTTATTTCCTGTGGCAGTATTTTCATTAGGCATAAAAAGTGAAAGCTTTATTAACAGTGTATGTTATTGTTATTTTGATCAGTTTGCTAACTTTTTTTTTTTTCTTTTCCCTGTTGGCAAGGAAATCTACCATTGTCGACGGCAAATAAAATACAGCAAAGACAAGATGTGGTATTTGGCAAAATTGGTAAGCTAAAATGACTATAAAGAAACTAAAAATTTTCTACCAGGATTTGAAGAATTGAAAAAAATTTGCCCTGATTTCTCCAAAAAGTGAGAAATATAATTACATGTTCAGACAGTCGTAAGTAATCCACAAATGATTGCCCAGAGATGTGTGATTTTGCTTAATTTTTACCTTTCTTCTGAGAAACTAAATCATGTTGGATACATAGATATTTAGAAAAAGGCATCAGGAATCTGGCTATACCCTAAGAGGATCCAGGAGGCAAGCTTATTTATCTTAAAAGTTGATTCAACCTATTTCAAAACTATTGCTGTTTAAGATTTTTCTCTGGAGAATGAAATTTATGTATAAAAGAAGGCAAAGCCCCAGATATACATATAATATATTTATCCTGTAGGAGAGGGAAATGCCTTTAATGCGTAGTGTGGTCCTTGCCACTCTGTGATCTCTCTCTCACATCTGCTCTCTTAATATTACTGAAACATTTATAAGCTAAGTTTTATGGTTAAAATGTTTGATTCTTTTAATAATTTTTTTTTAAGTTTTTATGGGGTGCCTGGGTGACTCAGTCGTTTAAACGTCCAACTTCGGATGAGGTCATGATCTCATGCCTTGTGGGTTCGAGCCCCACATCAGGCTCTGTGCTGACAGCTCAGAGCCTGGAGCCTGCTTCAGATTCTGTGTCTCCCTCTCTCTCCGCCCCTTCCCCACTTGTGTTCTGTCTCTGTCTCTCAAAAATAAATAAAAATGTTAAAAAAAAAATTTAAAAAACATTTTATTTTCAGAGAGAGAGAGAGAGAGCAGGGGAGGGGCAGAGAGAGAGGGAGAGAGAATTCCAAGCAGCCTCCGCACTATCAGCCCAGAGCCTGATGTGGGGCTCAAACTCAGGAGCCATGAGATCATGACCTGAGCTGAAACCAAGAGCTAGATGCTCAACCAACTGAGCCATTCAGGTGCCCCTAACTTTGATTTTGACTTAAAGAGGATGGCATCCCTTCTCAAATATCTTTTCTTCTTTGCCTGCATTTAGTTAGCTGTTTTTATTTTTATTTTTTTTAAATGCCCCCTAGTTTTACTGAGATATAATTGACATATAACTAGTTAGCTACTAGCTAGAGTTATTTGTGTTATGTAAAAGTGTTTACTTTTCATTGAAAAGAGAACGTTGACTTTTTAAACAAATTTGTTTATCTTCTCTTGCCTGTTACCCTTTAATTCTAGATACGAGGAATGTCCATTGACCAGGCTTTGGCTCAATTGGAATTCAGTGACAAAAAAGGGGCCCAGATAATTAAAGAGGTAAACTAACATTTGTGGGGAGGGAATGCATAGCTGTCTGCTGGTATTAGTAAGCTCAACCTCAGTCCTGAATTCTCTGGTGTAAATGCATCGTTCATATAATACAGATTCAGGGCACTCAGTTTTATTGATGTCCTTATACCTTAGGAATGTTGTATGCCCTAAGTTTTTTGTTTTTTGTTTTTGCCTGGAGATGCTTTTATTTGCACCATTTATTCATTTTTTTTACTGTCTATGAAGTGATAAATCTTTCTTTTATTTATTAAAAAAATTTTTTTTACATTTATATCTTTTTTTTAAATTTTTTTTTTTAACATTTATTTATTTTTGAGACAGAGAGAGACAGAGCATGAACGGGGGAGGGGCAGAGAGAGAGGGAGACACAGAATCAGAAGCAGGCTCCAGGCTCTGAGCCATCAGCCCAGAGCCTGACGCGGGGCTCGAACTCACGGACCGCGAGATCGTGACCTGAGCCGAAGTCGGACGCTTAATCGACTGAGCCACCCAGGCGCCCCAACATTTATATTTATTTTTGAGAGAGAGAGCGAGCTAGTGAGAGCAGGGGAGGGGCAGAGAGAGACAGAGACACAGAATCTGAAGTGGGCTTCAGGCTCTGAGCTGTTAGCACAGAGCCTGATGCAGGGCTCAAACCCACAAATAGTGAGATCATGACCTGAGCTGAAGTCAGACGCTTAACTGACTGAGTCACCCAGGTGCCCCTGAAGTGATAAATCTTTCTTTTAATGATTTGGGGCTTGATAGATTTTTTTAGACGACTTTTTTTTTTTTTTTTTTTTTTTTTTGGTCATTTCCACAATTGAGAGCTTATGATTTTATAATTAATTGGGTGGAAAGAGCACTGGCCTGGGACCCAGGAGACTTGGAGTCTAATCTTTTCTGTGACAGATTCTATCATTATGATGGGCACAACATTTAACCTGTCTGGTTCCATTTTTCTTATTTGTAAACTGGGTGGAATTGCTTAATGATTTCTAAAGACCTTTCCAGTTCTGAATGTAGCTGAATCAGTATGTACAAATGGGCTAATGGTATTTGAACCAGCTCCTGGTTTCATTGATCTGTTCTATTGTTTTTTTAGTTTCTGTATCATTTGTCATTTATTTCTGCTTTAATCTTTATTATTTCCTTCCATCTGCTGGCTTTAGGCTTCATTTGTTTTCTTTCTAGCTCCTTTAGGTATAAGATTAGGTTGTTTACTTGAGATTTATTTTGCTTCTTGAGGTAGACCTGTATTGCTATATACTTCCCTTGTAGGACTGCTTTTGTTGCATCCCAAAGGTTTTGGACTGTTGTGTTTTCATTTTCATTTGTTTCTATGTATTTTTTAATTTCTTCTTTGATTTCCTGGTTGATCCATTCATTGTTTAGCAACATGTTGTTTATCCTTCATGTATTTGTGGTCTTCAAGATTTTTTTCTTGTAGTTTGACTTCTAGTTTCATAGTGTTATGGTCTTTAGAAAAGGGGCATGGTATGATTTCAGTGTTTTTGTTTTTGTTGAGGTCTGTTTTGTGACCTAATATGTGATCAGTTTTGGAGAATGTCCCATGTACACTTGAAAATAATGTGTATTCTGCTGTTTTAGAATGGAATGGCCTAAATATATGTTAAGTACATCTGGTCCAGTGTGTCATTCAAAGCCACTGTTTCCTTGTTGATTTTCTGTTCAGACGATCTGTCCATTGACAGATGTTAAAGTCTGAGGTGTTAAAGTCCCCTAGTATATTTTTAAAAATGTTTTTTAAAAATTTATTTATTATTAGCACACATATGGGAGGGCCAGAGAGAAAGGGAAAGAGAGAATCCCAAGCAGTCTCCCTGCTCAGTTTGGAGCTTGATGTAGGGCTTGATCCCATGACCATGAGATCATGACCTGAGCTGAAACCAAGAGTCAGATGCTTAACCGACTGAGCCACCCAGGAACCCCATGACCGTAGTATTGTTGTGTTATTATGAATTAGTTCCTTTATGTTTTTTTTTCCTATTTATTTATTTTGACAGAGAGAGAGGAAGAACGCACAAGCAGGGGAGGGGCAGAGGGAGAGGGAGAGGGAGAATCCCCAAGCTGACTCTGTGCTGTCAGCACAGAGCCCGATGTGGGGCTCAATCTCGTGAACTGCAAGATCATGACCTGAGCTGAAATCAAGAGTCAGATGCTTAACTGACTGAACCACCCAGTCACGCCCTTTTATGTTTGTTGTTAATTGTTGTTATATATTTGGGTGCTTGCATGTTGGGTGCATAAATATTTACAATTGTTATATCTTCTTGTTCGATTATCCCCTTTATGATTATATAATGCCCTTCTTTGTCTCTTTTTACAATCTTTGTTTTAAAGGCTAGTTTGTCCAACATAAGTATGGTACCCACCTTTCTTTTGGCATCCATTTGTGTGATGAATGTTTCTCCACCCCCTCACTTTCTTTTTTATTTTTTAATTTTTCTTAATGTCTATTTTTGAGAGAGAGAGAGAGCGAGAGAGAGCCAGAGTGCGAGACGGGGAGAGGCAGAGAGAGAGGGAAACACAGAATCTGAAGCAGGCTCCAGGCTCTGAGCTGTCAGCACAGAGCCTGACGCAGGGCTCGAAACCATGAATTGTGAGATCATGACCTGAGCCAAAGTCAGACACTTAAACGACTGAGCCACCCTGGCTCCCTATCCACCCCCTCACTTTCAATCTGCAGTTGTCTTTAGGTCTAAAATGAATCTCCTATAGGCAGCATACATACAAGATTGTATTTTTGGTTTTTGTTTCTTGGGGTTTTCTATTAAACAAGTTAAGGACAGGGGTGCCTGGGTGGCTCAGTTGGTTGAGTGTCTGACTCTTGCTTTTGGCTCAGATCATGATCCCAGGGTCCTGGGATCGAGCCCTGCATCAGGCTCTGTGCTGAGTGTGGAGCCTGCTTAAGATTTTTTATTGCTCTGCCCCTCTCTCCTGCTCATGCTAACGCTCTCTCTCTCCTTCAAAAACAAAACCTCCTCTCTACCCAAAAAAAAAAAAAAAAACAAGGATGGGAATTCCTTGTTTATTTATTTACGTTTTTTTATAAAATTTTTTTAGGGTTTATTTTTGAGAGAGAGAAAGAGCGTAGGCATGGGAGGGGCAGAGAGAGGGATACATAGAATCCGAAGCAGGCTCTGGGCTGCTGCTCCCACGAACCATAGGATCATGACCTGAGCCAAAGTTGGATGCTTAACTGAATGAGCCACCCAGGTGCCCCATATTTATTTGTTTATATTTTTTAGAGAGAGCACACACACAAGTGGGGGAGGGGGCAGAGGGAGAAAGAATTTTTTTTTTTTTTTTTTTTTAGTTCATGTTAATTAACATACAGTGTAGTATTGGTTTCAGGAATAGAACCCAGTGATTGATTCATCACTTACATATAACACCCAGTGCTCATCCCAGCAAGTACCTTCCTTAATGCCCATCACCCATTTAGCCCATTTCCCCCCCTACCTCCCCTCTAGCAACCCCTAGTTTTTTCTCTGTATTTAAGAGTCTCTTATGGTTTGCCTCCTTCTCTGATTTTATCTTATTTTTCCTTCCCTTCCCATTGTTCGTCTGTTGTGTTTCTTAAACTACACATGAATGAAATCATATGGTATTTGTCTTTTCTGCCTGACTTATTTCACCTAGCATAATACACTCTTGCTCTATCCACATTGTTGTAAATGGCAAGACTTCATTCTTTTTGACTGCTGAATAGTATTCCATTGTGCGAACACACATGCACACGTGTGTGTGTGTACACACACACACACACCCCCACACACCCACACACCACATCTTTATCCATTCATCATTTGATGGACATTTGGGCTGTTTCCATAATTTGGCTATTGTTGATAGTGCTGCTATAAACACTGGGGTGCATGTGTTCCTTCGAATCAGCATTTTTGTATCCTTTGGATGTATACTTAGTAGTACAATTTCTGGCTCATAACGTATCTCTCTTTTTAATTTTTTGAGGAACCTTCATACTGTTTTCCAGAGTGGCTGTACCAGTTTGCATTTCTCTTGTAAATTAAGGACTTCTTTTGTCTTGTTGCTTTTAAGATGTTTTTCTTTATCACTATATTTTGCAGGTTTAATTATATTGTATCTTGATGTTGGCTTGCTTTTGTTGATTTTGATGGGAATTCTCTGTGCCTTCTGGATCTGGATGTTTGTCTCCTTCCAGATTAGGGAAGTTTTCCACTATTGTGTCTTGAAATAATTTTTCTCCCCTTTTCTCTCTCTTCTTGTCAGACTCCTATAATATGAATGTTATTATGTTTGATGGAGTCACTGAGTTCCATAAGTCTGTTCTCGTGTTTCGTTCAGCTTCATTATTTTCCATTATTTTGTGTTCTAGGTCAGCTTCATTATTTTCCATTATTTTGTCTTCTAGGTCATTAATTCGTTCCTCTGCTTCTTCCAGCCTCTGTTCATTGCTTCAAGCATGTTTCTAGTCTTGTTTATTGATTCTTCAACTCTGATTCTTTTTTTTTTTTAACTCTTATCACTGTAGTAAGGGTCTCACTGATGTTTTCTATTCTTTTCTGAAACCCAGTGAATTTTCTTATGATTGTTGCTTTAAATTCTACATCAGGCATGATATATCTGTTTCATTTAGATCTCTGGCTGCGGCCTTATCTTGTTTCATTTGGGATAAATTCCTCTGTCTTGGCATTTTGTCTAAGTCCTTGCCTTCTTCGCTCTATTAGAAAGGCCAGTTATGGGGTATCTGGGTGGCTCAGTTGGTTGAGCGTCTGACTCTTGATTTTGGCTCAGGTCAAATCCCAGGGTTGTGGGATTGAACCCTGCATCAGGCTCTGTACCGAGCCTGCTTAAGATTCTCTTCCTGGGGCACCTGGGTGGCTCAGTCGATTAAGTATCCAACTCTTGATTTGGGCTCAAGTCATGATCTCACTGTGAGTTTGAGCCCTGCATTGGGCTGTGTGCTGACAGTGTGGAGCCTGCTTGGGATTCTCTCTCTCCTCTTTCTCTCTGCCCTTACCCTGCTCACCCTCTCCCTCTCTCAAAAATAAATAAACATTAAAAAAAAAAAAAAGATTTTCTCCCTTTGTCCCTCTCCCCCACACATCCACTCTTGTGCTTTCTCTCTAAAACAACAGCAACAAAAACACAAAGTAGCCAGTCTGTCTCCTACTCCTGAGAGTAATGGCCTTGTGAAGAAGAGGTCAAGTAGTGTCCAGGGCCTGGTGCTTCAGTGAGTGTCTCTGGTGTGTGCTCCATGTGCTCCACTGTTGTGTTTTGACTGCTCTATCCTTTAGGCCAGTCGTCTGCAGAGGCCCTCCTTGCTTGTTATGGGCAGTGTTTTGTCCCTGGCCTGAATGTGGTGAGTTTTAACTAGATGTGCTCTGGTCTGCTTGTGAAATGAGACCTGAGACCTGATACCAACTCCAGTAGAACTGAGGACTTGCAGACTCTCTCGTTGGGAGACGTGATGTGGGCAGGGGTTTGTTCTGGTCTCATGGGGGAGAGGAGCCTGCCTTGCTGGGATCAAGGCAAGTGTGGCTGAAAAGGACAGTCCCACAAAAGCACAGGGGATTGGGGTTTGGCAGCAAGTTAGGCAGCCATTGTTGGCACTGAGCTGCTTCCATCAGGTGGCTCTGCATTTATGCTGGGGGACCGGGAGGGAAATGGTGCCAGCTAGCTGCCTTGTTCCCAGAGAGGCATCTCTGTGAATGCTGCCCTCTCAGGGACATGCTCTGAGAAGAGCAATAGTCTCCCTACTGTGTGCCCCAGGCGCTCTTTAGATAGCTGTTTCCATGATGTGTGTCCCCGGGTTGTTTGCCTGCCTTCTTTCCAGGAGCAATGTGGTGCCCTCTGGGGTTCTATTCTAGCCAAGGTGGCTGGCCTTTAAAACCCCAGGCTTTAAGTCCCACTGGTTTCAAGAACTCACAAAATTTAGCACCTCTCGTTTTCCAAACTATTGGCTATGGGGAAGCATTCTGGTGCGTTCCCCTGTGTGCTCCTCTTTCTCTTGCCCTTCTCTGCAACCACAGCTCCCTCCTTCTGCAGCACCCACTATCCGTTTCTCCCTCAAACCACAACACTGTACTTTCTACCTTCTTCGATGTGGATACATGGTGTTCTTATTTCAAAAAGCGGCGATGAGGACATCTGGGGATATCAGCATTATTTTCTATATTTCAGTTAAATCTCACTTAGAGCCAGCTCTTTTTAGTTTAGTAGTTCAGTAGTTGAGATTGATGGATTCAGACTTTTAAAAGGTTCCATTGTAATGCCTATATTTAATTCAGTTCAGAATGCAATTACTAAGTATCTTTTGTGTACTCAGCTTTTTATTATATTCTCTAAGTGAGTAAAAGATTGGTTTCTGCTATTTTTGACAATTGTCCTCTTTTTAAAAATGGGTTCTGGAGGAGGTTAACTTAATTCAAAATATCTACAGAATATAAATTTAATAATTCTTAAAATTTTCAAGTATGATTTTCTCTACTTGTCTGATGTTGTTTAATGGTTATTTTGGATCCAAAGTTTGAGAATTTTCAATAAGATTTAGCTCTTAAGCTTCTTGAACTTTTTGACAAGTCTCTTGACTCAAAGACATACTAGTGTTCATTACCAAGGATACTGTTACCAATGCTGCCATTTCCTCCTTTGCATCTCATACATTCTACTTTAAACTTAGCAGGATGGACTGTGTTGCTTGAATTTACAATTCTTGTCTGAGGAAGGAAAGCTCAATGTATCCCTTTTCCTTAGTACTGTTATCATTTAATGTTCTCTTTTTAAAATAGACTATAAAACAGAGGCATGTGATTAGCAGTCATATTATAGAGATAACAACAAGAAATGAGAAACTTAATTCCGTTTTAGTTCAGGGTCAGCCATATGAATGCCTGTCTTTTCTTTGTTTAAGATTCTCTTAGAAGCACAAGAAATGGCAGTGAGAGACCACAATGTGGAATTCAGATCCAATTTATATATAGGTAAGATCTTTAATATTCTTAGCATTGGAAAATGTTTTCCAATAGTGATGCCAAGTTCATTATCTAATAACAGTCTTTGATATCTAACTACTTAGGACTGGGTTTGCCAGTGAAAATTGCTGGTAATAGCTTATTCTTCTGCCTTCAGCATGCTAAAGTTAGTCTGTTATAAATGGTTATAAATGGCAATAACCTTACTGCTTTATTGTTACCTGTTGTGCAGTATGACTGAGATCATGAAACCATTACCAATAATTTATTAAATAGTGGGTATCAGGATGGTACATGCAGTGGTCCTTGAATCATAATAAGACTAAGAAAGAACAAGACTGAGATTTTAATTTTTTTTTTAACATTTATTTATTTTTGAGAGACCGAGAGACAGAGCATGAGTGGGGGAGGGGCAGAGAGAGGGAGCCATAGAATCTGAAACAGGCTCCAGGCTCTGAGCTGTCAATACAGAGCCCGACGCAGGGCTCGAACTCATGAACTGTGAAATCATGACCTGAGCCGAAGTCAGATGCTTAACCGACTGAACCACCCAGGTGCCCCAGAACTGAATTTTAAAAACAAATTCTTTGTCAACCTGGAGGAGGTAAATAAAGAATCATAGGTGGCCTTACAAATATATTTATTTATAATTTGCCAAACCAGGTGCCTAATCCATAAAGGTGTCCTGTAATTTAACCTTCTAGTTACCAGGATGGAAAATCTGTTGAATTGTAAAAGCCAAGGGGCTTTGGAAGGCTCAGATGATCCAGCTGGCTTTGTTTCCCTTTGTTTTTACATTCTGAAGCATTGTCTCAGGTTTTGTATGCTTGTTGCATATCAAATTAAATTAAGTGAAAATGCTTTGGGAAGCATGATGCACTGTCCAATGTAAGGGATTTTTTTGTTTGTTTCATACCTCCACACAGTTCTCTTTGGAGAAAGAGACCAATGCTATTACAAAGCTCCCTCGCCCCCTCCCAACACTACACAGTGGAGCAGTGGTTGGGGCTAATGTTTTCCTGTCTCTTCGGCAGTACTTACTCCTAACCTCAGCAGTTTTGTAATCAAACAGAGATGTTGATGTCGAAGCAAAATTTTCTCAATCTGCCAAACCTACATATAGGAAGGACTAAAGGTATTTTAAATTCAAGATATGGGGAACTGCTACTCTCTAGAGAGAAAAAGGCTGAATCATTATGGGAGAAATTAGTTGTCCATTAGGATTTTTCAACAATTAGAGTAAAAACAGATCATGTAAATTCTACTTAGCCACATGACCACTGCCCTACTGGAGATATTTATGCTGGTTACATTAAAATCCTACCTCAGCTCACCTGGAATTGATGCTGGCGACCACACCTACTCCTGAAATGCAAATGAGTTATGATTTCAAATTGAAATATCTTATTTTAAAGCTGAATCTTGTATAACTGATTATATTCTGATACATGCACAGATGCAGAGGGAAATCAAAAGGGCAGCTCAGAAAATGCAGGGCCGTAGTAGTTAATCATAAGCATTTTCTTCTGGGAGCAGCATGAATAAATAATGCTGGGAGGGTCCAGAATCATTGGAAGAGATGAAATGGATGAAGAAGCCTCTTGGTGACCTTTCCTGCTCTGTGACTGAATATCAAATCTAATTTAATTAATTTTATTCAGTTTCATAGGAATATGGCCTTCTTAGCTGGCAGACAAAACGTAATGGAATTCAGATACAAATGAAATAGAATTTGTCTTTAAATCCTTTTCAGTAATTTTCGTAAAGTGAGAAAGGGTGAGGAGCTTAATCCTGTCTTCCCAAATGAAGGAGCAAAGTTCAATGTTGCCATTAAGCAAAAATAAACTTAACCAATCCTACGTGAATGGGCCTTTAATTCGTTGGTCTCCTTCTGCACATTTCCGCTGAAAAAACTCTATCCAACCTGTACCCTTTTTTCACCCACTTTTGTGTAAAAATCTCTTCTTGAATGGGACTGATAAGTTTAGATTTGTCTTATGATTATAAAAACCCATTTGCTAAGTATTTTGCTGCCTACCTCCTTTCTGAAGGAAAAAGGAATGAGTACCTTCGAGAAGATGAAGAATCTTACCGTGACATGTCAGACATTTTATCCCTGTATTTGCCAAACTTCCCTGATAAGAATCATCTGAGGTTCTTATTAAAAAAATATAGATTGCCAGGCCCCACCACAGACCCACTGGATCTGAAACCTCAGAGGGGGAGGAGGCCTGGGGAGCTATTTGTTTAATAAACATCTTAGTGATTCTTACCTATAAAATATGGGACACTGATTTTTCTCGTTGTATTCTTGAAAAAGGCCTAAACATTTCATTCCATGGATAGATGTCTTTTCGAGTTATGAAAGTCTAGTCGCTTGTTGGCTATGATTTTGGCTTAGCGGTGGCCCCTCAGTCCCTTGACATGAGCAAGTCTAGCATTATAAGGGAAGTGCTTTTTGGTAGCGTATGTTCTCATTATGTAGTAATTCCTTCAAATGCCTGTCATCATTCTAAAGCTAATACCTGGTGTTGCATGACCACAGATTTTGAAAATTCATTTCCTTTCAAACTTATAATGATGACTAATGGCACTGTGAACAGGTCTTAACAAGTGGACATGGACTAATAAAATGTCAGTGCTTAGTGATTCATGGCATCTAACGTGATTCTTTAGGGAAAGTGATTGACTGACTTTGTAAATCAGTCTTCTGGGCAAAGAACGATGAAGTGGGGAGAAGAGTGGTTTCCAATTTTAGAATGTCAGGATTCACATTTACCTAAATACTAGTAATAGGAAATACTGACAGTATTTTAAATTCTTGATACCTGTTGGGCATTATCCTTAGGCTGTTCCCATTTTTTGAGATGTTTTAATGTTTTTTTTCTTTGATTCAGAAAGTATTTGAGTACCTTCCACGTGCATACTACCCACACAGTTAGAGGTGGCAGTATATCATATTAAAGCAATTTAAAACACTTAGCACATGTAATTTTGTTGTTTGTAGTCCTTTGGAAGGACACATAAATTGTTCTTCTGAGCAAGAATAAACCGTTTACACTGTTAGTACTGTATGTACTTGGAATATTTTGAAACTTATTTTAGAATTTGAACAAATTTGCCAGATACCTGTATTGAAAAAGTGATAGTAATTAGCAGAAGTTGTATTTCAAAATCATTTCCATTCCTTGTTGAACGTGAACTTTTGGGGCAATTCAAAAGACGTGTATGAGGCAGTGACTTTTACAGATTAAACATGAACACTTATACAAGATAGCATATGGTTTGGGACCAAAAAGAGTAATGTAGGTAAATAGTAGGAGTAGAAAAGAAGAGGTCAGTATTGATTAGAAGAATCATGGTAATCTTCTGGAAAAATTTAGCTTTTGAAGCTAGCTATTTGGGTATTTGAAAGAGCATCCGGGAAGAAAGAAGATTTTCAGGGTGGAGTAACCACATGAGCTAAGGCACCTAGGGTGGAATGAGCAGCAATTGTGTGGTCCAGTGAGAATAGCTGAAGGAAGCAGCAGGTTGATCTTGAGTAGATAAAACTGGAAGGGCAGACTGGGCCTAGATCCAGAAGGCCGAAGATGGCAGGCTCTGGGATTTGGTTAACACTGTATTGAAAAGGAACCACAGGAAGTTTGGGGGTAGGAGATTTAGTTATTAAGGCAGTGTTTTAAGACTATTAACCATAAGCAGTGGTTTTGAAATTGTGCCTTGGGGCCTCCACGGGTGGGGCATAAGGCAGACAGAAGGGCTCCTCGATGTCTGGGTCACTGCTGAAACCCTGGAGTCCAGGATAGAGCCTGGCACCTAGTAGCAACTCAAATAGTTGGTGAGTGAATGAATGGCACGGTTTTGGATCTCTCTCCACCTGTGTTTCAATTGGAACAGAGCCACAGGATAGTGAGCTTCTATATATTGTTTCATTTTAATTGAAATGGTTCCATACAAACGCAGTTGAAACCCCTAACATACAGAATTATTATGAGGAGTGGAGACCAGAAACCAATTTGGAATCTGTACTTCTAAGTCCTGATTTCATTCGGACCTCAGAGTGGCTGTATTGCATATTCCCATTGTAGTGTACTAAAGAATCCTGGTGTTTCAGAAGAATTAATGTTTTTGTTCTGAACTAAAAAATGATGGCATTATGTGCCACAAGATAGGTAGATGGTATTTCATGGCTTTAGGATGAAATCGTGACTGACATTTAGCAGATACTGATGTTTGCTCTTAATGTGTTTGGCGGAGATGGAAAGTGGTAGTTAACATAGACCCTGATAAGGCTGATCATTGTGTTTGGATAGGTTACGTAGTACCGCACAGTTAGCTGGTTAAAATACTGTATTCAATGGAGTAGTGTTCCTTTTCCTCAGAGTGTTTGGAAATTGGTGCTCAAGTTGAGCCGCGTCACAAGTGTGGATAGAAGCAGCCGTCATGTTTGCAAAATACCTTTTAGAAGATTTCTAAACTTTTTCTAGTGTCATCATGCTTATTTGTAGGTTTCCTCCTGGCAGGTGGATCCAGAGGAACTAGTCTTACTTCATTATAAAGTGATTTGTGTAATTTGTCTTTCTCTTTGGAAATCCTTAAACACATTTCTTTAGTGCCCAGGGATGAAGTTTATAGAAGGATAGCACCTCTTTCCTTATCTCACTGAGACCTGAAGAGGTTTTCTTAATCACTTTCATCCTTAGCTTTCTCTCTGGCAAAGCTAGGATGTTTCTGCTGAAACCCATTTCATGAGAGGACTCTAGTGAGAGGGTTGTCAGGTGCATACTTGAACATAGTCCTTGTGTTTATAAAGTTATGTCTCAGCAAGAATATAAGAATGGTGAGTATTGAAGTGGATTAATTTGATACGTATTCTATAGGTTTTGGCTTTGTAAAAGCCTTATTAAATTGACTCACGAAGTAATGGACTAAATAAATTCAGAAAATAGTAGAAGGCAGCTACCACTCTGATTTACTGTGTGTGAAAACAGGTAACAGATTTCTTCTTAACTAGTGTTAGAAAAATTTTCTTAAATTTTACAAGGTCAGACTTTAACGTGCGGAGTTGGGGACAGGAGATGGGGAAGCAGCCGTGATGTGGGAGTTCCTAAAACTGGCCCCAAATCAGAATTACTGGGGGAAAGGGATTGGTCTTATTTGTTCAGAATGTAATTTCCAAGGCCCACCCCAAATATACTAAATTAGGATCTCCAGAGATGGGGGTCTCAGCATCTGCATTTAAAATATGTTCCGTAGGCTAGTCTGAGGTAGTCAGAGGACCAGCATTTGGGAACATTTGGTTCCAGTGACTTCCCATCACAATTAGAATAAAATAAAAACTCCTTAGCTCGGCCTTCAGGGCTCTATGTAATTTTGCCTTCATGTCTGATCTCTTTCCCTTGTTTGTACGACTCTTTCCCTTGTTTAGGATGCTTCAGCAGGCTGGTCTTTTTTCTGTTTCTAAAACAAGCCGGGCACCATTGGTCTTTACACTTGCTTTTCCCTCAGCCTGGAATACCATGTCCCTAGATATTTGCATGGATGACTCATTCTGGTCTTGGATCAAATGTCCCTTCCTCAAAGATGCCTCGTGACACACCCTCCAGTCTGAGGTTGCTCCCGGCACCCCATCATTCTCTGTCACATCACTGTTTTATTCTTCGTACTTGTCACTGACTGCAATGATCATGTTTATTTTCTGTCTTTCTCCTCTGGATTGTACACTTCACGGAGATAGGACCTTTGCTAGTCTTGTTCACTCTTCTTTCTCCAACACCTAGAATAGAGGCTGTTCCTTAATAAGTACTCAAGAGATGCTTGTGTTGAGACAGATTTGCTCTCACCAGCCAGGGAACTCAGGTAGTCTAAGAATCCAGTTGAAGAAAGGACAGATTGCTCACCTGATGGAGCTATAGTCTTGGGGATGCAGTCATTTCCTGTAACTCTCTTTGTCTTCCCTGTCTAGCTGAGTCAACCTCAGGGCGAGGCCAGTACCTGAAACGCATCCGATACCATGGCAGAGGTCGCTTTGGGATCATGGAGAAGGTTTATTGCCATTATTTTGTGAAGTTGGTGGAAGGCCCTCCACCTCCACGTGAGGCACCGAAGACGGCAGTCACCCATGCCAAGGAGTATATTCAGGAGCTTCGTAACCGGACCATTATTCATACTCTGTGATGGGGGGGTTCAGATTCCACAGTGTATATATTTTGCCATTTATTTCCTAAAACGAGACAAATTAAAGACAAATGCTTTTTATGACTTGTCATTGAATTATTGCAATATGAAGTGTAATTGCTCATTTTATATGAATATTCATAAGGTTTTTGCCCACCTCTTTTGTCCTCTGGGTATATTTGCAACCTGTGAGGGGAAATCAGCTTTCAACATAGTAACAGACCATAATTCAGAAGGCTTTTTTGAGCACCTTTGGGAGGGAATGTTAACTTTTCATCTGCAGGAGGGCAGTTTCAATAACGGACTTGAGTAGAAGGTTACAGAAGAAGAAAGCTTGTGGTTGTTTCCCTTGCTTTTCTCTTGGGACTAGGGAAGGAAGTGGTGGAGGTGAGGATAGCTGTATGCATTTTAGGACATTGTGTAGTTCTGTTTTTTCTTCCACTGTTGGTGTGGGCCAATGGGTGAGGAATTTTATTTTCCTTGACTGCTTTAGCAGTAACTAGAGATTACAGAAGTTTATTAAATACATTAATCTAGAACTCCAAAACCCTCTAACCGGGAAAGTTTTCTCCTAGTTAAATAAAGACTGTTTTCATGTTTCCTTCCAACAATGCTTTCTGTTACTTGGCTATCTTGTTCTGGATTGATTCATTTTTCAGAGGGAATTCTATGACGGAGAGAGGAATTGAACCGATCTGAGCACTGCATTCCAAAACAAGGCAGTAGGTGGCACTCATTGACCTCTTATTCACAGAAAGGTGTTAGTATTAAAGTAGAGCAAGTGTTCAGCTCTACTTGGCTCTCACTGATGTGTGTTTTCACTGACAAGAAAAGCACTCCCACAGCCCTAGACCAGTGTTACTCAAACTTTGGTATGTAGAGGGAGAACCTGGGGTGCTTGCTTGTTAATGCACACTTCTGGGTCTTGCCCCCATGACTCTGATTCACCAGGTCTTGGGAGGAACAAGTTTCAGAAATCTATCTATCTATTTATTTATTTAAATTATTTTTGAGAGGGGGATAGGGACAGAGGGAAGGAGAGAATCTTAAGCAGGCTTCACGCTCGGCATGGAGTCTGATGCGGGGCTTGAGCCTACAACCCTGGGATCATGACCTGAGCTGAAATCAAGAATTGCATGCTCAACCGACTGAGCCATCCAGGTGCCCCCAGAAATCTTTATTAAAAAAAAACAAAACAAAACAGGGACTTCTAGATGATTCTGTTGTAGGGAACCACACTTGAGGATACTCCTCTAGTATGAAGAATGTGGTTTTAGTGCCACGTTTTAAGATGGCATTAATAACAGGTACTATTTACTGGAATCTCATTATTTGCCAAGGTCTGTGATAGTATTTTATATAACTCTTCACAATATCCTGCAAACTGTAGATACTGTTTTGTCATTTTATAAAGGAAGAAACCGAAGTACACAGAACTCAAATAATTCTCTCGGGGCATGGTATGTAAAAATAGCGGAGCTACGATTTAAACAAGGTTCCTAAAGTACCTGGTTCTGTGTACCTAATGAATAGACAGATGGGTTTCGCGCCTCTCCAGTTAACCTAATGCATGGGTGAAAAGGCCAAGGGCTCAGGGCAATAAGCCATGAAGGCTAAGGACAGATTCACTCTGGGTCCTAAATTACTGCGGCATGGCTTCATGGAAATAACACTGGAGTGGTAAAAGGCTACCTCCATTCCAGTCCTGGCACACTCATTAACCAAAAGAAGGCCCTGGGCCGGTCCCTTCTCTCCTTGGCTTCTATTTTGTTTATCTACAGAACAAGAGGTTCCGTGTTTCTTGTAGACCACCTTCAGATTCACTTGAATTACTGGTTTAAAAGATGCCTGGTGCTACTCTCACACTAAGTGAATCAGAATGTGGCATGGGCACTTGAACTTTTCACAAATGCCGCAGTGATGTGCATACTGGAGAATCACTGGACTAGAGGGTCTCTCTGTTCTCTTTCAGTGCAGCTGTTCCATGATTCTTAGCCTGGGAATTCTGAATTCCTCAGGTGGGACCAAAACAAGCCAGGTGGTGAATGGGCTCCATAACTATTTTAAAAGAGGTAAGGGCAAAACAGACCTTGGATTCTAATGAAGAAAATTGGCTGTGAGCTAAGGTGAAGCCTTCATTTGGAAATTCTTCTGATGTGTTAAAAAGTATAATTGTAGCAAACATGTAGCACTATGCCCCTAGCACTGTTTTAAGCACTTTATATACATCATCTCAATGAAACTTTCCCATTGCGACAAAAGCAGAGTACATCTGGTTAGTTTCTATGGTTGAGAGTACATTTTCTAACATAAATGAACATTTTGGTTCCTACTTACAGTTTAAGTTTATATGTTCGGAAACAATGTCTGTTAAGTATTACTTTTGTTGTTGTTATTATTTTTTAAGTAGGCTCCATGCCCAACGTGGGGTTTGAACTCCCGACCCAGAGATCAAGAGTCACATGCTTTACCAACTAAGCCAGCCAGGTGCCCCTGTTAATTTTTGTTTAATGGTGATCTCTGAAACTCTTGTAATTTCCTTCTTTGTCAGGTAATCGTGATAGACTTAAACTTTTTTTGCTGGAGTGTAGCATATTCAGAAAGCACACTAAGTGTAAATATATAGCTCAGTAAGTGAACTAGTGAACATGCTCAAGTAACCAGGTGGATAGAACCTGATAGCAACTCTGAAGTCCCCTTCATGCCCAAGCCCAGTTACTAACCCCCTTCTCTTCCCCAGAGGTAACCATTATCCTGACTTTTAACATAGGATAGATTTTTTTAAAGTTTACTTATTTATTTTGAGAGAGAGAGCACACACATGCAAGAACGAGTGGGGGAGGGGCAGAGAGAGGGAGAGAGAATCCCAAGCAAGCTCCACGCTGTCTGTACAGAGCCTGACACGGGGCTCCAACCCAAGAACTGTGAGATCATGACCTGAGACAAGATCAAGAGTTGGCTGCTCAACTGACTGAGCCACCCAGGCTCAGACTTTTTTTTTTTTTTTAATTTATTTTTGAGAGAGAGAGACAGCATGAGCAGGGGAGGGGCAGAGAGAGAGGGAGACACAGAATCTGAAGCAGGTTCCAGGCTCTGAACTGTCAGCACAGAACCCGACACGGGGCTCGAACTCATGGACTGTGAGATCATGACCTGAGCTGAAGTCGGACGCTTAACCAACTGAGCCACCCAGGCACCCTGCCCAGACTCAGATTTTGAAAAAGTGATTAGCTTTTCGTTTTTTTTCAACTGAATTTATTGGGCAACCCTTACAGGCCTGGTGCTGAGGGTTCAAACAGTGGAAGAGGAAACAGCCCTGCCCCATGGAGCTCACGCTGTGATAGGAAAGACAGACTGTAAATCAGTGATTGCAGGAGTTTACTGTGCTGCATATTAGGGAAGTGGAGGGATGCGGCTATGCAGGCAGACATCAGGTGTCCTGAAATATAGTTACTGCTTTTTGGAAAAGTAAAGAGTTGCGTTAGAATGCCAACTTGAGTTCTGTTTTTAACACTATGAACATGAGGACCACTTCATGCTTCCGCAAGTTAAGATGGTTGTGGGATGGAAAGGGAAAATATACTGTCATTGGAGCGGACTCAAATTTACCAAACCTTATAAGGCTCCAGCTAAGCCCCAGGGGAAAGACAGGTCAAGTGTACTGCAAACATTGCAAAATAAAATGAGTGCGTTTTCTGTAAGTGATGAAAAATAGTAGAGTCTTTTCCTTTCCTTTCCTTTCCTTTCCTTTCCTTTCCTTTCCTTTCCTTTCCTTTCCTTTCCTTTCCTTTCATTGATTGATTGTTTCTTTTGAGAGAGAGCGTGAGCATGAGTAGGGGAGGGGCAGAGAGGGAGGAAGAGAGAGAATCCCAAGCAGGCTGCGCCCTGTCAAGCATGGAGCCCAATGGGGGCTCGAACTCCCAAACTGTGAGATCATGACCTGAGCCGAAACCAAGAGCTGGACACTCAACTGACTCAGCTACCCAGGCACCACCCCTTCTTTTCATTTTAATGCAGAGGTTGTAATAATGATTTCTGTTGATTAAGATGGGCCCACTCACATATGTAGGTTTAAAACAGGAAATGTTTTGGGAGTAAGTAAGCTTCCAGACAGATTCTAAAGCAGGAGAAAGTTGCATAGGTGACATTAACACCAGTTTGGGCCCTTTTCCTTAAGCCTGTGTCTCTGATGTAACTGTCTAGGGTCAGATTTCTATATGAGAGTTTTCTTTATTTTTAAGTCAAACCAGCCAAAAGGTCAGATACATCTGTTATGGAATCGCAAATACATTGGTTGGAAGAAAAAAATATTGGTAGGTAAATCACACTTTTTCACTCAAGTAAAATTTTTTTTATGTTTGTTCAGTAGGGACTTGAATGAATCATTATATTCATTTATGGCCCAAAGAGACTCAGAAAAATTCCACTCTGTAAAATAAGGGATGGCAATATTAATATCAAACAAAGTGGAATTTAAGGAAAAGGCATTAAATAAAACTAAAAGGGTTGTTGAATACACATATGGAGGAACATGTTCTGCAGTCAATTTGAGAAAATTTCTAGACCTCCTGAAGGTCATCTATAAATTCCAAGTATCTGTAGTGGACCCCAGGGTAAGAAATTCTGATTTCAGTGATTTAAGTTCATGTATCTATCTGACCACAGTTCTTTGTTCTTTTCCTATATCCATGCCCTTTGCAATGTGACTTTGAAGGTCCTCTTATAAAGAGGTGGAGTTGGGGTTCTTGGGGTTCTGTCAGTGTGGAGCCTGCTTGGGATTCTCTCTCTCTCCCCCCCTTTCTCTGCCCCTCCCCTGCTCACGTGCACCTGTGTGTGCGCTCTCTCTCCCTCTCTCTCTCTCTCTCTCTCTCTCTCTCAAAATAAATAAATAAAAACTTAAAAAAGAAAGAAAAAGTGGAATCTATTCTGACCTCTTGAATTTGGGCTGGCTTTGTGACTTCTTTAGCCAGTAGAATGTGCCAGAAGTGACAGTTCACAGTTTTCAGCCTAGGCCTTGTGTGCTTCCCCTTTCTTTCTTACACCTCTGCTTCTGCCATGTAAACAAGTCCAGGCTAAAGTGCTGGAGGGTGAGAGGCCACGTGGAAGAACTGTGGGCCCCCAGCTTACAGCCAGCCAACCATTAGACAGCCCATCTTACATCGGCACTGCTGTCTACCCAACCAAAAACTGATTATGGAAGCATGAATGAACTCTGTTGAGACTATAAAAAACCACCACAACTGACCTATAGACTCATGAAAAGTAGTAAGTTCTTATTGTGTAAGCCGCTGAGATTTGAGGTGGTTTGTTATATAATAACAGCTGTGATAAACACCTGTCTGTTCCAAATGTCTGTAAGAATTTGTAAAATTGATTCCAGGCTTATCACAAAGAAGACCTCGGTAGATTCCCCCAAATAGGAATTATATAGATCACTTTTGGGCTGCCTGGGGGGTTTAGTTGGTTAAGCATCTGACTTTTGATTTCAGCTCAGGTTATGATTCCAGGTTCGTGGGATTGAGCCCCATGTCCAACTCTAGACTGGGAGGGGAGCCTGCTTAAGATTGATTCTCTCTCTCTCTCTCTCTCTCTCTCTCTCTCCTTCCCTCTGCCTCTCTCCCTGTCTCCCTCTCTCCCTGTCTCCCTCTCCCTCTCCTCTGTTCATGCATGCTCTCTCTCTCTTAAAAACAAATATACATATATATATATCATTTTAAAAAATCCTACTGCCCTAAAACTAGAAATTTGTTCTTTTTAAAAAGAAAGTTTAAACATAATCTACTTGATAATAGAACACCCCTAACTCTCGGTTCTTGGGGGAAAAAAAAATCCTGAAATAGATCCTGTGAGCCCAGTCAAGAATTACCAATGAAAAAAATAGGTATGAGAAAAAGGCATAAAGCATGCAAAGAAAATTAGGAATTCTATGTAGAAATGTGCTGGATCATTTCATTGCCCACTTGCCTGACCTGGAACTACATTTCCCAGAATCCCCCTTTCTTTACGGTTCTGGTTTAGAGTTGGCCAAAAGATCAACTTGAGTAATACTTGAGAGTTGGAAATGATGCCCTCACAATCATTTTGGCGTCCTAATAGCTATAACAGTGGTATAAGACATCACAATAAGGCAGCAGGTGTCTAATTCTGACATCTTCTAAGAATGATTTGAGCAAAAGGGGATTATTAGAGACTATTAGCTAGCTCAAAGGATTTCCAAGTGGCCCAAGAACTAAGTTTTAAAGCTACATGCAACCTGGATGATACAGCCACAAAAATACTCCCTCCACCACTACAGGACTGTTTAGTGGAAAGACCACCCATGATGCTATGGACTCGATACCAGGATCCATTGTAGCTGCTCTATAAAGGCCAGATGTCTGTATTATGCTTTCTAGAATATGTACTCTGTCAGTCTTTGGCCACCTCCTCACATTGTTTTCTTTCTTATCTGAATCTCTCATGGGTATAAATTATTGGCAGAAATGTCATAGGACTTGAACCTTAGCTATAAGGGTGTCTAGAACTGTACTTTTTAGTTTTCTGAACTTGTAAAGCATGCCCATGTTCTCTAGCCAGAGACTGCCGTGAACACATAACTGAGTGAGGTGGGTTCATTACTTGTTGCAGCAAGGGAGAGCACACATCATAAGGAACGATGGGAACCCTCCATAAGAGGGTGTTAGATAGAACCTTTATAGGATTTGACCTTTGGTTGGGTGATTTGTGGATGGCCTGAGGAAGCAAGGATTCACTCTAGGTAGGATGCCATCTGAAAGTCGGGGTGAGGGGAATTTTATGATTTAAAATCTCAATAGATTTTATAGATAGGTAAACTAGAGGGGAAAAAAGGTATAATTCGTAAAGAATTAACAGTCACTTATTTTAGCCAGGAGAGGGAGATGTTTGGTATTTTGTGGGTTGCACAGGACCTTATTTTTGTCTGTGCTTAGGAAAAATTATAGTGTGGACTTGCTTTATCTCATTTAGTCATGGTCTCAGAGTGACCTTGTCTGAGCTGGTATTCTGTGAGATGGTTTATGTCCAATGGGAGAACAACACAGGTTAGTGTTGAATGCCTGGCCAGCTTCCGAATGTCAAGGGCTGCTCTTTTCTTCATCAAGTACAACATAGAATGGAATTGGAGAGGCTATTGGATAAGCAGATTTATTGTATTTACCCCAGGTATCATACTTACTGGTGAAACTGGTGTTCCTCACCAGAGTCAAGTATGCCTACTGTCCATGGTCATTTAATATTTCCCAAAAGTTTAGTGGAAATAGTAAGACAAAATGAAATAAGAGAAAAAGCTTCAGAAAGGAGGAGATAAATTACTACTTGCGTGTAATTGCCTACCTGGGCATTGAAGAAAAGCAACTGAAAAATTATTAAGAGTAAGAAGTGTTGAACAAGTCTGTTGGTTACAAAATCAGTACACAAAAATCAACGCTTATATTTTAAATCAACAATTATCAGTTAGAAAATACAATTTTAAAAAGGCATTAAGATAGAGGCTAAATATAAGATATCTAGAAATAAACTTGATGTAAGAAAAGTATGCAGGACCCATATAAATAAAACTAAAACTTCACTGGGAGACGTGAAGTCTTAAATAAAAGGTAAGGCATACCACATTCTTGGATGGCATCTTAATAATTCTGCCATTTCAATTCTAATAAAAATGTCAAAAGTATTTTTTTTTAACTAGACAATATAATTCTAAGGTCACCTGGGAAGATTAATAAAGGGCTGAAGAATTTTTGGAAGATTGAAGGCTGACTTACACTGTTAGAAAGAAAGATTTATTATCAAAGTAGCATCATTCTTGTGTAAGAATAAAAATAGCCCCCTAAACAGAGTCAAGTATATACATTTGGTATAAGGTAAAGGTGGGATTTAAGTGTTCTTAGGCTTCTCCTTAAGATATAGAAAGCTGTTAAGCTAACCTAATAATGAGGAAATGACAGAGAAACTACAAAATCATTACTTTTGTTGATCCCAGGAGGTAGGTGAGGTTGTGAGGCAACCGAGTACCCTGATTCAGAAGAGAAAGCAGTTCCTCTCCGCTGAGACAGGCTTCGCCACCTCTGGGCTCTGGCGGACCACAGGAGCCTGAGGCACCTCCACTCTCCATGTGGGTGAGAAGAAACCAGCTGTCGAATGTACCACTATCATCCATCTGTGCCAAGAGTGTAAATCGGGGATAGTGGAGGTTGCCGAGAAGTGTCACACTCAGCGGTAACCTTTCCCACAGACTTCCACCACGTGCTCATGAGAAATACGGGGGGCAGGAGCCTGGCTCTCTCCAGCCCACCTCGGAGGTACAGGCAGGGCAGAGGCAATTGATTAATGGTGGTTGGGGGACACAAAATGTCATGTGCTTCCTGGGTTCTTCTCTCTTAGGCATCAAAAGCCTTAAGCTACCAGGGTCACGGATGGCAGCACTTGCTCACAGGGCTTCAAGTGCTGTGGGGCACAAGGCCCTGCCCGTTCCACTGGACAATTTCCCCTTGAATGTAGACTAAAGCTTCAAGTCTCCAGGGTGGCGAAGTCTATCACTCCCAGGGCAGACAGACAGAGATGCATCGCTCAGTAGCTTCATGAAAGGCATTTGATAAAATTGAATATCCATTTGTGATAAAAACTCTCAGCCAAGTAGAACTGCCTCATCGGATAAAGGACATCTACAAAAACCCTACAGCTACCATCATCCTTAATGGTGAAAGACTGAACCTGTGTACCCTGACGATGGGATACTACTTGTCAATAAAAAGGATGAATTACTGATACAAGCAACAATATGGACGGATCTCAAAAGCATCGTGCTATGTGCAAGACGGCAGACTCAAAAAGCTAGAAACTGTATGTTCATGTTAGGTTGACGATCAGGAAAAGGCACAACTATGGGAACAGCAAACAGATCGGTGGTTGCCAGGTGCCGGGGTGTGGGACTCACTACAAAAGGGCACAAGTGAACTGTGTGGGATGATGGTGGTGACTACACACTTGTGTATGTTTGTGAAAATTCATAGAACTTTACCCTTAAAGAGGATAAATTACAGCTCAGGAAACCTGACTTTTATTTATTTATTTATTTATTTATTTATTTTTAAATGTTTATTTATTTTTGAGACAGAGGGAGACAGAGCACGAGTGAGGGAGGGGCAGAGAGAGAGGGAGACACAGAATCTGAAACAGGATCCAGGCTCTGAGTTGTCAGCACAGAGCCTGATGCGGGGCTCGAACCCACGAACTGTGAGATCGTGACCTGAGCTGAAGTCGGATGCTTAACCGACTGAGCCACCCAGGTGCCCAAAACCTGACTTTTAAATTTTTTTTTTTCAACGTTTATTTTTGGGACAGAGAGAGACAGAGCATGAACGGGGGAGGGGCAGAGAGAGAGGGAGACACAGAATCGGAAACAGGCTCCAGGCTCTGAGCCATCAGCCCAGAGCCCGATGCAGGGCTCGAACTCATGGACTGCGAAATCGTGACCTGGCTGAAGTCGGACGCCCAACCGACTGCGCCACCCAGGCGCCCCAAAACCTGACTTTTAAAAGTCATGGTTCAGGAAGAAAGTATTGTGCTGTAAGCAGTGCCAAAATAATTGCTAAACCATCTGAGGAAAAAATAACTTTTAATTTCTCACATCGTAAAATAAGATAAATTTTAATGGATTAGAGAGATGAATGAAAAAAATCAAACCATTAAAAACTTAGAAACATGCAGGAAATTTAGGTGACGAACACATAGGGGATCAAAGCCTAAAGCACAACAAGGAGGTGAAGACCTTAACAGTCAGGATAGTGATTACCAAGAGGTAAGAGGAGTGTGTCCTTGAGAAAGGACCTTCAGCAGGAATCTCTCGTCTCTCTCCCTCCCCCAACCCTGTCCTCTTCCCCCTTCCCCTCCGTCCCCTCCCCCATCTCTCTATCTCCATCTCAATAACACAGATGACAGTTATATGGACAGTTGTCATGATTGTTTATCACTGTGCAGCCTTCTGTTTTTGTGCCATATTTTATAATAGGAAAAAAGGGTAAAATTGAGGTCCAAATGTAATTTTATACATTTTACAACACAGAGGATTTAGGCACAGAGAAGCAGAATCTATTGAAGATTAATTTCTCCCATTTCCTCTCCCAATTCCCCACTCCCAGTCCAATGCTCTGCTAGCCAAAGCAGCCACATTTTTTGGAACAAGTTAGCAGACTCTGAACCTTATAAACCAAGGCCAGTTTGAAAGGACCTAGGTTACAGATATGTGATGTTTAATTAAAAATGAACAAATGGTAAATTCTGAGTTGGAATGGAAAAACCCTTTTAAACATCAAAGTAAAGGCAGAAGCCATAAAGGAAAAGATCAATAGATTTGACTACTCTCATGTTAAAAATTTTAAAGTATCAAAGCAAAATCAAAAGACAATATACAATTGGGGAAAGTATTTTTAAAATACATGGAAAAAATAAATACATAAAAAAACACATGGTAGGTAACAGGTTAACATTCTTGACCTACAAAGAGCCCTTAAATCAATAAGACTAATATCCCAATAGAAAAATGGCAAGGAATATGGTTGGCCATTTTTAAGGGAAGAAATACATATTTTTAACAAGCATCTAAAAATATTCATTCTGGAGTGCCTGGGTGGCTCAGTTGGTTGAGCATCTGACTCTTGATTTTGGTTCAGGTCATGATCCCAGAGTTGTGGGATCAAGCCCCACATTGGGGTCTATGATGAGGATGAGTTTCTCATCCCTCTCCCTCTGCCCCTCCCCTGCTCATGCTCTCTCTCTCTCTCTCAAATAAAAAATAAAAACTGAAAAAAAACTAAAACTAAAAATATTCATTCTCTCTAGTAATCAAATCATTGGACATTAAAAATGTGCACTTGTCATACATTCAATTGTCCAGGATTAGAGAAGATGGAAACATCTAGAATGGAGAAGCTGTAGAGAAAAGGGCACTCTGAAGTATGTGGTAGGAGAGCAGTTCAGCAACATTAACAAGAGCCTCAAAAATTATGTATTCTTTGATTTAACAAATTATGCACAGGAGTGCCTGGGTGGCTCAGTCGATTAAGCATCTGACTTCGGCTCAGGTCACGATCTTGTGGTTCGCGAGGTTGAGCCCCACATTGGGCTCTGTGCTGACAGCTCAGAGCCTGGAGCCTGCTTTGGATTCTGTGTCTCCCTCTCTCTCTGCCCCTCCCCTGCTCTCTCTCTGTCTCTCTGTCTCTCTCTCTCTCTCAAAAATAAGTAAACATAAAAAAATAAAAAAAAAACCAAATTTATTTATTTAAAAAAACCCCAAAGATATTTATAATAGTGATACATGGAAATGACCCGAGACATCCCAGTGATGGGGAGCTGGCTAGGTTATGCTATTTTTGTGCACCTGGGCATTTTCTAGCCCAAATGGCACCTTTGTGTGACCTAGGAGAAAAGGCTCCTCTTGCTCGAGGGAGACCTCACCACATGCCAGTCCCACAGCTTATGCAGGCAGTGGCTTGTACATTGGACACCAAGGCTCTGATAATGCACAGTGTGGTGCTATAGTATGTAGCCATTAAAGCACATGTTTGAATAATTTTGAATGACATAAGGATATGTTCACAATACGCTATTAATCACATAAAACATATGAAGCCCCAAGAGTAGTTTCTGGAATGTAACAAAAGCCATTCTTTTATTTATTTATGTATTTTCGTATGTATGTATTTTTATAGAAAACCTAGATTTACTTGTTAAACTCTTACAAAGACAAAATAATTATCTGAAGTACTTTGAGGACTTCATCCCAATTTCACTTGTTGTTATGGAGATGGACCTAAGAGGTTATAACAAAACAAACTGGTGAGAGACATGGTCGGAGGCACTTGTTAGTGGTAGTAAACGAAGCTGGGATGTTACCCAAAGGGGTCCATGAAGATGCCTGAATGAATTTATCTGGGTCCCAAATTAGTAAAAAGACCCACAACCCTGTGGAGAACAAGCAGAGGCCAGGGTTTCTCAGATCTCTGCCTTTTTAAGGGGTATGGGGATCCTTAGGTTCTAAAGGGGTGTATCTTAGACTCAGCTTCCCTCCTTCCCATCCAGCGTACCTGAACCTTCAAAGGCCTGCACATTCCCATCATGTAGGCCTGCTGGGTGACAGGCAATGCATAGAGTGGAGGCAGGAATTGTAGGCCTACTCAGAGGGTACCTATGCACAGAAAGTTTGGGGGTAGATGATAAACTACAAATACCCTCTTGGTCAAGTTAATTCGCCTTTGTTAATAAAGGCCATAGTATCCAATGTTCATGAGAACTTTTTGTCTCAGTATACTTTGTCTCTAAAAAGAGCTGGTTGAGGAAAGACAAAGACTCTCTCATCAACACCCACTCCATAGTAGAAGAGGCACCAAGTTCTTTCCTACAGTTATGAGCAGAATCCCACAGCAGAGTAAATCATCCTCAGTGGTCAACATCTGCATACTCAAACTGAGCACCAATGGTTGGGGTAGTACCTCTCTCTATCCCCTCTTCACAATCTCACTGAATCTTCTGTCTGCTCTCCAGCCGTGTTATACTGGCTGCTCACAGACTGAGAAAGCGTACCTTCTTATCTCTCCAGTGTGACTTGGCCTTACCCTGTTCGATGGGGTAGTCCTGCTTCACAGGTGTGAAGTGTAGGGATGTCTCCCGCCCTTGTTCACGGGCTTCCACATCGTATTCTTCTCCACGGTGGTCGTCTGAATCTTCACCCTCAGGATCTGGATGCAAAGCCTGGCATTCACACATTGCAGCGAATATTGCCTCCGATGTACGTTTATCACTAAGCACAGACCTAAACTGAGCAATAGGTTCAACATCATCATCACTGCCTTCTCCTCCTCCTCCTCTTTCTCCTCCTCCTCCTTCTCCTGCTTCTCCTCCCTCCTGTTCTTGTTCTTGTTCTTTTTGTTCTCCTTCTTCATCTTCCTCCCTTTCTTCTTCCTCCCCTTCTCCTCCTCCTCCCCCTCCCTCTCCTTCTTCTTCTTCTCCTTGTTCTTCTTCTTGTTCTTCCTCTTGCTTTTCTTCCTCCTTCTCCTCTTCTTGTTCTTCTTCTTCCTCCTCCTCCTCCTTCTTCCTCTTCCTCTTCTCCTTTTCCCCTCCTGCTTCTCCTCCCTCCTGTTCTTGTTCTTGTTCTCCTTCTTTGTCTTCCTCCCTTTCTTCTTCCCTCCCGTCTTCCTCCTCCTCCTCCTTCTTCTTACTTTTCTTCCTCCTCCTCCTCCTCTTGTTCTTCTTCCTCTTCCTCCTCCTCCTCCTCTTGTTCTTCTTCCTCTTCCTCCTCCTCCTCTTCTCCTCCTCCTTATGCCCCTCCTTCTTCTCCTTCGCCTCCTCCTCTTCCTCCTCCTCCTCATGCACCCTGATATACAAATGCTCTTGTGGATAGGCATTTAGGTCCCTGGACGCCACATGAAGCTAATGACGGGATATTTCATCAAGAATCCTAATCCGGAGCCATTTGACCAAGTCAGGTGGCTCTCAGCGATGCAAAGGGTGCCGGTGCCAAGGCCCTTGCCGCTCAGCACAGCCTTGGTATCCGACTGCTGCTGCTGGGGCCCCTCAGTGGAGCAGGGCTGTAGGAAATTTTTGAGGAAGCTCATTGCTATAGGGAATGTGGAAACAAGCAGGGAAGGGAACTGAAACACAGCCATCCAGCTGCTCACCTCATCCTGCCCCAGGAAAAGCTATCATTTTAAAGGTAAAATTTTAAGTTGTGTACACAAGCCCAACTTAACAAAGTGATATATGTATAGAAAGAAAACTAGAAGAAAAATTAAAAAGGTAATATACCAGTATTTTAAGAATATTACATCTGGCTGATTAGAGTATAGGCAGCTTTTTAAAAGTTTTTTTTAATGTTTATTTATTTTTGAGAGAGAGAGCATGAGTGGGGAAGGGGCAGAGGGAGACAGAGACGCAGAATCTGAAGCAGACTCCAGGCCCTGGGCTGTCAGCACAGAGCCTGACATGGGGCTCAAACCCACAAACTGTGAGACCATGAACTGGGCTGAGGTCAGATGCTTAATCGACTGAGCCACCCAGGCGCTCCTATAGGCAACTTTTATTCTTATTTTTTGCATTTTGCTATACTTTTGATATTTCCTAGGTGGAATATATATTGTCTAGGTGATTAGAAAAAAAAAAAAACATTAAATTCCAAAATCTATCTCATTTAAAGGACCGAGCAGAATAAACAATACAGCTAACCCAGGAGAAATGTGTGATTTTGGCTACTTTCATTACTTTGAGCTTTCACATAAAATCTTAAGCCTTATTGATAGAGAGAAAAATCAGTGGAGAGGAACTGTTAAGAAGGACATTTAGTGATAGTGGTGGAATGACCACACAGCAACGTGGAAATAAGCCCAGCCGGTGTGACACAGGCCTTTGACGTGCAGGTTGTAACCGGAGTAAAACTGTCTTCTGACCCAGCCCTGCTCAGCACAGATGTTAGGGGTCTAAAGAAAGCTTGGCACGGAGCAAAGAACAGATGGAGAACACTGTGGGAAGCCCCCGTGTCCTCCACGCCGTGATTAAGGAGGGAGATAAGGAGAGCAGTCTTTTTGGAGCTCATGCTTAAGCCTGAAGTGACTTTGTAACATGGCTAGTTACCTCTTTTATTTTATTTTAAAGTTTATTTTGAGAGAGAGAGAGAGAGAGGACATGCACAAGCAGGGGAAGGGCAGAGATAGAGGGAGAGAGAGCATCCCAAGCAGGCTCTGGGCTCTCAGTACAGAGCCTGATGTGGGGCTCGAACTCATGAACTGTGAGATCATGCCCTGAGCTGAAGTTGGACGCTTAACGGACTGAGCCACCCGGGAGCCCCTAGTTACCTCTTTATATCTGAGTTCCCTGTTCTGAGAGGGTGTGGAATGCAAATGAGGGTGTTAAATGTGGCATGTCCTTAATGGTTTGTTTTCCCTTAAGTCAATGGTAGTAATTACCAGTGTTAATGGGGAAGAGAAAGCCCATGACTGAGTGAAATAATCAGATGTTTGTGTCCCTAAAACTGAGCTTAATACTTACCCCGCCCCTCTCTGCTTTCTTCTCTAATGTTTTCCTGCGCTGTTTACAACCCCTCAGTGACCCCTCACAAGCTTCAGAACAAAGGTTAAACTCTTCACCTGGGCACAGAAAGACCTGCTTTTCGTTTTAGTGTCTTCCCTTGTCACTACATCCTTTAACCATACCAAACTGACTTTCGTTCTCTTGAACACTTGTGGCAGGTTCTTTCATGTCTCTGGGCGGTTATAGTCTTACTAATATTATCAAATGCCTGCTGTGTGCCAGGCACTGTGCTGAATGTATTAGCCTGTGCCTCATACCAATCCTATCTTATCTCCATTTTATAAACGAGAACCCTGAGGTTCAGAGACACTAAATAATTTGTTTTGCCTAGAATCACAGTGAGTAAGTGGCAGAGTCAGAATTTGAACACAGTTTTTTTTTTTTTTTAAACTGATTTATTGACGTAGGATTGACATACAAAAAGCTATGGATATTTAATGGATACAACTTGATGAGTTTGGAGATATGTATACACCTGGGAAACTATTATTACTATCAGTGCCATAAACTTATCCATCACCTTCAAAAATTTCCTCCTGCCCCTGGAACCCAGCTTTGACTCAGAGTTTGAATTCTTTTTTTTTTTTTTTTTAATTGTGGTAAAGTAGATACAACAGAAAACTTCCCGTTTTAATCTTTTTTTAGTGTATGCTTCTGTGGCGTTAGGTCCGTTTACATTGTACAACTATCATCACCACCCACTTCCAGAACTTTTCATCTCCCCCACCCGAAACTCTGTACCCATTAAACATAAACTCCCCAGTTCTCCTTCCTCCCAGTCGCTGGAAACCACCATTCTGCTTCTTATGAATTGGATCACTCTAACTTCATGTAGGTGGAATCAAACAATGTTTGTCTTTTTGTGATCGGCTCATGTAATTAGCATCATGTCTTCAAAGTTCATCTATGCTATAGTATGTGTAGAATTTCCTTCCTTTTGAAGGCTGAGTAATATCCCATTACATGTATATATCACATTTTGTTTATCCCTTCACCCATCAATGGACGCTTGAGTTGTTTCCTTCGGTGATTGTGAGTATTGCCGCTGGGAACACGAGAGTACAAATATCTGTTTGAGTCCCTGCTTTCACTTCTCTTATTTATACAGAGGTTGAATTGCTGGATCATCCGGTAATTCTGTGTTTTGTGACATGCACAGGGTTGAAGATTGTAGGCCAGTCAAATTGTAGAATCCCTCTCAAGCTGGTTAGACTCAGGTTATGGTTTTGGCTGGAATGTCACAGATGCTGAGTTTTGTCTCATCACACCCCAGGGCGTGGCACATGATGTCTGTTTGGCTACTGGTATTTTTAGCTTGGATCACTTATAATGCTGGGGCCTGCCGGGTGTCTCTATTGTAAAGTCTTTTTGTGATTAATAAGTACCTTGTGAGGAGATACTTTGAAACGACCTAACTCCCTTTTCCCACCAGCCTCTCACCCACTGGATTTTAGCATTCATGGGGATGTTTCTTGATGAATAAGTTATTCCTGTGATGGTACCAAACAGAGATTTTTCTAATGCCATCATCGTTTCTTCTGCAATTATTCATTATCTCTCTGCTATAAAGAGCTTTCTCTTCTCATTTATTTATTCATCAATTTCTATCAGTATAGATTCATGGGTACTACTCTACCCAATGGGTTATAAGCTGTTACAATCATGACTTATTTATTTATTTTTAAATTTTATTTATTTGTTTATTTATTTATTTAGAAAGAGAGAGTGAGAGCATGGGACCAGGGGAGGGGGCCTAGGGAGAGAGTGAAAGAATTAAAAAAAAATTTTTTTTTAATGTTTTATTTTATTTTTGAGAGAGACAGAGACAGAGCGTGAGTGAGGGAGGGACAGAGACAGAGGGAGACACAGAATCCAAAGCAGGCTCCAGGCTCTGAGCTTGTCAGCTCAGAGTCCAATGCAGGGCTCGAACTCACGACCCGTGAGATCATGACCTGAGCCGGAGTCGGACGCTCAACCGACTGAGCCACCCAGGTGCCCCCATTATTTATTTTAATACTCAATGTTTCTCAGATTTAGTCAGTGGAAGCCACTTCAAATTGGTTCTTGTGTCCCCTTGACATTTCTTCTTCATTGTTTGGGCATGTCCTCGCTTTCTGACACAAAGAGATGGTCCAGGTTTATCTTATGTTCCCCCCTGTATTCGGTGATTTGAAGAGAGCGTATTTATTTATAGAATAAATGTTTGGAATGCAAACAATGCTACCCAGGCTGTTTCATGTGCACCCCCTACTGTTTAGCCTTGCGGGTTTCGGATTTCACCGCTGGTTTGTCACTGGATCCGTGAGGCCGTCACCTGTAACAGAAGATGTGTGCATTTTATAGCCCACTGAATGTTAGCTGTAAACCTGGCCCCCTGAGGCAACCCCCAAAAGGAGCTAGCACTGATACGTGTGACAGGATTGTTTGGTTTCCTTCTCTCAGATACTCAAGGGCTTGCCAGCATGGGAGCTCTGTTTGGAGAGAAAACAGTTTTTACATATTTCTCCTTAACGGTAATAGAAACTATTGTTGTAAAGAGGCACTAGGTTTAGACTATGCCATATGGCACTGAGAGGCGTTCATCACTACAGCTTCCAGGGGCTGAACTCAAAATAGCCCATATTTCTGCATTGATGGAGAATTAGCCCTTGGCTGCCAGGAAACACCCATTGTAGCAGCTCTTCAGCCATGTAATTTAAAATAATTACTAATTAAATGAGAATAAAATAGAGTCCATAATAACAATAATAATCACTGTAGCATTGGTCATTAGCCAAGTTACTATTTGTTGGAGCGTCACCTGGGGGAAGATGGCTTGCCAAAGGGGGGAAGACCCGTGAGGGAGCCGTGGCTTTCTCGTGACTGCTGAGGTAAGGGATCGGGACTGCTCCGGGGGGGCTCGATAACTACAGACCCAATTTTCCATTCCATCTAGATCGCCCGTCTCACGTTGTTTCCAGGAATTCGCTAATACGGCAGGCAGCATGCCGTTGAAAACCAAAAAGCAGGAACAGCTGCGTGGCACTTGTCAACGAAATTATATCATCGCAGGAAACAACTCAAGCGATCACCCTGTCTTCGACAGGCGTCGCTCTTCTCCCCTTCTCGGGAGAAGCAGGGCCCTTTCGTGCGCGGGCCTTTGGGTGTGTGTGTCCGAGCCAAGCGGGTGTAAGTGAGTATGTGGGTCAGCGTTAGGTACAGCAGGTTTTAGGTCACGGCGCAAGGGCTTGTCGGGCCATCTACGAAAGTGAAAGGTGGAGGCTGTCTGGGCGAGATGCAGGGTGTCTGGGGCTCACTGTGTGTGACTTCACAGAACATGCCTTCCTTTACTTCATCTGACCAATGAGTACCTACTAGGTGCCGGATAGCCTACTGAGTGCTGGGAATACTGATTAAGACACACCTGGGCGCTGCCCTTGGGGATCTGACAGCCCCCGGGCGGGGAGGGGTATACAAATCCAGACGTGTGAAAGTGCCACAGGGGCAAAGAAGAGAGCACACGAGAGGTGAGCAGGGGGCTCTTGGAGACGTGGCATCTGTGAAGGACTCTTGAGTATGCCGTTTATGTCGAGGCCCGAAGTCAAAGGAATGCTTGGCCAGGTGAACCACGAGGGAAGAATGTTCCCAGCCAAAGGGGTGCCGCGGGCAAGGGCCCTGCACGACGATGGAGCCTCATGAGTTTGGGAAGCTAGCGGAAGTGCATTGTGTAGGAAGAGGCACAGAGGTGCTCAGTGAGGGAGACTGTGACACAAGGGAGGGGTCCCCTGGCTCCAGGGCTTCTGTAGGCTTGGGGAGGGGCCCAGATTTGGTTCTAAGTGCCGGGGGGGCGGGGCTGGGGTGTGGGCAGCTTCAGAGCTGAGCAGCGGCAGGACGTGGTTTATGTCCGTAAAAGCTCAGTCTCGGTGCTGGTGGAGAGTGGCCTGGTGGGGACGGGGCCTGGGCTGGCCCAGCGCCCAGGTAGCAGGTCATTCAGATAAGAGAGGACAGTCCCCTAGGGGGATGGCAGGGCGCGGGAGGAAGTAGACTGACGGGGCATTCATTTAGGCAGTAGATTTGACCCGGGGTGGCCAGGACTTGAGGAGGTGCCAGGGCTGGTTCTCTGGTCTTGGGCTTGAGCAAACTGGATGAACGGATGTGTTGTGTGTCAGCAGGTTGCTATCTGAGGACAACTTTATCTGAGGGTTAAAATATTCAGATTTTTTTTTTATGGTGGCAAAATACACTTAACGACCTTTGCCATCCTAGCCATTGTTACGTGTGCACTTCTGTGGCTCTCATTCTCAGTGTGCCACCGCAATCGCTACTGTCCGTCTCCAGAACTCTTGCTTCTTCCTCACCTGGAACTGTACCTGTTGCTCACGGACTTCCTGTCCCCCTCCAGCACCTCCTGGCCGTCAGCAGTCTAGTCTGTCTCTATGAACGCGACTGCTCCGGGAACCTCGTAGAATCGCACAAGGTTTGGCCTTTGGTGACTGGCTTATTTCACTCTGCGCGCTGTCTTCAAGGTTCACCCTTGCTGTGGCCTCTGTCAGATTTTTCCACCTCGGGCTGAATCATTCTGTTTCACGTATACACCGTATTTTATTTATTCATTCATCCATTGATGGATATTTGAGTTGCTTCCTCCTCTTGGCTGTTGTGAAGATGGCTGCCAAGGACGTGAGGGTACAAATACCCGTTGGAGTCCCTGCTTTCATTTCTTTGGGGTATCTACCCAGAAGTGGAATTGGTGGATCATATGGGAATTTTATATTTAACATATCGAGAAACCACCAAACTGTTCTCTATAGGCTGTCCCATTTTACGTTCCTACCCGCAGTGCACAAGGGTGCCAGTTTCTCCACAGCCTCGCCAACACTTGTTATTTATTTACTTATTTATTTTTCAACTTTTTTAAAAAAAGCTTATTTTGAGAGAGAGAGAGAGTGGGCATGAGTTGGGGAGGGGCAGAGAGAGAGAGAGAGAGAGAGGGAGAGGGAGAGAGAATACCAAGCAGAATCCTGGCTATTGGCACAGATCCCATCACGGGGCTTGATCCTGCAAACCGGGAGATCATGACCTGAGCCGAGATCAAGAGTGGGACACTTAACCAACTGAGCCACCCAGGCTCCCCTATTTATTATTATTATTATTGTTTATTATTTTATTTTTTTGATAATCACTATCCTAATGGGTATGAAGTGGCATCTCATTGTGGTAAGATGCTCAGATTTGTGGATGAGAGATATTCAAGGGGCGCTGTCGAGTAAATGGTGGGCTGTACCAGGTGGGATTTCCATCGAGTGGTCTTCTGGCCCTTGGATCACTTCAAATTCTGCTGACCCTGCTGTGCAGCGGGCTCTTGTGAATGCCTCGTTGTCGTGGAACTTCCGTGGTTGTCCTTACGGCATCCTATTTCTGCCAGTGTGCCTACTCTTTGAGGATGGGAGTCTTTGGGCATTTGGATTCACTTCCGGTGAACAAATGACATTTTGTACCTGGTTCTCCCCTTTCTACTCCACATTGAAGCTCCTGTGGAAATTAACCAGGAATAACTAACTGTGAGCTGTGGATAAAAGTGGTGGAAAGCTTCAGAAAGGGAATTTATCGCCATGGTCTTGGGAGGTACATCTAGCTGAAATCACACAGGTCTGATGATCTTTTAGAGTGAGCGGAAGGCATTTTTGTTTGCTTTTCTTTTTTTTTTTTTGTAACAAAGAAAATTCAGCTTTAAAGTGTTTTTCAATTTCTCTCTCAGCTCCTTTCATTCTCTGATTTCTTCCTCTTAATGGGATAACATAAACCAGTTTTCTGTCGTCTATTATTCATCAAAGCTGTCGATTTACCCTGAACAGAATGAAGGCAAGGATGTTATTAAAATAAAACAACTTCCAATTGAGCTGCTAATAAGTGCTGAAATGCATCCACATTTCTCCTATTGATTATATCCTGCCGACAGAGGCAAACACAAGCCATGTACCATACGCTGCCTGTGGAAATGAAAGATTTAATTAGATGAAAACCGAATGAGCTGGAAGATCTACTGCGCTCGGCCATCAAACAATTGTTATTCATAATTGGCTGTTTGAAATGTCCCTGCTTCTTGAGCCTTTTTCACTTAAAAAAATTCCCTACCACGCATTAGGATGAACATGGTCGTTAGTGAATTTTCCCCTGTGCATTTTACAAGCTCAAGGTTGTGGGCTAGAATGAGCCCTGTCAGGCCATTAATCAGGTGTAATAGAACATCTTGAAATGGAGAATTAGCAGGCAAGAACAGGGAAACGGCATGTCTTCTCCATTTCAGGCCCGTCTTCAAATGCTGAAGGTGGGAAAAGAGGGGCTGGTGGGGAGGATGTAAGAAGAGGTCCATAAACCCAGAGAGTGGGATTCTTTAGAACTGGCTAGCTCTGTAAGTGTGTGCATGTAAAGTTTAATGTCTGGTAAATGCACTGATGTTTAGTGACACGAGTGTATTAAAAAGTTGGTATGTTTCAGGCACCCATCAAGTGGCCTGCTTTTTAAGACAGCTGGGAGGAGAAAAATGGATGGAAATCGTTGCCTATGGTAGCCATGTGGCAGTTAGCCTATTCAGCTTTTCCTTCTCGGACCTCTGAGGCTTTGGTTTCCTCCTTTGCACAATGGGGATATGAGTTACACCTATCTCATCGATTTGTTGTGGGGATTAAGTGTTGTGGGGATTAATGTGGGCATCGCTTTTAGCACTGTTACTGGGCACACGGGTGTATGCTAAATGAATGTCAGCTATTTGCAGAAAGAATTCACCTTCCATGTCTTCAAGGCCCTGAAGGAAAGATATCACCTCTTCTGTTCTATTTCCCATAGCATCTTCCTCAGTGCTGAACACCCTGTTGTCAGGAAAAACGTTCATCTGAAATAAAAGAAGTGTCAATCTGTCAATCTTTTTTTTTTTTTTTAAGTTTAGTTTATTTTGAGAGAGAAAGAGAGAGAGAGAGAGAGAGAGAGAATGCAAGAGTGGGGGAAGGGCAGAGAGGGAAGGAGAGAGAGAATCCCAAGCAGGCTCTGCACTGACTCTGGACTGACTCACTTATGCAGGGCTCCAATTCATGAACTAGGAGATCATGACCTGAGCTGAAACCAAGAGTCAGATGCTTAACTGACTGATCCACCCAGTCACCTCAATCTCTCAGTCTTGAGGTTCTTATAGACTTGGGTGGGAGTTAATAATCGTTCAACAAATATGTATTTAACATCTTAAATAATTTTGATTTTTTTAAAGTTTGTTTATTTTTGAGAGAGGGAGAGAGAGAGAGAGAGAGAGAGCACGTGCCTGCCGGGGCAGGCAGAGAGAGAGGGAGAGAGGGAATCCCCAGCAGGCTTGGGGCTGTCAGCGCAGAGCCCCACATGAGGCTCAGTCTCACGAACTGAAAAATCACGACCTGAGCCGAAATCAAGAGTCGGATGCTTCATCAACTGAGCCACCTGGGTGCCCCAACATCTTAAATCATTTTTAAAATAATATTTTGTTTTTCTGATGACAAAAGGAATAACAGCTGCTCCTTGACAGAGGCAGTGAGGGTCATGGTCGAGAGGGCAGGGAGCGGAGCCAGATTGTCTGCTCCCCCGGCCACCCTGTGAAGATTCGATGGGTTAAGACCCCACCAGACACTCGCAACAGGGTCCGGCACATAATACGTGTTCAATAAGCTCCAACTGGTATTTAATGAAATATAGTAAAAACCAACTACAGATCATGTATCCTCATGATCCCGAGATAATGGCCAATAAATACTTACTGAAAGTGTGCTCTATGATTAGCACAGTGCTATGGGGCTGATTCTTTGTGTCGTGTTGCACTGAGTTTATGCTACAGTAGAATCTCAGGCTGGATATTTTTTAATATCTGGCCCCCTGTAGTCACCACTTCTGTACAGAAACGCCGCGGTGTGTAGTTCTTGTTTCTCAAGTGTAATTTGGAGTCAAGTGGACCAGATAAACAATGTCAGTGAGAATATCTCTTGCAGACACTGACGGGAATTATCCGTCTAGGAACGAAGAGATAACGGATGCATAAATGTTTAATTTTTCTTTGCATGTTAATGTAACCACTAAACTCTCTTGGTCCCCAAGCAAATTAATCATCACAAAATGAGAGTAAATGACACACGATCTGTATTGAGCTGTTGTTTGTTGGATCAGCCACCCCTTGGCGCGGGTATCATGGAAGAGGCGGGTCTCTGCAGCGGAGCTGTGTGAACGGCTGTGATAGATCTAAGCACATTAGGATGCTCCTTGGAAAGCTTGGGGCCCTGATCTTCTAGCTTGAGGTCGGTTCTTGGCATGTTTGGGGAGTGAAGGTTCCCTCTCCCTTGTGGAGGAGGGCCGGCGCTGGACTCTGAAGTCCCGACATTAAGCTAGCTTCTTCAATCCCTAGCTGTGTGATTGTTTGAAGTCACAGCCTCTCTGAGCTTTATTTGCTTCATGCGCAAAATAAAGTTGTGGCTAAAAACTGTATGTATATCCTTTTTGTTTTTAATTGTAGTAAAATACCCAGAACATAAAATTTACCATCTTGCCCACTTTTATTTTATTTTATTTATTTATTTATTTTTATTTATTTTTGGGACAGAGAGAGACAGAGCATGAACGGGGGAGGGGCAGAGAGAGAGGGAGACACAGAATTGGAAACAGGCTCCAGGCTCTGAGCCATCAGCCCAGAGCCCGACGCGGGGCTCGAACTCACGGAAACGCGAGATCGTGACCTGGCTGAAGTCGGACGCTTAACCGATTGCGCCACCCAGGCGCCCCCTTGCCCACTTTTAAATGAGCAGTTCAGGAGGCGACTAAACCATGTTTAGCTCCAATGATAATGCTACCGATATTGCCACCACATGCCCGGTAGAACTGTTGTGTGGAGCAAATTAACAAAAGGAGGTGAAGGTGCTTTCTCAAGGAGGCAAGGCTTTGCAGGCCTCAGTTTCTCCTGTCCACGTGGCCCCATCCCCTCTCTGGGCTCTGTTTCCCCACCAGGGGCTTGGAGCTCAGATTCCTTTAGTGCTGACGTTCTGCCCATCTGCCCAGCAGAGGGTCCCAAGTCAACCGGGAGGCAAGCCTTCTGCTAAAAGGCTGCGTTTTCTCTGGTGAGGCGTCAGCAACATTATGCGCATGGAGGTTTCATCACTTTTCTGGTCACCCTTTGCAAGGAAGCCGTTGGTAAAATCTGACTCGTCAGTGACACTGATATATCTATGCCTGTGTCTGCATCCATATCTGTAGCTCTATCTATACACATAGCTATCTTTATTAGTTCATTAAAAGATGTTTATCTAGCAACACCTCATTGCCAGGCACCCTTTGAGGCGCTGAGGATGCAGCCGTGAACGAGAGGCAGCTCGCCTGGCTTCACAGAGCTTGCCTTTCAGTGGGCAAGGCAGACAGTAAACCAGTATAACAAGTTAGTGAAAGGGCGGGCCTACGCCGGCCGACTCCATCTTGTTCTGTGTTCTCCACCTTGAGTGACTATGTCCCCAACATGACCCCTTTTCCGGGAAAATCGCAGAAACCTCAGATCGCGCCTCCTCCCCTTGAGTAACCTCCCACTCACCCGTTCAAACTTCCTGATCAAAACACGCCCAGCGACCTGCATAACAGGACTCTGACCCTTCCCCAGCCAATCGGCCGAGGCCACGACCCTTCCCCAGCCAATCGGCTGCCCCTAGACCCCTATAAAACCTTTGTGCTTTTGAAACTCGCTCTCTCTCCCCGGTATCTCACCGCTGCCTCGGTGCAGGTAGGGGATTGAGCTCGAGCTAGCTCGAATAAAGGCTCTTTTGCTTTTGCATCGGACTCGGCTCCCTAGTGGTCTTTGGGGATCACGAATTATGGGCATAACATTAGAAGTGATAGATGCTGGATGGCGAACACCCAGGACTCCCAGATGGCGTCATCCATACCAGCGAAGAAGAAGCTCGTGGAGGTGAAGCTAGGAGAGCTGCCACGCTGGATGCTGAGGCGGGATTTCACCCCTAAAGGCATTGCTGAGCGTTTCAAAGTTCGTCAGTGTGACGAAAGGGGGCGTCACTGGGATTCCTATGGTGCAGGCAGTTTATGTGCTTTTCAACTACTGTCATGGTTACAAGGAACACAAACGTGAGGGGTGACGCAAGTACCACTGAAGGGGGCCCGGGGTGGAGGCACATTCGGCATTCCTAACCGTGACCTTTGCCTGGCACTCTTGAATCCTTTCATATCCTAATTCAGAATTAACCTCCAATAAAAGATAACTGGTACTTGGAAAACAAGAAAGAAGAAGTGATAGGTGCGGAGAGAAAAACAGTGCCAGGCCCGGAGCTGGAGGGTGACAGGGGCTTCTCTTTAGAAGGACTGGTCAGGGAAGGGCTCCTCAGAGGGGACACTGAATGAAGGGAGTCCTGAATGAAGGAGCAGCCCTGAATGAAGGGACAGGACCAGCCATGGGAAGGTGTGGGGAAGTGTGCTCCAGGTGGGGGTGGAGGGAAGAACTTCCCAGAGGCCACAGAGGCTCCTCCCTGCCTTGGGCCAGTGACCGAGGCTGAGCCAGGGTAGCCCCAGTGCAGAAGGACTTTGGGTTCCTTCTCTTCTCTCTGGGTTTCCATAGATGACAGTATTTCTTTTTTATTAAAAAATTTTTTAAAAAATATTTATTTATTTTTGAGAGAGAGAGAGAGACAGAGTGTAAGCAGGGGAGGGGCAGAGAGAGAGAGGGAGACACAGAATTGGAAGCAGGCTCCAGGGTCTGAGCTGTCAGCACAGAGCCTGATGCGGGGCTCAAACTCATGAACCATGAGATCACAACTTGAGCCTAAGTCAGACGCTTAACCAACTGAGCCACCAAGGCACCCCATAGATGACAGTATTTCAAGAGCATCTCCAGGCAGCTGGGAATCAATGTTGGGGGAACAGAAGACCTTCTTGGTCCCTTTGGTTAATTTGGCCAAATTAACCAAAGGGACCAAGAAGGTCTTCTGTTCCCCCAACATTGATTGGAGCCCCTCTCCTCGGAGGCCAAAAGGGCACCCGGCCTCTGCTGGCAGCCGAGTTCCCACGGCCCCACCCCCGTGCTTGGAAACAACGACAGCTTCAGGAGTGCCAAAGAAGGACAAAGATGCCAATGTCCTTCAAATCAGAGCTGTGAAATTTGGTAATGAGGGGCAACTCTGTTAGTGAGGACATGAGAAATGCACATTTATTAAGGCTTTCTGAGATAATTTTGCACAATTTATAATTTGGCATTTGTTCAGATACTGGTTCAGCTGCTTTAGTGGCGAAGAAGCTAACAGAGGCTTTAATGAGGTGGAAGGTAGTTTTCCTTTCATGTACAAGTCTGAGCCAGGAGGCAGGCCTGGAAAGTAGAATGGCCCTGTTCCATCACATGTGCCCCGGCCCAGGGGCTCCTTCCATTCTCTGCTTCGCCACATCCTTGAATGCTGTGCTGGTCCACTGAGTCACAGGTGACTCACACTGACCCTTATGATGGTGTTGAAGCCGGCAGGAAGGGGAGTGGTAAGTGAGGACATGTCCTTAGTTTTAAGGCTGTGACCTTGGAGTTGTAGACATTACTTTCTTTAAGGTTTAACAGAAGTAAAACAAATGAATCGCTGAAGTAGTGTTTCGTAAAAGTTTACTGTGTACCCACCAAAAAGATAGTTTCCAAACCAGGAGCCCTCAAACCAAAACGTGGACTGAAACTCAGACGTATGTTGTTAGGAAGCAACTTGTATAGAGCGGAGGCAGTGACGGTTCTGTGTTCACAGTGATGGGTTCCAAAATTAAAAAGTTCTTAAATGACGGGAAATTGGTTAGTGGATACCTCACACCCATCTTGGGGGAACAATTTAACTTTTGCTTATGATTTTCAGAGGTATGGAGCCAGAAGTGACCCAGGTCAAGGTAGCCTCACTTGTCTTGCAAAGTAAGCTCAATTAAGCTTTGCTTGTATGACTGGTTTTGCTCAGGGAGTTTTTAAGTCCTGTCTTTGCTTGTGTTTGGTGTTGACACAATTGATAATTTTTTTTATTGAATGGGACATATTTATACTAAAGCAATTATTGGACCTAAAATTTTTTTTAATTTAATTTTTATTTGAATTCCAGTATAGTCAACATACAGTGTTGTATGGGTTTCAGGTGTACAATATAATGATTCACTAGTTCTGTACATTACTCAGTGCTCATCATGGTGAGTGTACTCTTAATCCCCTTCACCTATTTCACTCCAAACCCCACCCACCTCCCTTCTGGTAACCACCAGTTTGTTCTCTATAGCTGAGTGTGTTTTCTGGTTTCTCTCTCTCTCTCTCTCTCTTTTTTTACTTTGTTCATTTGTTTTGTTTCTTAAATTCCACGTATGAGTGAAATCATATGGTATTGTCTTTTTCTGACTTCTTTCACTTAGCATTATACTCTCTAGATCCATCCATGTTGTTGCAAATGGCAAGATTTCATTTTTTATGGCTGAATAATATTCCTCTGTGTGTGTGTGTGTGTGTGTGTGTTTGACATCTTTATCCATTCATCTATTGATGGACACTTGGGCTGCTTGCATATTTTGGCTATTGCGAATAATGTTGCACAATTACTGAACTTTTAATTTGGGAGACACTTATCCCCCCAAATTGTTGGTTGTTTGTCTGATACTCATATTTAACTGGGCATCTTATCTGGCAATCTTAATTGGCAAGAACCTAGTCATATAGACACATCTAGTTTCAAGAGAGTCTGGGATACTGAGCCTTTAGGGGGGCAGTATTGTGTCCGACTACAACCTGGAGTTTTAATTACTAAAAGGAAGAAGGGGAGAATGGATATTGGGGACAACTCGCAGTCTTTGCCCAAACTTACACAGTCTCATTTATTCATTCATTCTACTAATATTTATTAAGCACCTACTGTATGACAAGCATTGGATAAATAAAATAGGGAAGGCTCCTGCTGTCAGGGAGTATATATTTTAGTGGAAAAGACAGATAATAACAATTTAAACACGTGTAGAATTTCAAGTAGTAATACATGTTATGGGGAAAAATAAGGCAAGTAAAATTCTAAAGTGTGATAGGAAAGCTGCTTTTTATTTTCTTTTAATGTTTACTTATTTATTTTGAGAGAGAGCGAGTGAGCAGGAGTGGGGGAGGGGCAGAGAGACTATCCCAAGCAGGCTCCACACTATCTGTGCAGATTCCAATGCAGGGCTCGATGTTATGAACTGGGAGATCACGGCCCAAGCTGAAATCAAGAGTCAGGTGCTCACCCAACTGAGCCACCCAGGCTTCCCTGGAAAGCTGCTTTTTAAATGGGAGAGGTAAGAGAAGCTTCTCTGGAGAAAGGACTTTTGAGAAAGTCCTGAATGAAGTGAGGGAGGAAGCACGTGAAGCCCTGGGGAATAGCGTGCTGGCCAGAGGGACAAACTAGTGCAAAGATGCTAATGACCTTGGCACGTTTCAGGAACCAGAAGGCCTATGTGGTGCCATGGAGGGATGTAGGGGGAGAGGTAGGGAGGGTTGGCAAGGGAGGGCCTTGAAGGCCGTGCCAAATATATATTTTTTTAATTCTAGGAATTATCAGAAGGCACTGGAGGGTTTTGAGCAAGACAGTTGTGTGATTTAATTTATATTTTAAAAAGATCACTGTGCCTGCTGGGTGGACAAGGTGGCTCTAGGGAACAAGAGTGGGAGAAGGGAGATGAGTGAGGTGCCTGTTGCAGGGGACCGAGCTTGATAGGCTGTAGGGTGAAGGGAGGGAGAAATAGTGGGACTCAGGATGTCTAGGTACTAATATCACCCTCATCTTACAGATGAGGGAGGCTCTGAGAGCTGGGGTTGGAATCTAGGTCTGTGTGACTTGAGTGCTTGCTGGGAGGAGGGATGGGGGGCAGCTCCGAGGAGGACAGTCTTGCAGCTTTGGGAGACTGCAGGAACCATTGAGCCCTTGGTTCTGATATTTTAGCAGGAGCGAGAGCGAGCAGGACCAAGGATGAGGGCCACTTTCACCTCTTCCTCCTGCATTCTTCCCAAGCATTGATTCTGTCCAAGACTCCAGATCTGAGGCAGTCTTCTTGTTTTTGGCATCATTAGAATAAAATCTTGTCTCCTCCTCCATGAAAAAAAAATAAAAAGAGTACTTGCTGTTGGAAGTTGGCAGCTGCAACAGCAACAGCAATGTAAACTCTACGAAGAGGGAGGTGACTGTTTTATTCTTTGTGATCCTCGGAGCCCCGGGGTGTAGAGGAAAGAGGCTTTGGAACCAGCCACACCTGGTCCTGACTCTCATTTACCAGCTGAGCCTTGGTTTTTTGCATCTGCAAAGTGGGATCATAACGCAGCTGCTCCGCATAACTGCCGAGAGCATCAGAAGAGAAAATGTGCCTGAGACTAGGAGTGTACGATAAATGTGATTCATTTTATGATTTTGTGATCACTTTGGCTTTAGCTTGCTCTGAGCACTGTTCTTTATCTTTCCACCAGTTCCCTTACTGACCCTAATGTTTTCGTTATTGCCCACCCCCTTCCCCTGCTTGCTTCTGTCAGGGTGTGTCTAGGGCCCCACATAATGTGGCCTAGTTGGAAAATGGAATGAAAAGTAATGGGCAAATGCCAGGAGGAGGGAGTCAGGAAATAGGGAATACCTTCCATTACCCTGTTCTCTAGAACTAGAATATGAAATATTCATTTAAGTCAAGTGAAAGACATCGCGAACTTGATGTTCTTGCTGAGTTACAGAAGCACACTGCTGGTAAGAAACAAATTAGAAATTCGAGTTTTTCCCCAAGGGCTGCCAAGATGTGTGTTTCCAGGGGGGCTGGTCTTTCCCTGTGGGTCAGTTAGGCTCTTCCTGAAGCATAAATTTGGATGGAAATGATCACTGCGTCTGATGAGGCCCTGAGAGCCCACTGTTGGGATTTGGAAAAGGTATTTGAAGTCCCGTTTATTTGAACCATGTGTAAACCCACTTTGCAGTGTGTCAGGTTGCTCTTCAGCAGTGAGGGGGCCAGAAACGGATATTGACTCAGTGGATTTCAAATGTAGATCAGCTGGCCAGAGTAGGTGGTTACCCTGGATGAAAAGATTCACAGAGCTGTGGACTCACAGCAGGAAGAGCCCCTAGACATCTTCAGGAACTGTTTTTTTTTTTTTTTTTTTTTTTTTTTTTTTCAGGTAAGGATACTAAAGCCCAGAGAAGGGCGTTTACTTGTTCAAAGTCACGCAGCTTTATCCAAAAGTAAAGCACGGAAGAAATTTGGTAGGCTTTGCGGTCAGAGAGAGTTGGGTTCAAATCCTGGATCTGTCATCATGTTCCTTGGGTAAGTTACTTAATTTTCTAAAGCTTCAATTTCCTCCCTTGGGAGATGGGGCTGGTAGTTGTTCCTCCTTCATAGGGTGAATACAAGGATTAAAAAAAAAAATCCACGTAAAATAGCACAATGCTTGGTACTTAGTACTCGTTAATTTTGGTATTTTGTCGCGTTGATGATAATACCTTTTTGGTGCCCCAGGAGCCGATAATAGGACAATATTTCTATTGCTAACATGCCACAGGACTCTGGTTTGATCCTTATTAGAGAATGTGGTGGGCTGAACCGTGTTACCCCAAAAGATCTGTTCAAGAAACTCCCGCCACCTGTGAATGTGACCTTATTGGGAAACAGGGTTTTTGCAGATATAATCAAGTTAAGATGCAGTCATACTGGACTAATGTGAGCCCTAATCCAATGGCTTTTGTCCTTTTAAGAAGAGGAAAATATGTCCACAGACACGGGGGGATAATGCTGTGTGAAGACAGAGGCAGAAATTGTAGTGATGCTACCATGAACCAAGGAATGTCAGGCGTTACTGGTAACCATCAGAAGCTAGAAGAGGCAAAGGATTCTTCCTAGAGACTTTGAAGGGAGGATGGCCCTGGCAACACTTTGATTTTGGATCTCTAGCCTCCAGAAGTATGAGGCGACCAGTTTATGTTGTTTTAAGCCACCGAGGTTGTGGTAATTTGTTATGGCAGGCCTAGGAATCTAACACAGAGGGAATCAGTGGGGGTGGGGGAGGGTTCTGGGCTCCCATTTGAACATCCACGATTAGAACTAGTAGTTATAGAACATTCATTTCCTTATTTACGGATAGAACATTTACCTACTGACTTAGTGATGCTGGAGGGGTGTGTGCGTGTGTGTGCGTAGGTTGGGTGGTAAGCCCAAGTACTGAGATTAATGAGAGCTAGGAATCTTCACGATCATGAGTGGATATTCAGGATCACAGAATGCTAGGAGCACGCTCAGAAAAGTTAGGAGGGGTCACGGTAGGATAGATGGCAAGGGCTGTTTTGTCTCATGTGCCCCACTTGTCCTGTTAAGTCTCCCCCCTTTCCCTTCCCTGTCATGTGAATATAGGTATTTTCTTGTTGGGCTGAGACACAGAGAAAATGGAAACTGACTTGGGAAACTGTTGGGATTTGTAAGCCCTTGGTGCATGCCTCTTTCTTCAAGTCAGGTGAGGACGAGGGGAATATTGTCAGGGGGTGTGTCTTGTGCCCATATTTCCCAGAGACAGCAGGTGGTCTCTGTCTTAATTCACGTTTCTTCAGGATGGTCTTGAGATGTGTAGGAGCCCCTTCTCATAACAGAATCCCTCTACCCCCTGTTGACCTCATTGGTCCTTCCTCTCCATCAGTCATTCCTTCTCTGCCTCTCCCATTCTGCACTCTGGCCTATCATTTTGGGCAGCTTTGAAGTTTCTTCCTTTTTCCAACCAGAAGGGAAAACATTCCCAGGCGGGCTTGATAAATGAGTCTTACTGCTCTCTGCTGTAGCTACTATGGAAAGAACTAGCATTCATCTTGAAAGAAGAGGTGACACATTATAAGGATGTACACAGTTTTCAGGGCTCCTGTGCCAGGAGGGAAGGCAAGTGGGGGTGGAGGTGGAGGGAGGTGACAGTTCAACTGTGGGCTCATGGACTGAGGATGCCTGTAGGAGCCCAGGCTAAAAGTTGTATTTGAACTGCTGAACCCCAATAAAAAATCAGTGCTATTTGGTCTTGACCCTCTTGAGCCAAGGGAAAAAGGATCAAATCATTGGATTTCTCAGGTTATCTGCTTAGAAGGAAGCACAATCCCTGGCTCATTGATTGGGAAGGATTTTTAGAGGGAATGTGAAGGGGAGGATGGGGGAGAGGGTGGGTGGACAGTCGAGGAGAGAATAGCCAAGAGGCAGCACCATGGCAAAGTAGGAAGACAAGATGGCCGGTGAAAGAATTCTTTCCACCATGTGCTTTGAGGACTTCTCCCTTATCTACAAAAATGAATAACTTGTGAGAGCTGCCATCACCCATGAGAAATCTCCTACAGGTGATTTCATTTGTGTGAAATATTCAGAATAGGTAAATCTACGGGGATGGAAGGCAGATCAGTGATCACCAGAGGCTGAGGTGAGGGGGGAATGGGAAGTAAGTGCTTAATAGGGTTTCTTTTTAGGGTGATAAAAATGTTCCGGAACTATTGTGAACGTACTAACTGCCACTGAATTGTACACTTTAAGATGGTGCGTTTAATGTCATGTGAATTTTGTCTGAAAACACAGAAGCCCAAAACACCCCCTCTCCACCCCAGGTCCCTTGTGACCCCGTTGATGCTGTTGGGGTGGCCTCCTGAAAGATAAAGACCCTGGCTGGACTCCGAGTCTGGTGGCATCACCTGAGCTGAGTGGTGTGGGAGTGTGGGGGTCCTCACTCCCTCTGTCTGCCCTTCCTACCTCTCCTCAGAGGAGCTTCACCAGAGCTGAGAGGTTAGGAGCACAGGCTTTCAGGACCCTTAGTCTAACTGTGAATCTGGCCACTACCGACAGTGTGAATCCAGATGTTACAGCCCCTCTCTGGGCCTCAGTTTCCTCTCTTACAAAAGGGAGGTGATGATATCTACTTTGTAGGGTTTGTTAGCATGAACGGTGTAAGGCGTTTAACACAGAGCACGGTACATTATCACTGCTTGATAAATGGTAGTGGCTATTATAAGTAATACTTCTATTATCTTTGTGTCTGCCCGAGCATAGTATTGATTGCTAAGATCCAGTGGTGGCAAGAAGTTGTGCCTTGAGCCATGTGCTCTAAACAGAATCCCAACCCCCAACAGCTGACTTGTGGGGTGGGGAGAAGTGATGCAGCAACAGTGGAGGATATTATTGTCTTAGTCATGGTTTGGAAGGCGTCTGATAAATAGCATCCTTCCCTGCCTGAGTCCTACACCAGTGAAATAATAAGACAAGCTAAGAAGACCAAAATATCACCTTTATACCAATTAAGCTGATTTTGGAGAATAAAGGGGCTTCATACGGCTGAATCCCAGAATGAGACTTCACACGCTGTCATAGACAGGCAGATAATGGCCGGGCTGCCCAGACAGGGGCCTCCCCTGCTAAACTTGCCACTTGAAGGGACACAGAGGGGCGCTGGCTCTCATGGAGGGCTCCTTCCCAAGCCCAACAATCATGGCGGGCACTCACCCTCCAGGTGGAAAGAGGCCTTCTAGCAATTCTCCTTCCTGATAGAAGTCATCAGAAGGATAGAGGCGGCTTAACAGTGGGCAGATACAGTCGCCGTGAGTTATCTCCATGGAAAGACAGAGGCTTCCCCCATGTCTAGATGGTACTCCTACCGCCTTCCTTATGTGATCTGACATGGTGATGGCCAGGGGTGCTGCCTCCTTCCTTTCCATTCCGCAAGGAGCCATTTGTTACAAAAGGAAATAAAATAGCAAAATAAGCAAGCAAACAAAAGCAAAACCTGGAAACATCCTCATTTTGTCTAACGCTTGGGGAATGGTAAAATAAATTCTAGAATATCCATTCAACAGAATGTTAAGAAGCCACTTAAAAAAGGCTATTTACAAAGGGTTTGTAATGATGTAGGAATTATGTGATAATGTCAGGTGAAAAAAGCAGGATACAAAATTGCACATACAGTTTGAACTCAGCTATATTAAAACCTCTCAAAGATTATACACAGAAAAATGAAAACATTGAGAGGAAATTTCCAAAATATTAACAATGGTTGCCTTTCTGTTTGTTTTTCCGCTATAGTTTACAAATTTTCTGTAATAAGCATGCATTTTTTTTGTATTGGAAAAGCTCAACTTTATTAAAAAAATGTAACTACTTTTTTACAATGGCAAGGGTTATACATTATCATATTAGCAGTTAAGCCAACAATTTTAAAATTTTTTTTTTTTTTCAACGTTTATTTATTTTTGGGACAGAGAGAGACAGAGCATGAACGGGGGAGGGGCAGAGAGAGAGGGAGACACAGAATCGGAAACAGGCTCCAGGCTCTGAGCCATCAGCCCAGAGCCTGACGCGGGGCTCGAACTCCCGGACCGCGAGATCGTGACCTGGCTGAAGTCGGAGGCTTAACCGACTGCGCCACCCAGGTGCCCCTAAGCCAACAATTTTGAACTTCATAGATTCGTAAGATTACAGAGCGCTAATGGTATTCATAGTACTAAATTTTCCTAGTTTCTTGTACTGAGATTTTCCTAGTTTAAGGATTAAAAAGTTTTTTGAAGATTTCCTAGAGACTATGGCTTCTCTCCTCAGAACATCTCAGATATGAATGTACTGTCATTGAAATTGCTTTTAATTTCATGTTACAGAAAGCCCTATAGAAAGCAGCTGAAATAGTAGAGGTTCATGTAACTAAAACTTTAGGGATATCAGGTGAAGCTTGATCCAGCAATTCAAGAATTTCACTAAGACTCTCATTTCTTCTGTTTCTTTTTTTAATTTTTTAAAAATAATTAGAGAGAGAGAGAATGAGAATGAGTTGGGGAGGGGCACAGAGGGGGAGACACAAAATCCAAATCAGGATCCAGGCTCTGAGATGTCAAGCCCTGAGTGGGGCTTGAACTCCTGGACCATGAGATCATGACCTGAGCCAAAGTCAGATGCTTAACTGACTGGGCCACCCAGTGCCCCTCCTTTCTTCTGTCTCTATGCTCAGTCTCCTACAGTGTCAGCCTCATCCTAGAACTGGCTACCGTGTGGGTTCCAAGATGGCTGGTGGGAGTTCCTGGTACTTCATTCTTTCTTGTTCTCATCTAGCTGGAAAGAGTGTCTCTGTTTCAGTATTCCCAGCAAATGTTGTAAGATTTGATGTGATTGTAAGGTTTAGGTACATAGTTCATCTATCCTGGCCAGGAAATAGAGAGCACTGATTGGCTTAGCTAGATCACTTGTCCTGCCACGGACAAGTCCTGATCTGGAATCAGTATCCCTGGGACCACATTATTTTCTAAACAGAAACTGGGGACATGGATGTCCCTTATGCATATGAGTTACTGTATATAATTTAGGCTTATTCTTAAATTCCTTGGACCTTGCCCATGTACCCAGCTTAAGAATTCCTGGTCTAAACCAATCCTCTTATTTTAGAGATGGGGATTCAAGACCCAGAAGTCACAAATGCCCAGAGCCTTATAGTCACCTCACTGTCCGTCTGCTGCTTGCCTCCCCACCAAACTCCCTCCAACTTCACATGCAATAGTAAGTCAGAGATGAATAAGTGGGAAGTAGAACCCTTAGCAAACCTCTAAGCCCCTGTAGGACCCAGGATGGATGCATTTTAATGAAGACGACCTCATGCCAAGGGAGGCAAGTGTCCAGAGTGGGAGAGGTGGCTGCATTGAGCCTCCCATCTAAGACAGCATGGAAGGGAACGATAAAAACAAGGAGAGAGGAGGAATGATTATATTATTCATGCCTGTATCTTGAAGATAATCATTGTAATTTCCCTTCTAAAAATGCCGCTTGTTCAGAGGAAACAACTGTATTCTAATAAGCCCTTGTTTATGAAACTCGCAGTAATTGGATTGGAATGTGAATTATTAAACTGTATGTGGGACAGCACTTCTTGCTAGGTGTTTAATGATTATGTTCAAATGTGCGGGGCTGGCCTGTCGGCTGGAAAGATAATACTCCTGGTAAGAAAACTGTTTCTCTCTGGGTCAGGGCCAGGGTGTCTCTCATAGTTCTATGAAATAGCTGGGCTGAAGACACTCTTACAAATCCCATACATCAGCCACCTCATTTTGGAGATGGGGAAGCTGAGACTCGGCATCTGCAGGCGCTTGTTGAAGCCTGTACAGTGATCACACAGGCAATTAGTTTTTCCTTTACCTGGTTTCTCGTAGTGTGTGTCCGTGACTTGTCCTTCTCCGCTGCCACTTCTTCTTCCTTCTAACTGGACAAGCTAGAAAGCTAACAGCTTCCTTGATTCCAAATGCAAGGTAAGTTCCACCAATTAGTTGCCTTTGCACAGGTGGTAGAGATGTGTTAAGGGGTTGCCGTGGTGACTGGATTCAGTATTCCAATGGCTGGCCAGCAGCCTTCAGGACTTTAGGGCGCAGTGACAGCAGCAGGTTCCTGACTCTGGGATCGCAGCTCTGGTAGCATGTCCTTGAGCTCTATAGTCCCTGGGAGAGCCCTGACTTCTGCCTCTTCTAGCCTTCCAAAGCCTTTCTTCCCCCGCGAGTACTTAATTCCCTGCATTAAACCTCTTTCTGCTTGATGTACCTAGAGTGACCTATTTCCTTCCCTGAACTCTGACATATCCCTCTGTGTTAGCACAAATCACATTTATGACAGGTAATGATGTTCCTCTCCTGGCTCCTGTTCTTCTGCTTCCTATGTCCTAGAGAATATAGCCCCATTCGTGACACCCTAAAATATTAAGCTCATGGAATCCAAAACTAACTTTATTATTTTCCTTCCAAAACCTGCTTTCTTTATAGACTTTCATTTGTCTATCATTATCTCTACTTCCTCCCCATGACTCAGGTTTGGAGGCAGCTTTGCCTTTCTTCTTAATGTTGTCATATACTTGTCAAATCTTACTGGTTCTAGTTTCTCTGTTTAGTTGGGGCTATTGGTTTTAAGCTATCTATCCAATTAGACTGGGTCAATGAACACAGAGAATGTAATAGATAATATGTATATAATAGATTTTCTGCATCACTGGAGAGACCAACATCAGGTATGGTTGGATCCAGGGGCTCAGAGAACACCATGAGGACTTGTTCCATCTCTCCTTCCTTAGGGCTGCTTTTTGCCAGTCCCTCTCCAATGATGATGGGCCCTGATAGCTTCAGGTTTATATAATTTTTACATCAAACCTTGTGGGGATAAGGTTTAGTTTTTCTTCTTATTTCCAGAAAAAGTTCTAGAAAAAAGTCTTCTTGGATAAGATTGAACCAGCCACTTGTTATGGGTTGAATTGTATTCTCCTGAAAGACACAGTGAAGTCCTGACCACCAGTTGGTCAGAATGTGATGTTTTTCGGGCATAGTTTTGTTTTGTTGTAGATGTGATTTGTCCAGTTATGATGAGGTCATGTGGAAGCAGAGTGGGCTGTGAATCCACTGTGACTGCTGCCCTAGGAAGGAGAGGAAAGTGAGGTACAGAGAACAGAAAGCCACACAAAGATGCGGAGACCCAGCAAGAAGATGGCTGTGAGGCAGAGATTGGTTTTATGCCACCACGAGCCGGAGAATGTCTACAGCTACCAGAACTTCTTAGCTGGCCATTTTCACTGGCCTCTGAACTTTTTCTTTATCTCCACTAAGGCATTTGTAGTAGTCAATTCTTGCTGCCATAACAAAGTACCACAGTTCTCTGGAGGCCTTTCTCTTGGGCTCGCAGATAGCCTCCCTCTTTCCGTATCCTTGCCTGGCCCTGTCTCTGTGCCTATGCTTCCCTGGTGTCTGTTCCTCTTCTAAGGACACCAGTCCTATAGGACAGGGCCCACCCTAATGGCCTCATTTTAACCTAATCACCTCTCTGAAGGCCCTATCTCCAAATAAGGTTACAATCTGAGGTGCTGTGGGTTCAGGCTTCCACATAAGAATTTTGGGTAGGAGTATGCAATTTAGTCCATAGACAGTACTTAAAACTTTCTCTTTTATTTTACTGACCCTTGCGTGCTTATTTTCACTTCCTTAGAAGATGGTAAGTTTCTTGAAGGCAAGGACGATATCTTGTCTATGTCCTTTTATCTCCCATAGTGTTTAACATACTTCTTGGACTTAGGAAATGCTCAGCATTTCCCATTGAGGGAATGAATGGCATATAAAGTAATTCTTGATTAATAAGAATTTCTTATTCTCCAAGCTTTCGGTGTAAAAAGAGTTAGATAGTGCAGGCAGCATTGGACTTGATGTCAGAGACCCAGGTTCTTTTCCCAGCTCTGTCACTTTCTAGCTGTGTCATCTTGGACAAGATACTTAACCACTCTGGGCTTCAGTTTCCTCATTTGTAAAATGGGAACATTAACGCCTTCCCATCTGTTTTACGAGGTGGTTTATGAGTATTAATGAGAGTTTCACCACTCAGAAAATATTTTGGGGCACCTACTTGTAGCAGGCACTGTTCTAGGCACATGGGATACAGTGGCGAACGACCGAAACAAGGTTCCTGTCCTCATGGTTCTTGTAGGGGAGCAGGTGATTAATCAGATCATCAGTATAGACAGTAATTTCAGAGAGTGCTAAGTTCTGTGTAGCCAATGAAGCAAGGGATGTGACCGTGAAGTCTCGCCTCCTAGCAAGAGTAGTCAGGGAAGACTTCTCTGAGGAGGTGACATGGAAAACAAGATGTGAGTAATGGGAAAGAATTGCCTATTCTTTGCCTAGGGGAGGAACATTCCAGGCAGAGGGAGCCGCAAAGGCCATGAGCTGGGAGATAGTGAGTGATGTCATTACAGCAAAGTAAGGACATTGAAACATGAGGCTTAGTAATGGGGAAGGTTTCCAGGGCATTGCAAAACGATTCCTGGAGTTGGGACTTTATCCCTGATTCAACCACAGTGTAGACTTGGGACATTGCTTCCCACGTGCACAGCTTTGGGCACATGATTGCCTCTTCTGGCTTCCTCTTCGCTGCTCTGCCTGGCTGCCAGCACTGGGGGACCATGCTGGTGAAGGCACTTTGAAAATGTAAAGTGCTGTACGATTTCCAGGTGGTATCATCATTTGGAAACGTGTTACCCACGATTAAGGGATTTGGACTTTGAATTCAGCAAGTAGCTCGCTGATCAAATTTTCTGAGGAGAGCAGCAGTCACCTCCGTTGAGGGCTCAAAAGTGCCTGTGTCAGGCTTTTCAAAACAAATTGATAAGAATTAAGTAGATGCTGGGGCACCCGGGTGGCTCAGTCAGTTAAGTGTCCGACTTCAGCTCAGGTCATGATCTCATAGTCTGTGAGTTTGAGCCCCGTGTCGGGGCTCTGTGCTGACAGCTCAGAGCCTGGAGCCTGCTTCAGATTCTGTGTCTCCCTCTCTCTTTGACCCTCCCCTGCTCATGCTCTGTCTCTCTCTGTCTCAAAAATAAATTAAAAAAAATTTAAAAAAATTAAAAAAAAAAGATTTAAGTAGATGCTGCAGCAGCGAACTGCAAGCTGTCCTTTGTGGGGGTTGAATTCCAACATTCTTCCCTATCCCTTCCCTACTGAGCCTCTATACACAAAATTGGATATGGACAATCACCTTGTTGGGGCTTTTGGGTACCTATGAGTGTGTGTGTGTGCGCGTAGTATTGTGTTTATATTGCAATAGAATATTCCAGAAAAAATACCTTAAGCATTCCACTGCTGCCAGAGCTGACATGATTGAACACGATACACATATTTCTTGAGTAGTGATGTTGCAGCAAAGACACATATAAATGACATAGTAACAGAGCTTCTTTTAAGAAGAGCGGATTGCCTCAAAGTTCTTGGTAGCGAAGTGTATTGCCTTTGAACTTGTTCCCAGGTTTTTTCCGTACGCCGCATGAACGACCTTCCTTTCCCCCAGTCTCACCTGCCTTACACATAGGTTTTCATAACTTAAGCCTCCTTAAGTGTGCAGCGACTTCCCCCGTATTGCTTGCTCTAAAGGTTGCTGGGTGCTGAAGCCTTTAAAATCATGAATATGCATGCTGGAAAGGTCACTGTCAGAAAAAGGGAGCACGTCTTCCTATTTTCATCGGTGGGAAGTGCCAGGGGAATTTTACCAAACTTGAGTTTAGAAAACAACTAGGAATGTGCTAAAAAACCTTGGGTGATGCTTGGGCTGTTGGAAGTTTGAAGAATTCATCCTCTCTCTCTCTCTCTCTTCCTCTCTGTGCCTATATGTTGGACTCTAGTCTCTGTCTTCATTTACGTCTCTTTTTTTCTCTTGTTCTTCCCCAACCCACCCCTCTCATCTCTTATTGATTTGCCTCATTGGAATAAATTCTATTCAACTAGTGGGGCTTCCATAATTGAAGCTCTGGGGCATATCAAATGGAACAGCTAATGGTGACTTTTTTTTCTGTTTTCCAAAGGCAGGTTATCAATTATGAATGGCTAGGCAATCAGAGATCAAAAGAGTCTTGTTTTCCCAAATGAAATAGTGGATTTTAGAATGAGATGAAATGAAATAGAGCTAATAGGCATTTTTTTTTTTTAAATAGAAGGCTGAGTCATTTGGAACTGTAGGTATGAAACTCAGGACTGTGGAAACCTCCTTGCTTTGGTTTCAGAGCTTTGGACATCTTGTGCACAATGCCCGAGGGCTGGCAGGGTGCTCCAGGATGAGCAGGAAGCTTAGAACCTGGGAAGGTTAGCAGACTGGCAGCTGTGTGAATGGGCCTCTGCAGTTCAATGGGCTGATATGAACCTCACACGGGCTGCCAGGGCTGTGTCCTTTCTGTACCTCACTCCTGTTAGCCATCTCCATGCTGTCCCAGTGGCCTAGGGCTGGTGACTTCCAGAGGAGAATGGCGCCAGAAGGTTCTCCAGATACCCACCAGGAGGAAACACCCAGGGTGTTATCTTTGCTGCGTTCCTGGATTTACTCTCCAGGGAAATTGCAAAAGCTCTCTGTCACTGGCTGGCTGGCTGGCTCTTTGTCTCTCTCTCTCTCTTTTTCTGTCTCCCTCTGTCTGTCTGTCTGTCTGTCTGTCTCTCTCTCTCTCTCTCTCACACACACACACACACACACACACACAATCTCTGCACAGTAGCTTTACTTCCCAGAATAACTGGAAACCCATATACTCTCAGCTGTGGGATCAGAAATTCTGCAGAAGTGCATTGGGCTAATTAGTTAGGGGAAGTGACCGGTGATTAAAACTTTTATAACTTTCTGAATTCACTAGAAGTGAATTACTGAGAATGTACTAACAATGGATGTTCAACATTGAAAAATTAGAAAATCTAGATCAACCACAAAAAGAAGTTCACTCTGTGTTAGGAATTTCTTATTAAATACTCGCTTCTTAAATTGAAAAAGTAATCTATACACAGTAAAAAAAAAAACACTCAAACACTTCAGAAGAGCATGAAATAGAGTAACCTTTCCTCTCACTGGACTCCCAGAAAGAGAAAATTCCAGACAGAACATCCAGAAGTTTACTATGACTGTACAAATGTACATATCTCTAGGTATATGAACTTTAAAAATACCCCACAAATAAGAACATAATGTACTTACTGTTTTGCACCTTATTTTTAACTTAATATATTTTGGCCTTCTTTTCGGGATAGTATGTCCAGATGAATTTTTTAATACGGCAAATATTCCTTAGCCACCATGTGCTTGGATATTATGAGTACCGTGCTGATTTGTGAATATTCTGAAATAATATATTGGAACACAGAAGAGAAGCAAAAAATGGACACTCAGCACTACTGGGAAATGATACTTCACGATTCACGAATCTATCATGTTTATGCTATCTTTGTGGAAGAATCTGACACATTAATTAATTTGTCTTTCTCCAACCTGAGCCCTCTCTCCACACAAATCCCGCTTGCACTCTAAATTCTTGTCTTCGAGGTCAGCAGAGCCGCAACCCACAAACACTCCGACTCAGTCATCTTTCGTTCAAGAACTTAGGGCCAGAGCTGACGAGAACTGCTTCTCTCGGGCCTGAATGGTGTTGGTCTTGAGAGCAGGTGTTTAGGGAGTGGGCCATGCTTGCTAGTGTTGAATACTGATGGACAAAGGTGTCTGTGTGTTCTTTAATGGTATATTTTTTGTGACATGTGAGGCCTTCTAAAATGTGGGGGCCAGGGGTTCCCTCCTTCCCAGGTCTGTGGGTGGTATTTTACATTGGTATGACCATAGTGGTTGTTAAAACATTAAATCACATCCATCCATACCATTGGTAATAGCTGTTGCTCTGAGACCCAAGTGATCTTTCCCAGGATTCCTGATGCCCTGGTCCTCCTCAGAGACCCCCTCCCTGGTCTTCCCCATGATTTAACAACTAATAGGTTGATTGCAAGCACAGCAAAGGCCTCCAGAACACTCCTCTAGAGCTGCTGCTTGTACCATTCTGATTGGATGGTGGATATACCAATCTGGTTGTTAGATATCTGACTATGACCTTTGCCTACAAGTAAATAGCCAATGAAAACACTGCCCTTGCTTCTGTAGAGACAGTTTTGTGAGAAAGAGACCAGTGATGATAAGAGCAAGGTGGGTACTATGACAAGACCAAACCCAGGTGACAGGCTGGGTGCTATTGGTCACGTCCGTTTGATCAGGTGGCACATTGAAGCACCTTAACCACTTTGGTTTCCCCAGAGCAGGCATCTTTGGCAGGAACCCAGCAGCAAGGCACGCTAGAGTTATGAGGGGTGAGTAACTACTGCTGGCCATATTAGTTTGAGGGTGATGCTTAGGCCCTTGAAAACATCCTGCCCAGGACCAAGAGTAGAGCATTTATAAAATCATGGGGTTGATGCCAATTTTTTCTTATTTGTCTAAAATGCTGATAAATACGTCCCTTTTGCTGTTAAAGAAATCTGACATTTAGTGTGTTGAATTTAATTGGGTGGATTAGGTAGAAGTGGAGCAAGTTGATTTTCCTTGTCCTTAATTCTGTTGTGTAACGGGACTAACTGGAACAAAACAATAGTCTGGCTAACAGGGATGATACCTTGTTAGCACAGTTTTTCATTCTAGTCTTTTTTTCTATGCATATGCATATAAGTAGGTATCTATACTTTTACAAAATTTGGATTATTATGTTTTATATAGTTTTGATTATGACTGAATTTAGCATTATATTAAAAACAATGGTCAAGTCATTAAATATTCTTCTAGGACAGGATATTAAAAATTTTTTTTTCAACGTTTTTTTAATTTATTTTTGGGACAGAGAGAGACAGAGCATGAACGGGGGAGGGGAAGAGAGAGAGGGAGACACAGAATCGGAAACAGGCTCCAGGCTGTGAGCCATCAGCCCAGAGCCCGATGCGGGGCTCGAACTCACGGACCGCGAGATCGTGACCTGGCTGAAGTCGGACGCTTAACCGACTTCGCCACCCAGGCGCCCCTAGGACAGCATATTTAATACCTATATAATATTTTATCAGGGGCTCCATCAAAATTTATTTAACACCTCTCTTATTTTGGACATTTAGGTGACTTTTCCTTTTTCCTAACAGTATAAATGACTGTATGATGGACCGCCATACCTTACACACATCCTTTCCTTAGAATCAGGAAACTCAGCTCAAGAGGTAGTATTCTTTGTTTAGTTCACATGCCAGTGCTCAGTTGCCACCAGTAGAGTGAATCTTTTTTATGGTTTCTGGACTAAACACTTCCTTGACTATCTTTGAATTCCCAGAAGGTCTGTAGAAAGTCTGGAGGCTGATTAGCAACCTTAGTCCTTGGGCACCTCTGATTTATGGATTTTCCAGTCCGTGGGGCAGACAATGGCCAGTGCCAATAGCTCCTAAGTTTGTATGAATAGTACAAGCATCTAATAGCAGATGGGATCTTTCTTTTTTTTCTTTTCCTCTTCCTTCTCTTCCCCTTCCCTCTCTCATCTCTCTCTTCCCCCACTCTGTTTCTCTCTCCTCTCTCTTTCTCTGGAAATGACAGGCAAAATCTGAGTTAGATGCCCACCTCTAGATCCATAAACTGTAGGCCAGGTATTGTAGGTTACTTTGATGGACTGTAGCAGCTTCTACTACAGCCCTGTGCATAATTGGATAAAGAAGAAATTCCTAGAAAATAAACACTGGGCGAACAAAACAACAGGGTTCGTAACAATCGGGTTTGATAAGACAGAGTTCTCAGCCAGACTCTGTCACTTGCTGTTTGAACTTGAGCCAGTCTTTCCCTTTCTTTGGGACTCAGTGTGCTCGTCCCTGAAAAGAGGCCCTTCGCATGATGGGTTCTAAGATTCTTTCAAGGATTCTTTAGCTTGCTTGGTGAAGCTGAGGCTCCAAACCAGACCTTCTGTCTTAGGATGCATCTACTCTCTCTTGTGGTCATCTCCAATCCATACTGTTCTTTACCATGAGTTCCTGGATTCTGCCTTTGCTCCATGGGGCCAGAATGAAGATACTGACTTTGGCATTTCACTTCCAAGAAAGATGTGTGTGAGTGTTTCTTGATTTAGCTGCAGGTGAAATGTGAATCATCAGAACCTTGGGGACTCATTTTTCCCCATTGACTTTGTGATTGCATTGTGATCCCAGACGTGATTTTTTCTTCAGAGAATTCAGAGATTGTGAACTATTGGCAAGCCCTTAGAAGCCATTTAGTCCAGGAATTCTTAGTCTGGATCATGTGAACTTTTGGATCTGGGAACATGCTAAAATTACAGGAAGAATGTTGTGTGTATGTACGTACAGGTATGGATCTGGTGAGAGGGTCCATTCTTAAAGCCAGATTATTTGGAATTAAGGTATACATTAAAAAATGAGCATATTAGGTATTTAATTTGATGAGTCTTCACAAATACATAATTTGAGCAACCACTATCCAAAACAGAATATGAAACATTTCTATGGCTCTTCTGGAAAGGCATCTCTTGTGTCCTTTTTTAGTTAGTCTTCCTCTGTCGTCTGCCTTGGCTATGACTTTCTGATTTCTATCTCCACAGATTATTATTTCCAAATTCTAAAATTTTTTTACTTTTACTTTTTTACTTTTACTTTTTTACAGTTTTTACTTTTTGGCATAGTATTTTTTGCTCTGCACATGTTTTTGAGATTCATCCATGCTGTTTCGTCTGTTAGTAATTGGTTCCTTTATATGGCTGAGTAGTGGTCAATTGTATGAATATATAACAATTTGGTTATCATTGTCCTATTGATTGGCATTTGGGTTATTTCCATTTTACCCTATTATGAATAAGACTGACATGAATGTATTTGTATGGGTCTTTTTGTGGACATATGTTTTCACTTCTCGTGAGTAAATATCCAGGGATGGAATTGCTGGGCATTGGATAGATGTATGTTTAATTTTAAAATAAACTGGCAGTCTTCCAAAGTACATGGACCGTTATACATACCCACAGAAATGTACAAGAATTCCAGTTGTTCAATTTCTTAGCCAACATTTGTTGCTGTCAGCTGTTGTAATTTTAACCATTCCAAGAGATGTAAAATATCTCGTTGTGGTTTTAATTTGTATTTCTCTTACGACTAATGATATTGAGCACATTGTCATGTGCTTATTGGCCATTTGTCAATCCTTTGTAAGGTGTCTGTTCAGATTGTTTGCCCCTTTAAAGCCAGTTTGAGTGATCTGTTATTTGCAAGTGAAAGAGTTTTGATTAAAACAAAATCCATATGTGAATATGCAGATACTCTAGAGTTAGTTGACATTGGTGTTGGGTGTTGGTAAAGGGATGGCTGTTTATCATTTGGACAAAGTATAGAAGGTGATGCCAGGCAGAGGGAGCAGTGTGAATCAAGATACAGAAGTATTCCATTCAGTGAATGAACCATAAATAGTGGAGTATGGCTGCAAATGGAATGTTACAAGCAAGGAGTAGAGTTTCAAAGCATAGCAAGGTAGGGGGCTGGAGAGACAGGCATTGCTAACCTTACAAATCATGCTGAGGAATTTGGACTTTTTTTCCAAAATGAGTACAGAATGACTTAAGTTTTACTCAGTGGAGTGGCATGATCAGATATGCAAAATGCACACACAAAAAATATACCTACTTTATGACTATGAATAGACTGAACTATGGAAGACCCCTGGAAAGATACTCTTTATGGAACCTGAGATAGCTGTCATTGGAAGGTGATAATTTTTCCTTCCAGTGGGAAGAGATAAGTTTAACAGACTATGACTACTGTTGTCAAGCGAGCTATACTAAGGTTTTGGTGCCTCTCATTAAAGATAGGCTGCGTTTTGTTTTTGTTTTTGTTTTTTTTTACAATAGGGGGTAGATTACATATTTTCTGAAAAATCATCATGTAACGCTCTGTTATCTAGAAATTACGCTTATTGCATTTATGTCTTTTTAACATATTACGAAAAACGTCTTTCAGGTTTGAAGGGGGATGCCAACATGTATTCTAAATTGCTTTCAAAAGGCAAACACCAAAAAGGGGTCAGAGCAGTCCTGTCACTTGCATTTGTGGCTCTATGAGACAAGGCAGCGCAGGTGCTCAGGACAGTCTAGATGGATGAAGAATCCCATCTTCAGGCAGAGGTTGGAACAATGCCAGAAATATTGTGTATCAGCCAGTATTCTCAGTTGCAAGAAATTCAATCCACGTTTGCTGGTTTGTTCAAGAAAGGAGGTCCTTAAAGGATGTATAAGGCTCACAGAATCTCAGGGAAGTCTAGAGATGAAGCTTGAGACTGGCCATTCATTCAGAAACAAAGCCCAGATCACGTTGTGGAGGCACCACCATGAGGACCTACTGTTTAGCATAAATACAGGCACTTTCTCTGATGATGTTTGGGACTGGCCCACAGAATCTGTGCTATTCTTGTCCCCCTAATCTAGATACTTTCATTACTTAGTTCCATTAAAATAGGCGTTTGGAACAGAGCTTGCTTCCTCATGTGCGTGGTTCATTTCCACATTGAAGGCTTGCATTGATCTGATTGGCAGAGCTAGGTCACATGCTTTCTTGAGTGCAAGGAATGCTGGGAAAGTGAATTCTGGCTTCTATCTTGGAGGAGATGACTTAGGACGTGGCTCACAAGATAGTGGGTGGCCAGAATGTCCCTTATAGATTATGGTATTACTAAGCACTATAGTTACTTGAGATTAAAGAGAAATTGAAAACACTTTGACCCGTCTCTGTTTCTCTGTTACTTGGAAAATTGAAAAACAAAAAACGAAACACAAAACATAGAATGGTTTGAATAGAGAGGGGAGAAATGCCTAACTTGACTTATTTGTATGTGGTTTTATACATTTACCTACTTATCTACTTGTTCTGCAGCTGAGTTAGCAGGCTAATAACATTGCATGGTTGAAGAGTCTTTTGTAGGCTGGCCTGGGAACCTACCCACCGTGTATTGAATGGGGACAGCAGCAACATACAGGGCAAGGCTTCCCACTTCATGACTGACACCTTCCTGTTACAGCCCCAGCCAGGCTGGCCTCAAGAAACATTTTGGCAGTAAAATGAAGTCACCTCTGGCTTTATGGAAGTCTTTTGGTTGCAGGATAGAGAATCCACTCAAACTAACTTGCACCAAGGAGGAAAAGTTATTGCAAAGATACGGAAGTATCTCCCGGAATTCAAGGGTAGGAAGTGCACGCTGGTCCCATAAAAGGACTGAACGAGGGCTATGAAAACACTCAGCAACCAAGGCAGAGTGTCTTGGTGTCTCTTGGCTTGTTGGTCTGTCTGTCTCAGCGTGCTCTGTGTGATTTGTTATCACCACTTCTCTCTGAAGAGCTGCTTTGTTCTTTTTCTCTCTACAGACCGACTTCCTTTGCTTTTATATAAATGGCAGAAAATGGCCAGTCTAGCTCCTTACATGTCCTTTCTGTTAAAGAATCAACAAAAGCAAATAGGTATTTCCAACTCTTGTTTGTAAATATGTGGGACAGAGAATCTCTGTACTAGGTTGAATAGTAGCCCCTCAAGGTGCAAGTCTACTTGGAACCTCAGAATGTGACTTTTTTTGGAAATAGGATCTTTGCAGATGTAAGTCCATAAAATGAGGTCATACTGAATTAAGATGGGCTCTAATACAATGACTGGGGTCATTGGAGACACAGACACAGGGGAGAATGCCATGCGAGTACAGAGGCAAGCCCTGGAATTATACTGTCATGAGCCAATGGATGCCAAGCATTGCTAGGAAACACCAGAAGCTAGGAGAGAAGAATAGAACAATTTTCCCCTAGACTTTCCAATAGAAAAGTCTGCCACCTTGATTTTAGACTTGTAGCTTCCAGAACTGTGAGAGAATAAATTTCTGTTGTCTCAAACCACCCAGTTGTGGTGCTTGGTTATGGCAGCCCCAGGAAACAAATACAACGTCTTTGGCCCAGCTCGGTTAAATGTCCACACTGTCCATCCATCTGATAAGCCCTGAAAAAGGCTCTCTAAGAGCGAGGTGTGAGGGAAACTGATGGACAGAAATAATAATTCTTTTCTCTGTTCCTCCTAACCAGAGTAGCCTGTGGGTACGTGGCAGTGACCAGAGGGAACGGGGGGACTCTAGGAAAATGCCTGGCCATTACTCCTCTTTGGAAGATCTATCTCTTGCTATTGGTGGGAATCAGATTTTAGTAGATTGCAAAAATGGCAATAATCCTTCATTCCTCACTGTATTCATGGCCTTACAATGTGTCTTTGTGCCTCTTCCTATCATAAAGTAGAATCTATTTCCCTTCCCCTTGATTCTGGGCTGATCTTGTCACTTGCTTTGGCCAGTAGAGTGTACTACAAGGAATACCAGTTCTGAGCCTAGGCTTCAGGAAGCACGGTGTGGTTTCACTTGCTCCCTTGGAATGGTATTGTTGCCGGGTAAAAGACTTCAGCTAGCCTACTGCATGGCCAGAGATATGTGGCCCGGTCAGTTTCTATGCCCCAGCCATCAGCCCACTGCCCAACATGTGAATGAAATCCTCCCAGACCAACTGGATCCAGTTGACCAGTCAAGTGACTGCAGACACATGAGCTAGTCTAGTGAAGATCGCTGAGTCTGGTCTAGGTCAGCAGAGTCAACCAGCTGTTCCATAGATCCCTGAGCAATATTGAGTGTTGTTTTAAGCTACTAAAACTTGCAGAGGTTCATTATGCTGTGATAGCTAACTGATCCAGATTGGTAATCTGGATTTTGGTAAACCAGATGTTTGGCAAGTGGGGAGAATTTGTTCATAAAATGAAGGTAATTCCTAGCTAGGTTCCATGTTCATAAATGTGTCAACTTTGGCAAGTCGGTTTAACTTCCTGTGTGTCAGTTGCCTCATCTGATAACTGAAGTTATCAGTTAATAAAACCAGTTTCCCTGAGTGGGTTGCTAGGCAGAGCAAGAGGGAGACAGTGTGGGGCAGCACATTATAAAGCATCAAGTAAGCTTCATTTCTCTATGCTCTGCCTTTTGTTTCTTCATCAAAACATTGATAACTTGAGTGATTGGCAGAGTGAGTGCACTTGATAGAGTTGAAAGCAACTTGCTCCTTACTCATGGACATGGCCCTGAGGGCCCTGGGTGATCTGACCTCTTGGTTCTGCTCAACCTCTTCTCCTGCCTGTTGTGGCCTCCCCTCACACATATGTAGTGATTCCCTCCCCTGGGATGATCTTCCCATCTCTCTCTCTCTCTCTCTCTCTCTCTCTCTCTCTATTTGAACAGGGATTCAGGAACAGTTTGTTATAATCTAGATAAAATCAGATTAAGTAGCATTCTTAGTAATTAATATGTGTTCTCTGTTTTGAGTGAAAGCAATCCAAGGGGCGCTGGCCTGGGTGGCTCAGTTGGTTGAGTGTTGGACTCGTGATTTTGGCTCAGGTCATGATCCCAGGGTCATGGGATGGAGCCCCACGTCTGGCTCTGCACTGAGCGTGGAGGCTCCTTAAGATTCTCTCTTTGCCCCTCTCCCATGCTTTTATGCTCTTTCTCTCTCTAAACTAAAAAATTAAAGAAAATTAAAAAACCAACCCCAAAGATAAGTTAAAAAGAATCTCTGTTCTCTCCTACCAAGTCCCTTTAATTCAGGGATCAGAATCTTGAGCAACCGAGGATAAGCACTGGAGAGCTTGGTGAGGGCTGGTCAGGGGACCCTCAGAAAAGATTGTTTCCTGGGACTTATTCTCTCTGTGTGTCAATCTGTCTCATTCCATTACCTATCTACTTATCGATCTTTTGCTTTCTCGAGGTCAGTTGATATCATAAAATGCACCCATTTAAAATATACTGTTCAACTGAAGGTTGATGGGGGGTGGGGGGGTGACAGCCATTGAGGAGGGCACCTGTTGGGATGAGCACTGGGTGTTGTATGGAAACTAATTTGACAATAAATTTCATATTTCAAAAACAATAAATAAATGTTAAAAAAGTAAAATAAATAAAATATACTGTTCAGTGATTTAAATGTATTTACAGAGTTGTGCGATCACAGTCACAATCTAATTTTAGAACATTTCCCATCACTCCAGAAAGAAACCTCAGGCTCATTTACACTCCCTCCTTATTCCCACCCTCAGCCCCAGCCAACCCTCAGTGTACTTTCTGCATCTACAGATATGCCTTTCTGGATATTTTATATACTTGGAATTACACGATGCCACATCTCTTTTAAGGGCTTTCCTTTCTTGTTCTTTGAGGCTCAGCTAAACTGCTCCCTCTTCTTTCCTCAGACTTTACGATTATTCTCCATGTCAGCTCCTCCTTTTTCCTTGCTCGAACTTATTGCAATTAGTGTTTATTTCTTTGTCTACCTGCTTTTGTCTGTCTTTGCCACTAGCATATAACTTCTCCAGAGGATGGAATCCAAACTCCTGTGTTCTTCGCTGCTGCATATTCAGGAACTAGCTCAGTGCCCGACAGAGAGTCTAGTAAATATTTGCTGAATGAATGAAGGTTTTAAGAAGTGGTGCCTTTTGAAGGGCAGCACCAAGCTTTTCCCTGGTAGAGGTCATAAACTACGATAGGTAGCACTCACGAATTGTCCAAAGTATTTGGAAGTGGCTCTCCTGTTAGAAGGTCCAGTGTAGCACATGTCCCTGTGCTAAATGACTTGGAAAACAGAACAAAGACTGGGGATTGATTTGTAGGCAGCGTTTTCCAACCTTCTGTCATCCAGTCTGTGGTACTCTTGGTTTGGAGCTTTGTTTATTTTTCAGTTTGTGGGAGTGTTATGGTATCTCCTATTGTTCTCGCAGTTCTATTAATACTGTTAGGCTATTTACTCGCCCTGCTGTCAGGCTGCTCTCCTTCATCAGCCCCTGGCTTGTTTCTTCTGAGGTTTTAGTCCTGAACTAGAAGCATTTCCTTTGTTCATATGCAAACTAAGGATTAGCAGCATCTAGAGCTATTCACACGTGACCCACCAGCAGCGTGTAAAACGGAGTGAAGCTGCAGGAACCCATGGGGGTTGAGAGCAGATTAGGAATTGAACAGAAGTGGGGGTGAAGACTTTCAGGGACTTTGAATGGGATTGTGAGTGCCTCCCCTCTAGGTGGGGACCAGTCTGAGTATCTGGGTCTTTGGAGCCCCTGGTTTGATACACCTGCACTTTATGAGGAGCTGTGAAGAAGCTGTGCTTCCTTGAGCCTTTGCCATTTCTGGGGGTATGGCGAGGGGACCTTGGTCTGGAAATGCTACATGCAAAATGCCAATATTGTACTGACCTCTACAGCAATCTTTCACTTAATCGTCCTGACCTCTGTGGATGTGGGAACTAATACCCTTTTGTAAGATGAAGAAATATATGAAGAAACCCACCCAAAGTTCCTGTCAGTGAGTGGCAGGGGTGGGATTTGAACCTTCTGGTTCCAAAGCTCCTTTCTTAAAACAATTGTTTTTATTTATTAAAAATAATAATAATTTCTTAATTTTTAAAATTTTACCATTTTCAAAAAATTTTATTGTGGTAAGAAACACTTAACATGAGATCTGCTCTTTTAACAAGTTTAAAATGTATAATACAGGATTGTTCACTATAGGTACAGTGTTGTACAGCAGATTTCTAGAATTAATTTATTTTGCTTGATTGAAACTGTATGCCCATTGATTAGCAGTACCTCCTGGCTTCTCCCTTTTCCCACCTCCTGGCAGCCATGATTCCACTCTTTGATTCTATGAGTTTGACTATTTTCAGTACCTCATGTAGGTGGAATCATGCAGGATTTGTTTTTTGGTGACTGGCCTATTTCACTTACGATAACCTTTTCAAATTTCATCCATGTTGTAGCATGTGTCAGAACTTCGTTTTTTAAGGCCAAATATAACATTGTAGGTGTATATCACATCTTCTTTATCCATGGACATTTAGGTTGTTTCCACATCTTGGTTATTATGAATAATGCTGCAAATGAACATAGGAGTGCTAATATCTCTTTGAGATCCTGACTTCAATTCTTTTGGATAAATACCCAGAAGTGGGATTGCTGGATCTTTTGGTAGTTCTATTTTTAACATTTTGAGGAAACTCCATACTATTTTCCATAGCAGCTGTACCATTTTGCATTCCCACAAACAGTGTATAAGTTTCTTATACAATTTCTTCACATCTTCACCAACCCTGTTAGCTTTTTATTTCTTTTGATAGTAACTGTCCTGACAGTTGTAAGCTGATGATATCTCATTGTGGTTTTGATTTACATTTCCCTGATGATTAGTGACAATGATCATTTTTTCTTTTATCTGTTAGCCATTTGTATGTTTTCTTTGGAGACATGTCTATTATTCCTTACCCCATTTTTTAATTGGCTTAGGTTTTTTTTTTTTTTTACACTATTGAGTTTTAGGAATTCTTAATATATTTTGAAGATTAACTCCCTATCACATATATGGCTTATAACGAATTTTCTCCCATTCCATTGCCTTTTCCACTCTGTTTATTGTTTCCTTTGCTGTTCAGAAGCTTTTTAGTCTTGTCTATTTTTACTTTTATTGCCTATGCTTTTGTGTCATACCCATGAAATCACTGGTAAGACTAATGTAACAAGGTTTTTCTCCTATGTTTTCTTCCAGGAGTTTTACAGTTTCTGGTCTTATGTTTAAATCTTTAATACATTTTAAATTGACTTTTGTTTGTGATGTAAGGTAAGGGTCCAATTTCATTCTTTTGCATGTGGTTATCCAGTTTTCTTAACAGCCTTTCTCCATTGTGTATTCCTGGCATCGTTGCTGAAAATCATTTGACATGTACATGGATTTATTTCTGGGTTCTCATTTTGTTCCATTGGCCTATAGGTCTATCTTTATTCCAGTACCATATTGTTTTGATTACAGCAGCTTTGTAATATACTTTAAAATCTGGAATTGTGATGCCTCCAGCTTTGTTATGTTTGTTGATATTGATTTAGCTATTCCTGGTCTTTTGTGGTTCCATATGAATTTTAGAATTGGCTTTCTACTACCATAAAGACTGCCTTTGGGATTTTGGTAGAAATTACATTGAATCTGTAGATTGCTTGGTGTAGTATGGATGCATTATCAACATTAAGTCTTCTTATCCATTAACAGTAGACATATTTCCATTTGTTTGTGTCTTCTTTAATTTCTTTCTTTAGTGTACAAGTCTTTACTTAGTTAAGTTAATTCCTATATGTTTTATTCATTTTGGTGCTATTGTAAATAATGAGGCTGTTTCCTTAATTTCCTGTTCATATAATTTGTTGTTATTGTATACAAACACAACTATTTTTTTTTTTGTATCCTTCAGCTTTATTTAATTTGTTTATTGGTTAGGATTGTTCTTTGGTAGCATCTTTAGGGTCCCTATTATATAGGATTATGTTATTTGCAAACAGGGACAATTTAACTTCTTCCTTTCCTCTTTGTATGCCTTTTATTTATTTTTCTTGACTAACTGCTATAGCTAGGACTTCTAGCACTATATTGAGTAGAAGGGGTGAGAGTGGGCATCCTTGCTTTGTTCCTGATCTTTGAAGAAAAGCTTTCACTTTTTAACCATTGAATATGATGTTAGCTGTGGGCTTTTCATATATGTTCTTTATTCTGTTGAGGTACTTTCCTTCTATTCCTAGTTAGTTGAGAGTTTTATCATAAAAGAGTGTTCAATTTTGTCAAATGTTTTTTTCTGCATCTATGGCGATGATCATGTGATTTTTATTCTTTATTCAGTTAATGTGGTATATTGCATTAATTTTTATTTGCATGTCGAATCATCCTTCCATCCCAGGGGTAAATCCCACTTTGTCATGTGTTAGATCCTTCTAATGTGCTTTTAGACTTGGTTTGCTAGGATTGTGTTAAGGATTTTTGCATTTATATTCATCAGAGATACTGGTCTGTAGTTTTCTTGGGGTGTCTTTGGCTGCCTTTGGTATAAGGATAATACCTACATACCTCATAAAATGAGTTAGGAAGTGTTTCCTCATCTTCAGTTTTTTTTTTTTTTTTTTTTTTTGAAGAGTATAAGGATTGTCATTAATTCTTCTTTAAGTGTTTGGTATAATTCATGAGTGAAGCCGTCTGGTCCTGGGCTTTTGTTTTTTGGGAGGTTTTTAGTTACTGAGTCAATCTCCATAGTATTTATAGGATTGTTCAGACTTTCTATTTCTTTATGGTTTAGTCTTGGTTGGTTGTATGTTTCTAGGAATTTATTCATTTCTTCTGGCTTCATTCCATGGTTGTCAGAAAAGATACTTGGTATGATTTTAATCTTCTTAAATTTAAGACATGTTTGTGACCTAACTTGTGGTCTATCCTACATTGTCAATGATAATTCTTAATAATTAGATTTTCCACTGCCTCTTCAGGGGTCAGACACTGTGATCAATTCTGTGAAGGAAGGGCCCACGGATGGAAAACATGTGGTTCAGGTCTTCAAGGAACATAAAATCACTGGAATAATTGTCAAAAGATCAGATTTTATTACAGTCATCTATATGGCCTTGGGAATATGACCTGAAATTTTTTTAATTAAGTTTTTAATTTTGATTCCAGTGTTAACATACAGTATCATATTAGTTTCAGGTGTACAATATAGTGATTCAACAATTCTGTATATTACACAGTCCTCATCATGGTAATTGTACTTGTTAGTCCCCATCACCTATTTCACCCATACTCTCTCCCATCTCTCCTCTGGTTACTATCTGTTTGTTTTCTATAGTTAAGAGTTTGCTTCTTGGTTTATCTCTCTCTCTTTTTCCTTTGCTTGTTTCCCCCCCCCCCCCTTAAATTCTACATAGGAATGAAATCATATAGTATTTGTCTTTCTCTGACTGACTTATTTTGCTTAGCATTATACTGTCTAAATCCAACCATGTTGTTGCAAATGGTAAGATTTCATTATTTTTTATGGCTGAATAATGTTTCATTATCTGTATATACCACATCTTCTTTATTCATTTATCTATTGATGGATACTTGGGCTACTTCTGTAATTTGGCTATTGTATATAATGCCTCAATGAACATAGGGGTGCATGTATCCCTTTGAATTGGTGTTTTTGTATTTTTGGGGTAAATACTCCATAGTGCAATTACTGGATTACAGGGTAGTTCTGTTTTTAGCTTTTTGAAGAAACTCCATACTGTTTTCCAGAGTGGCTACACCAGTTTGCATTCCTACCAGCACTAAGAGATTTCTCCTTTTCTCCACATCCCCACCAACACTTGTTTCCTCTTTATGTGTGTTTTAAGTTTCTATTTAAATTCCCATTTGCAAACATACAGTGTTGTATTAGTTTCAGGTGTACAATATAGTAATTCAACAGTTCCATACATCACCCTGTGCTCATTATGACAAGTGCACTTTTTAATCCCTATCACCCATTTAACCTATACCCTCCACCCACCTTCCCTCTGGTAACCATCCAATTGTTCTCTGTGATTAAGAGTCTGTTTCTTGATCTCTCTCTCTCTCTCTCTCTCTCCCACTCTCATTTTTTCCCCCTTTGCCTGTTTGTTTTGTTTCTTAAATTCTACATTCAAGTGAAATCATATGGTATTTATCTTTGTTAACTGTGTTTTTGATTTTAGACATTATGACAGTTGTGAGGCAATATCTTGAAGTTTTGATTTGCATTTCCCTGATGATGAAGGATGTTGAGCATCTTTTATTGTGTGTATTGGCCATCTGTATATCTTGTTTGGAGAAATGTCTGTTCATGTCTTATGCCCATTTTTAAATTATATTATTTGTTTTTGTGTGAGTGTATTGAGTCGTATCAATTCTTTATATATTTTGGATACTAACCCTTTATTGAACATGTCATTTGCAAATATCTTCTTCTATTCAATAGGTTGCCTTTTAGTTTTGTTGATTGTTTCCTTCACTGTGCAAAAGCTTTCTATTTTGATGTAGTTCCAATAGTTTATTTTTGCTTTTATTTCCCTTGCTACAGGAGATATACTTAGAAAAATTTTACTACGTCTGATGAAATTGCTGCCTGTGCTCTCTTCTAGGATTTTTATGATTTCAGGTCTCACATTTAAGTCTCTGATCCATTTTGAGTTTATTTTTGTATATGGTGTAAGAAAGTGGTCCAGTTTCTTTCTTTTGTATGTAGCTGTTCAGTTTTCCCAATACCATTTGTTGAAGAGACTGTCTTTTTTCCACTGGATATTCTTTCCTGCTTTGTTGAAGATTAATTGACCATATAGTAATGGGTTTATTTCAGGTTTTCTGTTCTGTTCTATTGATCTATGTGCCTATTTTTGTGCCAGTACCTTACTGTTTTGATTACTAAAGCTTTGTAGTATAACTTGAAGTCTGCAATTGTGATACCTCCTGTTTTGTTTTCTTTTTCAAGATTGCTTTGGCTATTCAGGGTCTTGGATGTTGGGTGGCCCAGCTTTGCCACTGGCCTTAAGTGTTGCCTGGACAAATCATTTCTCCCCTCCAGAATGCGTGTGCCATGAGGACAGAGATTCTGTTTATTTTGTTCACGAGGTATCCCAAGAACCTACACAGAGGTTAGCAAATAATGATAAGTGTACAACAGCTGATAGTTGACTGACTGATTCTTTGGGCTCTCATTTTTTGCTTCTGAACACAGGGATTGGAACTGGAAGGGTATTGAACTGTTTGATGTCTAAGTGCTTTTCTGAATCTGTAGTTGAATCACCAAAAATAGTGAAATCCAAATGAAGGAGCATAGCCATGTGGTGTTGGAAAGCTTCATTAACACTTGAATGCCCAGTAAACAAGTGTCTAATTTTAAATTCTTTAGTTTTTGGCTTTAGCTTTTCAATAGAACATACCTGTCTCACAGATGTTATTTTTCCCATTTGCCCTTTGTGGCATCTCTTGATGAGCTTCCTGAATTTGTTAGAAATAGTTTTGGAATAATAATAGGAAAGGTAAAGAAATAATACACTTACTACCATTATTGCTGTTGGAACAAACAACCTAAAAGATATGACATTTACAAATGGTAGTTTCCAAGAAAAGTAAAGACAAACATATTTGAATAGATTTATTTCCACAGTATGTGGCTGCAAACTTTGCATTAGCTTGCATGATGATGGAGAGATTATCCTTAACAAGCTTATATGTTGTTCAAAATAACATGATACGATTTTAAAAAGTGCTGAGAATCTGTAATGTTGCGATTAGTGTATTATGTGTGATCTCATTCAGCATTATTGTAGATATGGTAACTGAGGCTTAAGTGATGTGTTACAGAGGGAATAGTAGAGTGTTGAATTTGTGACATATAGGTAGCACTCAATGGCTATTAATAACTGTTATCATAATCAATAAAGTCATATCTAGTGATTGGCAAAGCTGGGCTACAAACTTGAGTCTGATATTCCGAATCCAATAATGGCATAAAATAATGGTGCATCCTAACACTCTATAGTGAATTAAATATATGTATAATTATTTTATATCTATATCTATATATAAAATTTTCTGTTTTATATTTGGTTTCTAGAGTTTGTTTCTGTTAATAGAGATTTTTTTAAAGCCTCTTTTCCCCTCCCTGACCCCACTGATATAACACAGAAATATCTGTTTTACTTCATGGAATTATGCCTTGTCAGAGAAGAATGAGGTTTTTTTTTTTTTAATTTAAATTTTAATTAGTTAACATACAGTGCAATATTGGTTTCAGGGTTAGAATTCAGTGATTCATCACTTACATTATAACACCCAGTGCTCATCACAAGTGCCCTCCTTAGTACCCATCACCCACCCAGCCCATCTCCTACTCACCTCCCTCTATCAACCCAGTTTGTTCTCCATCATTAAGCATCTTTTGTGCTTTGTTTCCCTCTCTTCTCTTCCTCTCCTTCCCATTTGTTCATGTGTTTTGTTTCTTAAATTCCACATATGAGTGAAATCATATGGTTTTGTCTTTCTCTGATTGACTAGTTTTGCTTAGCATAATACATTCCAGCTCCATCCACGTTGTTGCAAATGGCAAGATTTCATTCTTTTTGATGGCTGAGTAATATTCCATTGTGTGTGTGTGTGTGTGTGTGTGTGTGTGTGTGTATCACATTATCACATTTAGAGAAGAATGAGTTTTTAAAGCTCATGTAGTTTAACTTCTTTTTTTTTTCTTTTTTAAAAAAAATTTCCTAGAGACAGAGAGAGAGAGAGAGAGAGAGAGCAAGAGCATGAGCAGGGGAGATGGGCAGAGGGAAAGAGAGAGAGAATCTCAAAGAGCCTCCACGTTCAGCATGGAGTCTGACATGGGGCTTGATTCCATGACCCTGGGATCATGACCTGAGCCCAAATCAAGAATCAGATGCTCAACCAACTGCCTTACCCAGGAGCCCAGTGGTTTAACCTCTTTTATGTGATGGATGGGGAAATTGAGGTCCAGCTTGCATGACTTTCTCTCGGTGTTGTGAAGAGTAGTGCCAGAGTTGGGGATGGGAAGCCAGTTTTCCATGATGCCACTGAGCCTCTCTGAGAGGAGGAAAGAGAGCCTTGGTCTCTGCAGCGTTCCACACTATAGTCCAGCTGGGCGGGGGGGGTGGGGGGGGTGGGAAGAACTGCTGGAGGAGGGCTCATTGACCCTTGGCAGGGCTGAAGTAACTGACTCTTGTGTTGTCAGGTGCAGAAAACTAGAGTGAAGTATCAGAGAACACTGTCTGGAAAATGGTTATGGTAGGCAAATTTTGTGCATTTATATAAATACCACCGTTGTTTAGTGACATAAAATTATTAATGCGATAAGCTTCTCTCAAGGTACACATTTGTCAGTTCTAAAAAGTCCTGTAGGACAAAGTATTAGTGTTAGTTTAATCTTTATTTCCTATAGCTGAAATATCTGGGTTTTTTTTTTCTCTCTCTGTATATTGTATTACAGCATAATCCAGGACAGAGGAGTAAAAGGAATTCCGGGTTAAATCCCATTATGGCGGGAAGAGAGAACATTATGAAGACAGACATCCCAGGTGGAGACCCAACCCTGCCACTTCCTGGCTGTGTCAACTTGGGTGAGTCACTGAACCTCCCTGAGCCTCTGTTTCCTCCTCTGCAAAATGGGATAATAATGGAATACATTGTGAGGATTAAATAAAATAATACATGTGAAGTTCTTAGCAAGGTTCCATGAGGAATAAGCTCTCAGTGAATGTTATCTCCAGAAGAAAATAAATCCGAACTCTTCGAATGTTCCTGTGGTAAATGAGAAAAGTGAATTCGTCTTCGAAGCTCAGGTTTTTCAGGTATAAATAAGAGGGTTTGATAAAGACTCTTGGTGCTTGAATATTCTATGACTTACGGCTTGCCCTTGTCCCTCATCAGCAATAATCTCTCTTTTGCTAACTCACAGCCCGCATTTGGGTCCCTGGTACGATATATCTTCCACTCTTTGTCTGTAATGCTTTGTCTCTATTTTTATCTGTGCCTCCTTGAGAGCCTGTTAATGCCAGTGATTTGCTCATTGCCAATGCTCAAGAAATGTTTGAGTGGATTGACTAATATTAATCTTTTTGGTCCCACTGCATCTCAGTGACTGGTCAGGTAGGTTTGTTGTGCCTTTCTTTTTTAGTCTTTTATTATGGAAAAATTTGAATATACACATAAGAGATAGACTAATAAAATTGACATCCGTGGACTCATTCCCAGAAACATTAATTACCCACTCATGACTAATCTTGTTTCATCTAGCCCTCATATTTCACCACATCCTTCCAAATTTTTTGAAGTACATTATACACATAATATAAAGTCATCTCGAACAATTGCAGAATGTGCCTCTAAAAGAAGTCTTTCTTTTTAGGCATAACTACAATACCCTTATCACATCTAAAAAATTAACAATAATTCCTTAATATCACCAAATATCCAGTCTGTGTTCACATTTCCCTGATTTCTATTCATGTGTGTATGTATATATATATGTATGTATATGTATATATTTATGTATATGTATATATGTATATATGTATGTATATGTATATATATGTGTATATATATGGAATATACACACATTTCAACATACACATGCCTATGTATAAATAGGCGTGTGTATATATATTTGCAATATTATTATACATTATATATATAAAATATAACATTATAATTAGGACAGCCACTCTACCTGCCTTTTGGCTACTATTTGCATGAAATATCTTTTACAGTCCTTTTATTTTCAACCAATTTGTGTTTTTGAATCTGAAGTGAATCTCTTGTAAGCAGCATATAGTTGGATCATTAAAAAAAATCCACTCTGCCGGTCTCTGCCTTTTAGTTGGAGTGTTTAATTGATTTATATTTAATTCAATGACTGAGAAGGTGGGATTTATGTCTGCAATTTCACTATTTGTTTTCTATATGTCTTGTGTTTTTTTGTTCCTTTGTTCCTTTGTTATTACCTTTCGTGTTAAATACAGACATTTCCTAGAGTAACTTTTTAGTTCCCTTGTTCTTTATTTTATTATATTTTTGAGTTATTTTCTCAGTGGTTTCCTGGAGATTATAATTAATATCTTAATTTATAACAACCTAGTTTGGATTAATACCAACTTAATTTCAATAGTATACAAAAACTTTGCTCCTTTGTAGCTCCATTCACTCCCTCCTCGTTTGTGCTGTTATTGTCACCCAAGTTAAATCCTTATAAATTGTATGCTCAATTACACAGATTTATAATTATTACTTTATGTGGTTGCATTTTAAGTCAGAGAGAAGAAAGAAGAAATTACAAACAAAAAATCCTTTTATCTGTCTTTTATATTTACCTACGGAGTTACTTTTAGTGACGTTCTTTATTTCTTCATGTGAATTTGAGTTGCTGTTGAATCTTTTTATTTCAGCCCGAAGGATTCCCTTTGGTATTTCTTGTAGAGTGGGTCTGTTAGCAACAGATTCTCTGTTCCTATTTATCAGGGAATGCCTTTATTTTTGAAGGATAGATTTACTGAACATAGAATTCTTGTTTAATGGCCTTCCTTTCGGCACTTTGTATATGTTATCCCACTGCCTTCTGGCTTCCCTGGTTTCAATCGAGAGGCCAGCTATTAATATGACTGAGAACCTCTTGTGCATGCAAGTTGCTTCCTTCCTATTACTTTCAAAGACTCTTTCTTTATCTTTGGACATTGATTATGATTTGTTTAGATATGGATCTCTCTGAGTTCATCCCATTTGGAACTTGCTGAGACTTTTGGATTTGTAGATTAATATTTTTCATAAAATTTGGGAAGTTTTTGACCATTGTTTTTTCAAATACTCTTTCTGCCTCTGTTTCTTTCCCATTATGCATGTACTGGTATGTTTGATGGAGTACCAGGGTTCTCTGAGTTTTTATTTTTCTTTGTCTTTTTTTTTTCTCTCCATTCTTCAGACTGGATAATCTCAGTTACCTATCTTCAAGTTCACTGATTATGTCTTTTGGCAGCTTGCATTTGTTGTTGAGTGCTCTAGTAAATTTTTCATTTAAGTTATTGTATTTTTTTAACCCCAGAATTTATACTTGATTCTCTTAAAAAATAATCTCTCTTTATCAATATTCTTTATTACGTAAGATGTCATCTCACTTTCCTTTCCTTATTATTTAAATGTAATTTACCTTAGTTGTTTGAATATGTTTAGAATACCTGGTTTGAAGTTTTTATCTAGTAAATCCAATATCTGGGCTTCCTTGGACAGTTTTTATTGATTGATTTTTTTCCCCTATGTTGGGGCCATATTTTCTTACTTATTTACATGTTTCATAATTTTTTTGTTGTTGAAAAAAGGACACTTAAAATCAGATTCTCTTTCCTTCCCATAGGAAGATTTGTTATTGCTGCCATTTGTTGTTTGTTTAGTATATTTGGGGAGAGAACTAATTCTGTACACTTTGTATTCTTTGTCATGTTTGGCCACTGATGTTTCTGTTTGATTAGCTTAGTGGTCAGCTAATAATCGGATAGAGATCTCCTTAAATTTCTGGAACCAGTAAGTTGCCCAGTCTTTGCTGAGGGTCTCTGTGTTTGTGTCGGGGCACATGTTCAGTCCTGAGCCAGGAAGTTTAAATCTTTCCTTAGCCTTATCTTCCTGCTTGAGTAGAGCCTCAGTATTAGCCAGAGATGAGAACCTAGGACATTTTCAGGTGTTTTTTCAGCACACACACAACTCTGTAAATTTGCAGCAATGTTTTAGAGCTCTTCAAAGCCAATTATGGACATCTCATTTCTTATTTTTCCCTTTTAAGCTTTTGGTTAGCTTATTGTTTGCCTTAAACATTATCTATACTCTCCCACCTCCCCCACCTCAACAGCTGTGATGTTCAACAACTGTGTTCAACAGATGCCCCTGGGGAAAAGTCAGGCTCCAAGTCAGATCAAAGAAAGACATGCTCCTACTTTCAAGTGGAGTCTTCCAAGGAACCAGAAGATAGGTCAAATAGTGATAATTCTCTGAAAATGAGACTTTGAAGGAGCTCCAATTCCATGCTACCCTCTTCTGTGGCTGCTAGGTTGCTGCTTTCACCACTGTTTTTTAGGCATTGCTGAGCTGGGCAGAGGGGATGGGACAAGGGCAAGTTAAAATACCACAAAGCTCACTGTTCTTAATGAGATTCAATCATTTATCCTGAATAAATCTTCCCTAGATTGCTGTAAGCCTTTGGCTAATTTGCAGGTGATTTTGACAATTTTGCCACTGTTCTTTCTCACTGCTTTTATGGAGAAAATTTGCGGAGGTTCTCATTCTGCTACTCACTGACATCAGTTCCTTAAGTTTATTTTCATCTGTACACCCCTCCATTATCACATTTTTTTCTTTGCAATGTTTTGTTGATGAAACCAGGTTATTTTCTGGTATCCACTCTGGATTTTGCTGATTGTGTCCCTGTGGCATCATTTAACATGTTCTTCTGTCCCTGTATTTCCTGTGAATCAAGAGTAGGAGGCACGATTACATTCATATTTGTCTTGCTTTTGCAAGACTCTCATAGGTCCTGTGTTCTTCTGTTGGGAGGAAAGTAAGTGTGGTTTCTTTCTTTCTTTTTCTCTTTCTTTTCTTTCTTTCTTTCTTTCTTTCTTTCTTTCTTTCTTTCTTTCTTTCTTTCTTTCATGTTTATTTATTTTTGAGACAGAGAGAGACAGAGCATGAATGGGGAGGGTCAGAGAGAGAGGGAGACACAGAATCTGAAGCAGGCTTCAGACTCTGAGCTGTCAGCACAGAGCTCGACGTGGGGCTTGAACTCACAGGGTGTGAGATCATGACCTGAGCCAAAGTCGGAAACTCAACTGACTGAGCCACCCAGGCGCCCCTCTCTCTTTCTTTGTTTCTCTATGATTTCAGTAGCCATTGAAAATCATTGCATAGATCCATAATTCATTAGGGAGAGCAAAATGGTGATATTCCAATTCCAAATTTCTCCACAGTTTAGTAACTGAAATTCTTGTTTAATGAAAATGTTCCTTCATCAACTATTCAATATACTGACATACAGCTTATAAAGGAAAGACATGTTAAGTTGTTATTTTTACACACTGAAAATACGGATTCATGAAGATGAGTTAATCATATAAGCACTGGGCACAGTATCTAGAATAAATGTCATGTAGGGTGGTAAAATTATTATGATTATGTTGGGAGGTGAAATATCTTTTTAGTTGGTGCCACTGTTCCTCATCTTACTTTAGGGAAAAATGCTGGAAAACCATTTGACAGGAGACATGACATTCTAAGGTTATCGGTCACCGAAGAAGATGCATAAACTGTTTTACATTTAGATTTAATAGGAATGGGTGGGGGTGAGATTTCAGAGGCCATCACAGTTTGGATTAGGGTTAGCAGCAAGTAATAGAAAATAAAAATAATAGCCATTTAAACAAGGTAGAAAGGTATTTCTCTCATGTGTAAATGGTTGCAGTGAGGTGGTATGGTCAGATATCTGTGCTCCTTCCATCTTGTTTCAGGATCGCCTCTTGTTCCCAGTGACTCTTGGAGTTCCAGTCATGACACCCACACTTTAGCCAGCAGAGGAGAACGTATCTCTCCCAATATGGATATTCCTCAGGGACCATGAACAAACTATTTCCTCTTATATCTCATTGGCTGCACCAATGCACCAAGATGGCTGCACCATTGGCAGCCCATTGGCTGCACCAAGATGGCTGCACCCCATTGCCAGGGAGGCTGGAAAGTGTGTCCTTACTTAGATCATGTGCCCAGGTAAAAACCAGGGGTTCTGGAAGTGAGGAGGGAGAGAGAACAAGTATTGAGAACAGCTAGTCATCTCTTCCACAAAGGGGGAGGAGGAAAGGAAGCCAAGAGATGGCATAAAGCTGGAGTGAGTGAGTTGGAATTTTCTTGAAGTGGAGTACACAAGGGTTTTTAAGAACAAAGACGTTGTCTTAATTTGTACTCCCCTAGAAAGAGGCCTTGAGGCAATAGTTTGAAGGCATGTAGTTTATTTAGGAGGTGATTCTAGGAAGCACCAGTAGGGGAGTGGGAAAGTGAGACAATAAAGGGAGGGCAAAAATAAGCTGTGTTTTTCTAAGTTAAAACTTTACATTAACATGTTTTTTGAATTTCAGCTTTCTTGAGGTGTAATTAACACATAAAGTTGTAAGATACTGTAGGTGTATGTTGTGATGATTTGATATACATGTACATTGTGAAAGGTTCCCCGTATCTAGTTCATGAACACATCTATCATCTCACATATTTGCATAATCGTTCAAGAGCTGGAATACTAGGAAGTGGGAATCATTGGGGCCAGGTGATAAGTCTGCCTACCTCAGATGCTGCTGCTGTTGCTGCTGATGGTGTGTGTGTGTGTGTGTGTGTGTGTGTGTGTGTGTGCATTGAGGCAATCTTATTTATTCAAAAATATTTGATGCAGAATGATAATGCACTACTCCAGGCACTGAGGATACAGCAGTGAGAAAAAAAAGGGCAAAATGCCTGCCCTAACCGTGCTTACATTCTGACTTCTCGGGATGACAAGTACGGAGAGATCCCAGCTGACATGTGAGCCACTGTTAGCTCTGAGATGTTGATTGTACTCTTCTGTAACTGGAAACATGCCGGATGTGATGTAAGATCGAAGCATGTCTTTCTAGGCAGGCGGTCAGAGGGGGAATTGGATGGAGGTTGTTGAAAGGTACACATTCTTGGCTATAAGATAAATAAGTAGTAGTACAACATGATGGCTATGGTCAACACTCTGTGGGTGTACTTGAAAGTTGTTAGAGTAAACCCTAGGAGTTCTTAACACAAGGGAAAAAGCATTTCGCTCTCTCTCTCTCTCTCTCTCTCTCTCTCGCTCTCGCTCTCGCCCTTTTTGTGTCTATAGGGGGTGATGGATGTTAACTAAACTTATCAATGTAATCATTTCACAATATATGTAAGTCAAATCAGTATGCTGCACACCTTAAACATATCCTGTGCTGCATGTCAATTATATCTCAATAAAAACTGGAAAGAAAATAAAAAAGACAATCAGGAAAAAAATAGAGCGTATCTTTCTGTTTCTCTGACCTGTCTACGAGGATTTATTTCTCCATAGAGGAGTAGATAGTATTTGGCTGTTTTTGTTTTCTTGTGCGGAGAACCTTGAGAATTCAGGACAGACAAATGGAGAGACTGCTCACCCTGAAGCTGTGTGAGAGCCAAGCAGGAAACAGGAAATGGAAAGTGTGAGGTGATTCTTGGCAGCAGGGACGATGGCAGACAAAGGATTTCAAAGCGGTTTCCCCAAATTTATCATAAATCTCCACCTTTAGGGGCTTTAAGGCAGACATTTCCTATTGTTCCTTCAAGAAGCATTTGAAGCCTAAACTTTGATACCTCTTCCCAATTCTCTCTGCACATCTTAGATTTCTGTTTTTAAAAATCTCTAGCCACGATGATGGGATATGGATTTGTCAGCGCCTTTGTTCCGGAGCTCTGTGAACTTGCTGGACTGGGTGGCATCTGAGGTGTTCCCGGGTTAAGCCTCTTGTCTTAGGTTTCTGAAAATGGTTCCAAGAAGTCTGCAGCTGGGTTAGGAGATAATTCAGGGGTGGCGGGGTAGGTGGGGGAGGGGAGGTGTGGAAGCCAAGTTCCAGCCAGATCAGGCGGGGCCGCTGCCAGGCACATTATGAAGACGAAGACCTGTCGGTGGCTTTGCCCTTTCCTCTTTCACTGCCACTTTTATTCTCTTAAACACAAGTCAAGGGAAGCCAGCCTGCAGCTAAGAGGGTGGAATTTGGAACATGACCATTCTGCCTTTGCTGGTTATGTGAACCAGGACTAGCTGTGTGAACCAGCTCTATCTTTCTTTCTTTTCTTTTTTTTTTTTAAACAGTTGTATCTTTTGGAACCTCAGTTTTGTCACTTATTAAAATGGGATTGTCATCTCTACCTACTAGGGTTCTTTAACATAATATGCAAACAGGGGCACCTGGGTGGCTCAGTCAGTTAAGCATCCAGCATCAGCTCAGGTCCTGATCTCACAGTCCGTGAGTTCGAGCCCCACATCTGGCTCTGTGCTGACGGCTCAGAGCCTGGAACCTGTTTCGGATTCTGTGTCCCCGTCTCTCTCTGCTCCTCCCCTGCTCATTCTCTGTCTCTCTCTCAAAAATAAATGAAAATAAAAATAAATCTTTAAAATAATATGCAAACGTGTTTAGCACATTGCCCATGCTTGATAAATGACATCGGTTTCTAGGCAGGACAGTATGAGGATCCCAGCTTTACAGACGAGCATGCTGAGTTGCACACAGTGGTTCTCTGCTCTCTACCTTCCCACATTTGCCTCTTAGAATCCCATGTCCTCTCCAGGCTCAGCAGGGCTTAAAGCCTTGGCCATGCTTGTGTGCTTTGCTCACCACCCTGAGCCGGGAGGGGCTGTTGGCAGAGAGATCCAGACTCCTGCCCACCAGAGCTGCTTCCAGCTCTCCTGGATCTGCAAGGAGCAGACTGGGTCAGAACTGAAAGGGAACCTGAATGGGGCTCCCAGGGAGGCATCCAGTGGGTAAGTGCTGACCTGCTGGTGGAAAGCATTCCAAATGATTCTCTGGAATTTCTTAAGAACATTCATATGCAATCCAGGGCAGGTGGAAATGCATCCCTGCTGCTCTTGGGAGGGCACATTTGGCAGGCTCTTGTCCAATTAAAGTATTACAGAGCCCAGCTACTCCTCAAGGTTATTTCAGAAGAGGGAGGGGTTGATTTTTGTCTCTTTGTAGGGTGGAAATGAAGCAGAGGCCAGCACCTGACAAAGAACAACAGGATGCCTGAGTCTGTGCTCATGTAGCTGGCCTGAATTCTGTGTGTGTGTGTGTGTGTGTGTGTGTGTGTGTGCATGCACACATGTGCACACACCTTCCCTCAGTGTCTGTGTTTGTTCTGGATCTTTCTCTCTCTCTTATCTCTTAGTGGCTCTGAAGATTCAGACTACCTAGGTGTGAATCCTGCGTGTCCTTGAGCAACTGGAGATGATAATTGTACCTGCCTCATTGACAGCAGGTGCATGTAAACCTCTTAGCAGGGTCCCTGGCACATAGTAGATATTCAATAAACTGTGTATGTTTTCTGATAACTTTTCTTTCTGTGTGAACATTTCCCTATAATGGGGCAAGTGTAGGGGCTATACTACAGGTCCTGCGTTGCAGATAACAAAGTGTTTGTAGGTCAGATTCGTGGGATCAGGAATGGGTCTGTTGTGTATACCGCCATCTCTCCAGCACCAAGGGCAGCCCCTGGCTCAGCTTAGGCACTCAGCCAATAGTTGGTTGAGTAATTCTGACTGGAGCTAACTTAAGTAGAAAAGGGCAATTAATGTAAAGGCACCAAATGTCACATGGAACCCACGGGTGGGCGTGAGGAAGGTCTCAGGAAGAGATAAAATCGGGGTCTTGAATGCCACCTGGTCAGGCTTGTCTGCTTTCCACCTGGGCATAGTTACTTTGTTCTTTTTTCTGCTGTGGGTTAGTTTCTTCTCCTCAGGCTATCTGGTGAATTTGGGCTACCTCATAATTATCAGTCTAACTAATTTCAGATATTGACTAGATGCCTCTGAATCTTGATTTCACATTCCCAGGAGTGAATCTGATTGGCCTGGGCCAGGTCTGGTCATTCCTGGTCTAATAAGAAATGGTGGTGAGTAGTGCCAGATGGCTCCCACCCTGTCCCATGGACTGGGGTTCTTTTCTAGATGAGATAACTCTTGAGAGCTGGCAGATGACTGGTTCAGTGGCTACCTTGCCCTGCTGAGTCTGGAAGAAGGGACCAGTCCACAGAAGGGATGAGAGTGAGCTGGGGGCACAATCTTAAACTCCAGAGCATGGGTAGGAGGAAATGTGTATGTAGAATTTAGAGGACAAATAGCTTCCCTGGTCCTGGCCGGGTGGTTTGTATGGAGTGGTATTTGGGGGGATAGAGGAGAAACTCTTCCCATTGAGGCCTGAAATTCCCTGGGCACCAGCCTTAAAACATTTGCCATTCTAATGGCAATGATGAGTATTAATAAATGTAAGACGTGTTCTTGAGCAAGTGTGCCAAATATCCTTGCATTCTGTCCTGTAAGATAGCTGTAAGCGTACCCTAGGGAGAATGAGTTACAGACGCAAATCCCTCTTACTTTACTGTTCCTCTTGGCCCTTGTATTGAACTGTGTTTTTGATTAATCCATTGGTTCTCAGAGAATGGTCTCCCACTGACCACATCAGAATTACCTGGGAACTTGTTAGAAATGCAGATTCATGGTCCCTACCCCAGACCTACAGAAGCTTTCCCAGGAGTCCCATGCATGTTGAAGTTGGGAAAACCATTGCCTTTATCTGTTTAGGGAGAGGCGTGTCCCTTGGTTCAAAGCTTCATAGGATATATCTCTCTGAAGCCTTTTCTGAGCCAGGCTTTTGAGATTAAGCCCTGAGGAGGCTTTGAGTAGATATTGCCATTAGTTCCAACGGTTGCTTCTCTCAGCCTTGGGAAAAGTTAAAATTCCTGAAGAGACGTTGGCCTGCAAACTCCTTTTAGAGTCTCAGCTAAAGAAGTTGACATTGCTCTCTGTCTGATCTTTCAGAAGAATAAGTGATGTCAGCATGAGGTTCATGCTGAGACAGTGGACATTTTCCACCTTTAGGCAGAGGTGGTGTGTAAAGCACTCTGAATTGAATTACAATGGGTCACTGTCAAGTTTCAGCCTTTATTTGTAAGTGGAGGGGGAAGGAAAAGACTGATTCAGTACCTGTATCCCTTTATCTCACTGACTTCCCACAATGGCCCATGAAGGGAGATAGGATGATAGCTCATCCTTGAAGAAAAGTGGAATTATTTGACCACTGCTAGCAAGTGCTAAAACGGAGATTCAGACCTAGACAATCGTATGTCAATCACCAAACCTCTAACTCCAATGCTACCACATTTGCACGTGGCACTTAGCTGCTTCCTTTTTCCCCTTCTCTTTTCCCTCCTCCCCATCCCTGCAGCCTGCCTGTCCCTGCTCAGCACTGAGCTTCCTCACCTCAGGGGAAGAAGGTGAGGCGGAGCTTCTAGGTTTTTGTGCTCCCCTCCACTGACTTCGGGGAGTGTGGGAAGACAGAGGGATTTACATCTGCCCCCAGCAGCCCTATCCAGACTGGAAATATGTCCTGTGGCATGGAGAAGCGATAAGAGCAGTGTGCTCTGTGGGTCTGGGAAAGAGACGTCCTGCCCCCTGCCCCCTGTGCTCAGTGCCAGGAAGGGAGGAGCAAGGGAGCCACTGGGGCAGCTAGGCTTGTTGGAGAGGCAGGGCAGGCCGTGCAGAGAGGGCCCCACTGGGAAGCAAGGGGGAGGTTGCAGGGCCTGAAGAAGCTGAGGGCGAAGCCCCAGGCATCTTGAGGAATCCTGTGTAGACCTGATCCCATTCCCAGCACCTTGGCCCACAGAGACCCCACCCGTGAACTTTGGCATGATCCTGGTGTTATTTGTGGGTAAACCGTGCGTATTGGGAGTGATGTTGGAGATAGAGCCAGGGGTACTGTGTTGACGGAAAGTAAGTTTCTGTTATCTTGGCAGAGTAAGAACTCAAAATGAAGTTTAGCTGAGTTATAGAAATAAAAGAGGGGCACCTGGGTGGCTCAGTAAGTTAAGCCTCTGACTTTGGCTCAGGTCATGATCTCAGTTTGTGAGTTGGAGCCTCGAGTTGGGCTCTGTGCTGACAGCTCAGAGCCTGGAACCTGCTTCTGATTCTGTGTCTCCCTCTCTCTCTGCCCCTCCCCCACTCCTGCTCTGTCTCTCTCTGTCTCAGAAATAAATAAATGTTACAAAAATAAAAGAAATTGTGTTTCTTGCACACATGAGTGCATGAACTGGGAATCATAGCCTCTACACATACTCGGCTCAGTTTCTTCTCTCAATGACCCGTGAGGTAAGCAGGGCTCTCTAGGGCCCCTTTTGTCACTAGTCATTGTGCGGCATTTAGCTATGAAGTCCGTCACATGTGTCCTCCTTTTGCAAAACGGTATTTCTCTAATGGTTTGGGCGCCTGACATTCACCCATCTGCCACTAGGTGGGGATATAAATCGCAGGATGCTTGGAGTCTTGCAGGGGCGTGTTGGAGATTGCGGGATAAGCCTATTAAAATGACAAGAAGTGAGGGTGACTCACTCCTACTTGGTGATCAGAAATAGCCCTAGCTTCTTCTCTGGTCGGAGCATTTAGTGCTCTTTATTTTGCTAAACTGGGTTTTCAAAATTACAAAAATAATGAATGTTAGTTTACAAACAGTTCAGAAGTTTGTCAATTTAAGCCATCCTTGTTCTACTCTTCAGAGAGATCCACTGACAACAGTTTGGTCTGTATCCTTGTTTTTTTTCCCCTTTGAGTTTACTATGTACACATTCATTGTACATACATGCCTGTGTAGGTATATCCACATATCTTCGTACACAGATATGTCCAGTGTATACATTGTTTTCCAAATTGCTTGTTTTCACTTAGCGCATATATATATATATATATACACACACACATATATATTTATTTATTTAATTTTATTTATTTATTTTTGAGAAAGTGAGAGAGAAAGAGCAGGAGTGAGTGAAGTGCAGAGGGTAGAGGGAGGGACGGAGGAAGAGTGTGGAGCCTGGAGTGGGGCTTGTGTTCATCCGACACCGGGCTCGAACACACAGACTGTGAGATCATGACCTGAGCCAAAGTCAGATGCTTACCTGACTGAGTCACCCAGGTGCCCTCACTTAGCCTATTTTATAAACATTTTCTCAAGTCAATACAGATAGATGCCTCATATTTATTGACTCCCTAGCAATCAATGGTATAAACGTACCATAATATTTTAAACCATCCTCCTCCTCTTTTGTTTTCTTCCTCTCTCCCTGCCCTTCCTTCTTCTTCTTTTTTTTTTGCTATTACTGACAATGTTGAAACGAATATTTTTATACTGATAACTTTCTGCCCTTGCATTAGTATCTGCTGTTTTAGTGTAGTTTGCTTTGTTTTGCATCTGCTGGGGTCCTCAGCTATTCACATTTAAAATTTCCATAGCCACTGCCAGAATTGCTCTTCATAAAGGTTGTACTATTTTAAACTCCCACCAACAGGGTTACAAAGAGCAATGTTTCTAAATCCTGCCGTGTACTTACCTGTTTAATAAGCCTATGAAACATGTAAGACGCCCTGAGGACAGGGATCTTGCCAGCCTGGTTCTCAGCACTTAGCACAGCACCTCCCCACTGCAGGTGCTCCGTGGGCATCTGCATAAGTGAAAGAGGTGTAGAGTAGACACATGCCAAGAGCTCAGTCTTGAAATTATGCTTGGGAGGGTTGCCTGGGGGGGCTCAGTCAGTCAAGGGTCTGATTTTGGCTCAGGTCATGATCTCATGGTTTGTGGGTTTGAGCCCCACGTCAGGCTCTGAGCTGACAGCTCGGAGCCTGCTTGGGATTCTCTCTCTCCCTGTCTCTCTTCCCCTCCCTCAGCCTCACTATCTCTCTCTCTCTCTCTCTCTGTCTCAAAACAAAAAGAATAAAACTTAAAAAAAATATGCTTGGGAAGATTTTAAAACAAGAAATTTAACTGACAAGAAAAATATTCCATTTTGCAGGATGATAATTCCCTAAGTTCACTTGGGATGGTGAAATTAAAAAAAAATCTGTTGTTTTATTTCAAAATTTTCATCTGTTGCTTTGGCTTGATAGCAATACAAAGAGGAGGGAAAAAACCCCCCCAACTTTGGCTTCTCCAGGTGTGTTCGATGTGGATAATAAATTTGCAAGAGGTGCAGACATGAGCTTCCTCTGGGAGACTGGCCATTCCTGCTGTAATGCCCAGGCAATCCCACCAGTGCAGGACCTGGATTGCTTGTCCTACTAAGTATAAGGCACACTGGCAAGGCATGGCTGAGAGGCAGTGAGTGGGGCCATTTTGTGGCAGAGAGGGCCTGGCTTATGTCCTGCCCGGTTTGCTCTGTGACCTTGGGCAAGTCACTGTGCCGCCGTGGGCCTCAGTGCCCTTGCTTCAAGAGGCAGTGCCTGCCTCTCGGCTGGTTGTGGGCCCCAGAATCAGGTCGTAAATTACAGTGCTATGCAAATGTGAAATGTTAGGTGCAGAGTCGCTTGCTGGCCTCTTGGGAAGACTAGACATAAGCAGGTAAGAAGTTCGGTGGGAAGAGCGAGAGTCATCTGATTCTGAAGGAGAACAGTGCGCCATGGGCCACTAGAGAGAACATGTTAGGTGACCAGAAGGAGAGATTGAGAGGAGACTGAGGGCAGGGTGGGCACTGAGGACTGAAGCCTCCAGGGAAGAGAGGAATGCAGCCCAGCCTTTCAGGGACACAAAGGACCTTCCCTGCATCTCACAGGGACCTGTCTCCTTGGGGCTGCTTTGGCTTGATTTGCTGTGCTGTTAACCTTTGCTCAGCCCCAGACTGTGTTTAACCTGGGGCCACGGGCAGGGGGAGAAGGTCACAACAAATTCAGTGGGAGGCATTTTAAGTACCTCAAAGCCATAAATCCTCATGTACCTCGAGCCTGCTCAGGCTTCCCCAAACCTGGCAATTCAATTTTGTGCAGTGCACACAGTTTGCCAAGCACGCTAAGTCACCGGGAGAACAGCTTGATGTATTGCTGTGGGGAAAAAAATGGCCGTGTCCCTTTCTTCATTCAAATTAACACCTTTTCATACCGGGCTGACAGGTGACTGATCACCTGAGAATACATCCTGGCTTCAAGTGATTCGATAGCTCTTCCTTCTCTGTTTCCCCGTCTTTATTTTCACGCCTTAAAAAAGTCAGGAGAAAACATTATTATTATTATTGCTATAGAATCAGGACCTGATTCATAAGCCCTAAGCCCTGGGGCCTGGCATATGGTAGGCATTAATAAATGATGAACAAATAAATGACTAGATTTGGTTGATGTCTGCAGAATGCCCTTTTTCCTTCCCAGAGGGTCAGAGGAAGCTTTTGCTTTGTTTTCTGTTTTGTTTTGTTTTCTTTTTTTTTTTTTTTGATTCTTTTTTTTTTTTTTTCATGATGGACACCGCATGTCAGTGCGTGGGTGCCCTGCTCAGACACCCCTCTGAGGAGGTAGAGGACTTGTCCCAGCTGTTGGCAGTGCTGGCGGCCCCTTGAGGGACTGACTGCCTGAGTTGTGAGGAGTCCTCTTGCCCAAGGTGAGGCCTTACTTGGGGTGACCCATATCCAGCGATTGATCCACATGGGGTTATAAAGGCCCAGTCTTCCCAGCCCAACCGGGGACGGTTCTAAAGGGTCAGTTTAGCTCTGCATCTCTCCCCGTGGGGCTGGCTGTTGTTGGGCCACATCACAGCTCCGCCGTCTCTCCCTTCCCACCCCTCCCTTCCCTTCTACAGATGTCGACCTCAGGAGCACTCCTCGATAAACCTCCAGCGCTCGAAACTCCATTTTGAAGTCTGCTTCCTGTGGAGCCCAACCTGTGATGCTTTGTTCTGTTTTTAAATAGATTCTACTCTGACCTTCCTCCTCACTGGCAATAATGTCAGTCGGCATTTATCGAGTGCCCATATGAGGTAGGTCCCGCTGCCTCCTTTCACCCAGTCTTCCTGAGAGCCCGAGGGGACAGGCCCTGCTAGAATCTGCATGTTACAGGCAGGGAAGTGAGGCTGGGGGGTTCAGTGACTCACCCAAGGTCACAGCTAGTAAGCCAGTAAGTGCTGGAGCCAGAACTTGAACTCAGTTGGATCCTAGAGCCCCTGCTCTTAACTAGCCTGCTGTCCTCCTAGCGCCCCTGCTGGTAACTTTAGATGAATGTGGGGAGAGGAGTCATTTCCTAAAAGGCAAACATTTCCTAAAAGGTTATGGAGGACTCAAATGCTTTTTGTTAAAGGGTTCTAGAGTCAAATAGGGAGGAAGTATTTCATGTTGAGGGCGCTCTGTGCAGTTCACCAAGTGCGTTAGTGTCGTAGAAGCTTCCGAGAAGTCCTACCGTAGGGACACCTGGTGATGTTTTCCAAATTTACTTGATCACAAAAAAACACGGTGTTCTGTGGGAAAAAAAAATAGGAAACACTGGCCTAGACCTGAATTGCTTGTTTTGCTTTATGGGGGATTGGTTAATGTTTTCTGGGTTACCTTTTCTGGTCCTGTCTAATCATTATGCTACTAAACGAATTGTTTCAAAGCTGTAAAGTAGAAGTAACTCATTACCTCATGAAACCCACATTGTCATCAGATGAGGAACGAGATACAAAACCTTCGAAAATCGTTAGTTACTGTACAGATGCCAGGAGTTTTAAAGATGTTAATATTTTCAGATTCAGAAACGTTAGGTGGTTGGTCTATCGAAAGCCATCCCTCATACAAATTCTAGCTTTGGAAAAACTTCTGAGGGGAGTCTGGTCTACACATATGTGTATTTTTTTTTTTAACGTTTATTTATTTTTGAGACAGAGAGAGACAGAGCATGAATGGGGGAGGGTCAGAGAGAGGGAGACCCAGAATCTGAAACAGGCTCCAGGCTCTCAGCACAGAGCCCGACACGGGACTCGAACTCACAAACCGCGAGATCATGACCTGAGCGGAAGTCGGATGCTTTACCGACTGAGCCACCCAGGCGCCCCTACACATATGTGTATTAAGAACTGTTTGAAAGAATTATAATTAGAATACATATGATGAATGCATTAAAGTTAGGTCATTGTTAAAATGGGAAATACTTATTATTCAAATAATTTTCGGCATGCTTTGTGTGCCTATGCAAATGTTCCTGGGAACATGAGCAAGTTTTCATTATGGACTTGTACATTACTGTATATAGCAAAGAGGGCAGACATATGCCATATATTTTCCTTCTCCACTTGGCCATGCCTGTGGCAAGACTTTGCTAATCAATAATTACACTTTTTTTTCTTTTTTCCTGTTTTTAGAGAGAGGGTGTATGAATGGGGGAGAGAGGCAGAGGGAAAGAGAGAGAGAGAATCCTAATCAGGCTCCACACCCAGCGCTGAGCCCGATGCGGGGCTCAGTCCCAGGACCATGGGATCATGACCTGAGCTGAAATCAAGAGGTAGACACTTAACCAACTGAGCTATCTGGTGCCCCAGTTTACACTCTTTTTTTTTTAAGTTTATTTATTTATTTTGAGAGAGAGTGCAAGCAGGGAGGGAGAGAGAGAGAGGTAGAGAGAGAGGTAGAGAGAGAGAGAGAGAGAGAATGCTTGAGGGGCAGAGAAAGAGAGGGAGAATCCCAAGCAGGCTCCACACCATCAGGACAGAGCCCAGTGCAGGGCTCTAACTCACAAACCGTGAAATCATGTCCTGAGCTGAAACCAAGAGTTGAACTCTTAACCGGCTGAGCCACACAGGTGCCCCTAATTTAGACTCTTAACCACTGAGCTCAGATGCAGGCTGAGAGTTGTTGCTGTGGCCCTCTAGGGCAGCCACTACTAACTGATCAGTGGCAGGTGACATGAAACCTATGTCTACAGAAACATGATCTATAGAGTCCAGACCTGCTTACATAAAGAGTATGCGCCAGGTGAGAATGTGAAAGGTGCCAGTATAATTGTAGTCAGAGCATACAGTACACATGTCTGGGCTAGGGTAGTCAGGGAGGGCTTCCTGGAAGAGGCAGCAATTAAACTGGGTCGTGAAGGATGGCAGGGACATGGATGGTGATGAGGATAGGGCAGGGTATCCCAGGACACCCCAAAGGGGAGGTAAGTCCCAAATACCCAAAAGGCAGCCTGAGTCTAAAATCTTTGCTGATGGTTTCAGTGCTGAGTGTGGGCATTGCTGTTTCTTACCCTAGATTCTAGAAGATTGGTACATTTCAGAGTCACTTTGACCTTCTGATTGGCTGCCAGCCTCCAGATTGTGATTTCGGTCTGTTGCCGAGTGGGAGACAGAGAACCCAAATTCCAGGTGCCCGTAAATTACTTCTAGTTATTGCAATGACAAAAGGCCTCTTCGAAGGTGATTTGCTCACTCCCTGTTTTATAGCCTCATACATCAAAGAGGAAGATGGAGTGGAGTCAGTTACTGCGAGGAAATCCAGACTGCAGGAGAAACGGGTGGCAACTGTCTGCGAAATTGAGCCCTTTCTGTCAAAACTTAATTAAATTAGCCTCGATTCTATAAATAACGGAACAGGTTTCCCTCCGCTCCCCCTCCGGACCCCCCTCGACGTCTCCCGCTATCTCCTGAGAAGATGCAGTTCTGCGTGCGTTGCACGAGGAGACAGTTTGTAAAAATGAGGCGATGATGAGTTTAATTCAGACTTGGCATTAATTTACAGAAGCAGCATGTGCTTCAGGTTAGAGGGGCAGTGACCTGCGAGATGTGTGACATGCTCGGTCAGGTCTAAAGGAAAGACGTCTTGATGGGAAGCGGTGGGGGGTGGGGGGGCGTGGCTCGGAATCTTGCCCCTGGGTTCTTGTAGGTAGCCAGCTCTGTGATGCTGGGCAGATCTCTTTCCTTTTGGCTCCTCGGTTTCCCTATCCAGATCACATTTAAGGCTTTGTGTCAGCCAGGTTTGTGTCTCATTCATGCCGCATGTCCACTGTGGGACAGCACGGGCTCCTTTCTGTGTCTCCTTGCTCTGGGGCTCGGGGAGATAGCGTAGCCAGTTTCTGTTGCTGCAGAGCGCTGGGATGAACAGTGACAGAGGAGAGCACTCTGGGTCGGGGGGGGGGGGGGTGTCTCTCACTGGCAGTCACGTGGCCTGGGAGTGACAGGTGCCATGTCCTCTCACGGTTCCCCTCACGATTCCTTCCAGGCCCATGCAGGCACAGGGGGCCAGGGAGTACCGCGGACCTGGCATTCGGTGAGCAGCACTGATGTCCCAGGCCTCTTCCAACACGGACATTTCAGAATTCTCTAATTTTCATCAAGCTCTGAGTTTTTATTTCTACATTTCACTTTGATTGGGATTCTTGTCCACTCACTTTCATCCACCAAGTGCTGATTGATCATGCTTTAATTTCCTCAGGAATGGTGGGGCGCCTGGGTGGCTCAGTCGGTTGAGCATACCACTTCAGCTCAGGTCATGATCTCATGGTTTGTGGGTTTGAGCCCCATGTTGGGCTCTGTGCTGACAGTGCAGAGCCTGGAGCCTGTTTTGGATTCTGTTTGTCTGTCTGTCTGTCTCTCTGCCTCACCCCTGCTCACAGTCTGTGTCTGTCTCTCAAAAATGAATAAATGTTAAAAAAATTAATTTCCTCAGGAATGGGTCTACTTTCTTTAAAAAAAAATTTTTTTAGTGTTTGTTCATTTTTGAGAGACAGAGAGAGACAGCATGAGCAGGGGAGGGTCAGAGAGAGAGGGAGATTACAGAATTCGAAGGAGGCTCCAGGCTCTGAGCTGTCAGCACAGAGCCCGATGCAGGGCTCGAACTCATGCATCGGGAGATCATGACCTGAGCCAAAGCTGGCTGCTTAACCGACTGAGCCACCCACGCATCCCCTGAGTCTACTTTCCCTTTATGGTTCAATTAGCCTGTGATCCTGGGCAACTGTGCTGTGATCCAGTTGTCCCATCTCTGCAACAGGGGTAATAAAGGTACTCTCTCTAAGAAGGTTCTTGTGAGGATGAAGTCAGAATGCAGAGCAGTGCCTGACATATATTGAGTGCTCAAAAAATGTCAGACATTACTGAGGAAGACAGTACAGTCTGGTGGTCGTAAGTGCCAGCTGTGAAGTTAGACTGCCTGGCTTTGTATCCCTACACTGCCTCTTACGAGCCATGGGATGGGGACAGGCTAGTTTTCTTATTTGTCAAGTGGGGATAGTGTCTTCCTCATGGGGACTTTGTAAGGATTCTGTGAACTAGTATCCCCAAAGCTTTTAGAATAGTACGTAGCACTTAATAAGTGCTTGGAAATATTAGCCTCTATTATTGGATATGTAACACTTGGCACCACTAAATTTATGTGTGTGTGTATGTGTGCATATGTATTTATTTATTTTTTTAAAGAGCCTTCTAGCCTTTAAATGTTGAGGCTCCCCAGGGTTCATGGATTTCAGGGCTGCTGCTCCAAGCATTCTCTCCTTAAGTTTGTTTGTTCTCATGGCATCAGCTTTCACCGGCTCACGGATGGCTTCCATAGACTCATCTTTACCCCAGCCCTTCTCCATGTTTACTGGATTCGTCCGTTTGGATATCCCATGGCATTCCACATTTCCGGAAGTGAACTCATGCTCTCCCTCTGTTGTCGTCCTCATCATCCATTTAGCCATCACCTTTTATTTAAAATTTTTTGTCTTAGCATTTATTTATTTTTGAGAGACAGAGCATGAGCAGGGGAGGGGCAGAGAGAGAGGGAGACACAGAATCTGAAGCAGGCTCCAGGCTCGCAGCTGTCAGCACAGAGTCCAATGCGGGGCTCGAACTCATGAGCTGTGAGATCATGACCTGAGCCAAAGGTGGACGCTTAACCGACTGAGCCACCCAGGTGCCCTTATCTCTATGTCTTCTTTGGAAAAATGTCTGTTTATGTCTTCTGCCCATTTTTTTTTCTGCCCATTTTTAATTGGATTATTTGTTTTTTTGGTGTGTGTGTGTGTGTGTGTGTGTGTGTGTGTGTGTATGTGTTGAGTTGTGTAAGTTCTTCATATATTTTGGATATTAACCCTTATTGGATATATCATTTGCAAATACTTTCTCCTATTCGGTGGGTTGCCGTTTTGTTGATGGTTTCTTCTGCTGTCTAGAACCTTTTTATTCTTTTTTATTTTTATTGATGTAGGCCCAGTTTAATTTTCCTTTTGTTTCTCTTGCCAAAGGAGACATAGCTAGAAAAATATTTCTACAACTGACATCAAAATTACTGCCTGAGCTCTCTTCTAGGAATTTTATGGTTTCAGGCCTCACATTTAGGTCTTTACTCCATTTTGAGTTAATTTTTGTGCATGGTGTAAGAAAATGATTCAGTTTTACATTCTTTTGCATGCAGCCGTCCAGTTTTCTAAGCACCATTTGTTGAAGAGATTGTCTTTTTCCCATTGCATATTCTTGCCTCCTATGTTATGGACTTGTAAATACATTGTGGATTTATTGCTGGGCTCTATTTTTGTTCTATTTATCCGTTTGTCTATTTTTGTGCCAGTACCATACTGTTTTGATTACTATAGCTTTGTCGTGTATCTTGAGATCTGTGATTGTGATACTTTTAGCTTTTCTTTTCTTTTTCAAGATTGCTTTGGCTATTCAAGGTTTTTTGTGGTTCCATACAAACTTTATTAAGTGTTCTAATTCTGTGAAAACATGCTGTTGGTATTTTGATAGGGATTGCATTAAATCTGTAGACTGCTTTGGGTTGTATAGGAATTTTAGTAATATTTGTTCTTCCAACCCATAAGTATGGAATATCTTTCGATTTGTTTGTGTCATCTTTAATTTCTTTAATCAGTGTTTTATAGTTTTCAGAGTACAGGTCTTTCACCTCCTTGGTTACGTTTATTCCTAGGTATTTTAGTCTTTATGGTGCAATTGTAAATGAGACTGTTTTCTTAATTTTTCTTTCTGTTACTTCACTATTAGTGTATAGAAATGCAACAGATTTCTGTATAATGATTTTGTACCCTGTGACTTTATTGAATTCATTCATCAGTTCGAGTAATTTTTTGATGGAGTCTTTAGGGTTTTCTGTATATAGTATCATGTCATCTGCAAACAGTTAATGTTTTACTTCTTCCTGACTGCTTTGGATGCCTTTTATTTCTTTTTGTTGTCTGATTGCTGTGGCTAGGACTTCCAGTACAATGTTGAATAAAAGTGATGAGAGTAGACATCCTTGTCTTGTTCCCAATCTTAGAGGAAAAGCTCTCAGTTTTCACCATTGAGTAGTGTTAACTGTGGGGTTTTCATATATGGCCTTTATTATGTTGAGGTATGTTTCTTCTAAACCTACTTTGTTGAGAATTTTTATCATGAATGGATGTTATATTTTGTCAGATGCTTTTCCTGGATTTATTGAAATGATTATACGATTTTTATCCTTTTGATGTATCATGTTGATTGATTTTTGAATATTGAACCACCTTGCATCCCAGGAATAAATCCCATTTGATCTTGGTGAATGATTTTTTAATGTATTGTTGGATTTGGTTTGCTAATATCTTGTTGAGGATTTTTGCATCTGTCTTTATCAGAATTATTGGCTGGTAGTTTTCTTTTTTGTAGTTTCTTTATCTGGTTTTGGTACCAGGGTAATGCAGGCTTCATAGAATGAATTGAGAAACTTTCCTTCCTCTTCTACATTTTGGAATAGTTTGAGAACAGGTTTGACTCTTCTTTAAATGTTTGCTAGAATTCACCTGTTAAGCCATCTGGTCCTGGACTTTTGTTGGTTGGGAGTTTTTTGATTACTGATTCAATTTCATTGTTGGTAATTGTTCTGTTCAAATTTTCTATTTCTTCCTGATTCAGTTTTAGGAGGTTGTATGTTTCTAGGAATTTACCCATTTCTTCTAGGTTGTCCAATTTGTTGGCATATAATTTTTTGTAATATTTTCTTATAATCATTTGTATCTCTGGGGTGTCAGAGATACTGTTATTTCTCCTCTTTCATTTCTGAATTTTATTTACTTGAGTTCCCCGCCCGCCCCCCCCCTTCTTTTTTATGAGTCTAGCTAAAGATTTCTCAATTTTGCTCATCTTTTAAAAGAGCCAGCTCCTGGTTTCATTGATCTATTTATGTATGTATGTATGTATGTATGTATTTTAATCTCTATTTTATTGATTTCTGCTCTAATCTTTCTTATTTCCTTCCTTCTGTTTTGAGTTTTGTTTGTTTTTCTTTTTCTAGCTCCGTTAGGAGTAAGTTTAGGTTGTTTGAGATTTTTCTTGCTTCTTGAGATAGACCTGTATTGCTATAAACTTCCCTCATAGAACAGCTGTTGCTGTATCCCAAAGATTTTGGACTGTTGTGTTTTCATTTTCATTGTCTCCGTGTATTTTTGGATTTCCTCTTTGATTTCTTGGTTGACCCATTCATTGTTTAGTAGCATGTTATTTAACCTCCATGTATTTGTGCTCTTTCCAGACTTTTTCTTATGGTTGATTTCTAGTTTTATAGTGTTGTGGTTGGAAAAGATGCATGATATAATTTCAGTGTTTTTTGAAATTTTTGAGATTGTTTTGTGGCCTAACATGTGATCTAGTTTGGAGAATGTTCCACATGCACTTGAAAAGAATATGTTTTCTGCTGGTTTTGGATGGAATGCTCTGAGTACATTGGTTAGATCTATCTAGTCCAATATGTCATTCAAAGCTGCTATTTCCTTGTTGATTTTCTGTCTGGATGCTCTATCCACTGATAGAAGTGGGGTGTTAAAGTCCCCTACTATTATTGTATTACTGTTGATTTCTTCCTTTATGTTTGTGAATAGTCGCTTTATATATTTGGGTGCTTTCATAGTTGGGTGCATACATATTTACAATTGTTATATCTTTTTGTTGGATTGTTCTCTTTGTGATTATGTAGTGTCTTTCTTTGTCTCAGTCTGTACTTTAAAATCTATTTTGTTCATTATAAGTATTGCTACCTTGGCTTTCTTTTCACTTCCATTTGTAAGGTAAGTGTTTTTCCATCCCTTCACTTTCAATCTGCCTGTGTCTTTAGGTCTGAAATGGGTTTCTTGTAGGCAACAGATAAATGGGTCTTGCTTTTTTATCCATTCTGTCACCTTATGCCTTTGGATTGGAGTGTTTAGTCTATTAAAATTCAAAGTAATTATGGATAGGTATGTACTTATTGCCATTTTGTTGCTTGTTTTATGGTTGTTTTTGTAATTCTTTTCTGTTCCTTTCTTGTTCTGTTCTCTTACAGTTTGACGGCTTTCATTAGCGATATGCTTGAATTCCTTTATCTTTATTTTTGTGCATATCTATTACAGGTTTCTGATTTGTGGTTACTATTAGACTTACATATAATATCCTATTTATAAAGCAGTCTATATTAAGCTGATTAGCCAGCTACCTTCTTTTATTCATTTTTAGCATGATGGCTCAGTGATGAGATTTGAAGTTTCATGGGTTGAAGTTGAAATCGTTGCCACACGGTTGCTGTGTGACCTTGGGCAGGTGACCTAACTCTTCTGAACCCTAACCTCAGAAATGGGGATAAAAAGAGTACAGACCTCACAGGCTTACTTTGAAATTGAATGGGGCCATTATGTAAATCACTAAGATAGCATATGGCTCTGCCTTAGTTTAAGCATTTATTTTTCCCATCCAGCTGATTGTAATTGCCTGTTAACTCATTGATCTCCCTGCTTCCTCTGGTCTTGCTCACCTCCACTGATTCTTATTTCTACCAGAATTTTCTTTCTAAAATATAGCTCTGATCACATCATTCTACTGCTTAGGACCTTCAAATATCTCTTTATTGCCTAAAGGAGAAAGGCCAAGCTTATCAGCTTCAGGTGCCTCAACAACGTTAACCTCTAAATAAATATCTGTTGAATACAAATCTGCTTATTTTACCTGTGATCCACTCCTGACATAGGCTGGCTAATTCGTGTAGGAGGAGCCGTGGCTATCCAGTAAGGTTTTGAGCAGGACTGAGCACTGCACACCTCCAGGGGCCACTTTTTACATTATATCCTATTGAACGGCACCCCTAGAATCCAGCAACGTTCCCTGGAGTCGCGCAGGGCAGTGGCTGGAAGAATCCTGGATTCTTGTATAATCTCTTGGGCAAGTCCCTTATTGGCTTTGAGTCTTGATTGTCAAGTGGGGGTAGCAAGGCCTATACTACCTTCCTTCACGCTTGTGGGGAGGCTTGTGTATACGAAAGGGCTTATAAACTGGGAAGTGATGTCTCTCCCCAATTCTCTTGCTGTTATTATCATTGGTAGGGACTATAGCAGTAAAGACTAAAAAGAACCTTATTGCCTGCAGTTAGTTTCTAAGATAAAAGCCCCATTATGTGCAGTGGGTGGATGATAGGCCCAAGCATATTATTTATTTATAATTTAAACTACCTTGTTTTTCTTATTTCAACAGCAGTACTCCTAATAGCAGAAAATGATAGTCTGGCAGAAAAGAGAAAATAAAAACATCCATAATCCCACCCACAGAGGAGCCACCGTTAATTAATTCCTTGATATATTTTCTTCTAGAGTCTTTCCCAGGCATATGTGGTGTATGTACCATTTTATAACCCGCTTTTTTCCCTCACTTAATGTACCACAAACTTCTTTCCATATTAATAAATACACCTTCATGGTGTGATTATTAATGGATGCATATTATTCTGATGTGAGGCCGCACTTTATTTAACTAACACGCTATTGCTGGCATTTAGGCTAATTTTCACTTTTTCCTGTTAAAAATGGGCTGCAAGGAACATCTTTGTAGCTAAATCTGTGTGCATATCCATGCTTATTTCCTCAGGTTAAATCACAGAAGTAGAATTATAGGGTCAAAGAGTAGGCATTTTTTTTTTTAAAGGATTTTGCAAAGAACTGTCAGTTGCCTCTAGTAAGATTGTATGCTCAATTGGATTTTGAAGGTCATTTCTGTCTAATAGTGGAGCGTGCAAAATAAATAAACTTTGAACTTTCAAATGGAATTAGTCTCTGCTGGGTTGCAATATGGGTTTAGTCGGAAATGTGAGGGTGGTGTTTAGTGATGGGGTAGTAGAAAAGCCCTGTTAATAGGTGATAGGCTACTTTCTTTTCTATAGATCTTTTAAAAAAATGTTTATTTATTTATTTTTTTAGAGAGAGAGAGTGAGAGAGAGAGAGAGAGAGAAAGCGAGAAAGCAGGGGAGAGGGAGAGAGAGAGGGAGAGAGACAATCCCAAGCAAGTTGAGTGTTGTCAGCACAGAGACCGATGCAGGACTCAAACTCACACACTGTGAAATCATGACCAGAGCCAAAATCAAGAGTTGGATGCTTAACTGACTGAGCCGCCCAGGCGCCCCTAGATGATGAAGAAGATGATGATGATGATGATGGTGGTGATGTTCTTCTTCTCTTCTTTCTCCTCTCTCTCCCTGCTCCCCTCCTCCTGTTTATTTATTTTGAGAGAGACAGAGACAGCATGAGTGGGGGAGAGGCAGAGAGAGAGAGGGGGAGAGAGAATCTCAAGCAGGCTCCACGTTGTCAGCACAGAGCCCAACATGGGGCTTGAAGTCACGAAACTGTGAGATCATGACCTGAGCCGAAACCAAGAGTCGGAGGCTTAACCGACTGAGCCACTCAGGTGCCCCTAGATCTTAATTTTTAAAAATGGGGATATAATTTTCATAGAATATAGTTTTATTTTAATTGAATTTGGTAGAGATGGCTAGAGGTCACACATATATGATTCTCTTCTCCTTCCAAACCTGTGGAAGATGACATTCTCCAATTTTTGTAGTAGGTGGTGTTGGTGATGTGGTCTAGCTAGGGGGGCTATGAGCAGAATGATATGGGTCACTACTGGAGCAAAGGACTTAATTGCCAGTAGGAGACCCCCCCCCCCTCCCCTCAGATCTCACCCTCCCAGAGCTCTCTCTTTTCCATGTTGATTGAGGAGACCCTGTGTGACACCACAGGATGGTAGGGCCTCTATCGACCTGGGTCTCGGAGCATCTTCTTAGGACAGTTGCAGTGGGCTTTGTATGAGTGAGAAACAACTTTATGCTGAATCACTAAGATTTGGGAGGTTATTTTTTAACTGAAGCATAATCTCGTTCATTCCAGCTAATACAGTACATAATTTGATTCCAGAGCTAAGTTATTAGTCACTTCACAAACACTCCTCAGAGGGCCTGTTCTATGCTGGGCGCTGTGGAGGATAGAAGAAAGATAATCTTAATCTCTGTTTGCAAAATCTATACAATTTATGGTTCATCTCTATTGTTTGTCGAATAATGTGTACCTGTTGAATATTATAGATCTGCAGAGGTAGTGTATACTCTTTAAAGGGACTTTGTTCAGGGGCGCCTGGGTGACTCAGTTGGTTAAGTGTCTGACTTCGGCTCGGGTCGTGATCTCACAGTTTGTGGGTTCGAGCCCCGCGTCGGGCTCTGTGCTGACAGCTCGGAGCCTGGAGTCTGCTTCGGATTCTGTGTTTCCCTCTCTCTCTGCCCCTCCCCTGCTCACACTCTGTCTTTCTCTCTCAAAAATAAACATGAAAAAAATTTATAAAAAGAAAAGTAAATAAAGAGACTTTGTTCGTAACAAGCTGGTTTATGATAAATTGGTAGAATGAGCAGATATTGTTCTAGCTCTGTCCAGTGCAGTGCAGCCTTCTTCCTTTGGAACACTTCTGTCCTGCCCCAGATGTTTCTAATGGGGTAGACAATTGTAGCCTCCACTTTCCTAGCCTCTGGAAAGGCATAGGACCTCCCTGGAGTTTTTTGAGTTGATGGTGGAAGTGGTAGCTCTATCCTGTCCCCTGCGTCATAAGCTGTAGGAATTGATCCCTGAGGAGCCTGAGGCAGTGAGGCCAACTCGTAGACTAAGGCTGAGATGAAATCCAGAATGTTGAACAGAGAGCGATTCTTTTAATGTTTATTTATTTTTGAGAGAGAGAGAGAGAGAGAGAGAGAGAGAGAGAGAGAGAGAGAACGAGTGGGGGAGGGGCAGAGAGAGAGAGGGAGACACAGAATCTGAAGCAGGCTCCAGGCTTGGAGCTGTCAGCACAGAGCCCAACGCGGGGCTCGAACCCACAAACTGTGAGATCATGACCCAAGCTGAAGTCGGATGCCCAACCGACTGAGCCACCCAGGCGCCCCAAAGAGAGCGACTCTAATGTTGTTTGAGCTCTGGATCCTGACTAGCCTGGGGCCAGTACCACTTGTGTACCTCCAGATGTGTCAGCGAATACCTTCCCTTTCTTTTTTCATTTAAACTAATTTCAGCTGGTTTCTGTCTCTTCTAGTAGAATTCTCATCAATTTAACAAACAAACATCATATTTGTGGACAAAAACTAACCACATGCTGATAACTACCAGCATTTATTAAAAAGCTTTACATAGATAATCTCATTTAATTCCGATAACAATCCCATGACATTGATATGCTTATTAATGTCATTCCCACTTTACAGAGGAAGAGAATAAAGCTGGCCAAGGCAGGTCACTTGCCTAAGGTCATACAGTTTCTAAGTGTTAGGACAAGAATAAAACCCAGGCAGCCCAACTCCCAAGCTCATAAACTTAGCACTACTCCATGAGCGTGAGTCTTAATATCAAGGTTTATAGAAAGTGTTTTCTATCTTTTCCTTCTCTATCTGACATTATCTTCAAAGGATGACAATATAATTTGTGGCTGGTTTGTAGATGTATGTATAATTTCTTCTGTTTTGTGGAAGAGAAATACAAATCCATATATATATATTTTCATTTTTAAAGAATCTAGAAGAAACATTTGATTATTTGGTGTAATTCTAGAATCTTTGTTTATTAGTATTTGAGTTTGGGAAGGTGAGAGATTGTGACAATAACAATCTTCGATGAATGAATTAATGTTTTCAACAGAATAAAACCCCCATTTTTTTCTGCTGTATTATCTCTCATCACCCATGATTTTTATTTTATTGCTTTCATTCCTTTTGAATGTCAGGCCAGCTTGGAGAAACCCCTGGGTCTTTCTGGTGAACTGGCCACAGGGTGAGGGCGGCAGTTGCTGAGTGGTTTTTAAGACTTTCTTGCAGTAGATGAAGGAGGCTGTCTGTGCTCTCCAGTCAAGCATGAAGCCGAGGGGAGGCTGTGGGAGGCAGCCACTCTCACAGGCACTGGCGGCATGGGGGCTGAGGCTGCAAGCATGGCTGTCATTATGCTAATGACATCTGTGGAGCCAGAGCCAGTGACCCTTTGAGGGAAGCAAGAACTCTTGAAGGTCCATTCGAAGTCTTTGTGCTATCAGTTTGAAGCCTTGTGACACCTGTAGCTGGCACCTCCTGACAGATTTTATTTTATGCTCGTATAGTGAGCATTGCTCCACTAAGGTGCAAAGACCTTGCAGACCTAACAGAAGTTTAAGGAGAGCCTGTGCATTGGAGGTGGCAGTCAAGTGCAGGGGTTCGGACTGTGGACTCTGAGACACCCTGCCTGTATTTGGATCTCAGCCTTTGGCCTCATTGGTTGTGTGAGTTCAGGCAGGAGACTTGACCTCTTTGCTTTCCTTCCCCCATCTCCAAAGTAAGGGTGATAGTAATCCGCCCTCCCCCATCCCCCATCCCCGCCAAAGAGGGTTCTTCAAAGTATAAAATGAATTAGTACATGTAAAACACTTAATTCACACTGTATATATACTTTGGCTCCCTAAATGGTAGGGAGCAAGCTTCAGAGGGGACTGGTATTTACATAGAAAATGAAACAGTCCTGAGTGAGACTTGAGTAAGTTCTTAGCAGCCAGGTGACCTTGGGCAAGTCATATGTTCTTTCTGCCCTCAAAGGCAACGTGGTCACCTGAGAAAGCATCTTAAGAGCTGTTTGGCATATCAGATGTGCTTAGTATACAGTGCTTTTCTTTCCTTCTGGGCCTCAGTTTCCCCATCTGTAAAGCGAAGGCAGTTGGAGTCTTTTATATCTTTAACTGTTTAAGAATTTCAATCTGCTATTAGAGGTCCCGATTAAAAAGAGTCCCCTTAAATACAAATCAAAACCACACAGAGATACCATCTCACGCCAGTCAGAGTGGCTAAAATGAACAAATCAGGAGACTATAGATGCTGGTGAGGATGTGGAGAAACGGGAACCCTCTTGCACTGTTGGTGGGAATGCAAACTGGTGCAGCCGTTCTGGAAAACAGTGTGGAGGTTCCTCAAAAAATTAAAAATAGATTCACCCTATGACCCAGCAATAGCACTGCTAGGAATTTACCCAAGGGATACAGAAGTGCTGATGCACTTGTACCCCAATGTTTATAGCAGCACTTTCAACAATAGCCAAACTATGGAAAGAGCCTAAATATCCATCAACTGATGAATGGATAAAGAAATTGTGGTTTATATACACACTGGAATACTACCTGGCAATGAGAAAGAATGAAATATGGCCTTTTGTAGCAACGTGGATGGAACTGGAGAGTGTTATGCTAAGTGAAATAAGTCATACAGAGAAAGACAGATACCATATGTTTTCACTCTTATGTGGATCCTGAGAAACTTAACAGAAGACCATGGGGGAGGGGAAGAAAAAAAAAAGAGGTTAGAGAGGGAGGGAGCCAAAACATAAGAGACTCTTAAAAACTGAGAACAGAGGGTTGATGGGGGTGGAAGGGAGGGGAGCGTGGGTGATGGGCATTGAGGAGGGCACCTGTTGGGATGAGCACTGGGTGTTGTATGGAAACCAATTTGACAATAAATTTCATATAAAATAAAATAAAATAAAATAAAATAAAATAAAATAAAATAAAATAAAAAGGGTCCGCTTTTTGGGACCTGGCTAGATGAACCAAAACATCCAGGTAGAGTAGGGTTCCCTCAGGATTCAGGATCGCCACCCAAGAGAGTTGCCGTCCACCGTCACCCAAGCTAGAGGGCAGGCTTCCGAGGAATGGGCACAGGGAGGGCACAGGGAATGCCACATTGCCACTAATTAGTCGTGTGGTCTTCTGTCTCCCAGCCTTCAGCTTCCACCCATGGAAAAAACAAGAGGGCCTCTTTTGAGGAGTCTGAGGAGTGGAGGGTGATGAGGCATGGAGGCAGAGCAGTCTAGCAAATTCAGGAGATGATGGCGGTTAGGGATGGAGGAGTACCCCACGCCTCACACAAGCTTCATCTGTCTCGTAGCTCTCTAACCTTAGCATACTGTTGGTGCAAGTGCTGTCACCCCAATTCGACCCAAGAGGAAAGTGAGAGAGACTCTCAGTGCTTGTAAGGTCTGGCAGTGAGTCAGCAGCAGAATTGGGTCTTAAATCCAGATCTGCCAACTCCCAGCCCAGGGATCTTTCTCCAGAAGACTGGGTTAAGTGTCAGGGTAGCTGGATACTGATACCAGTTCTGCCCAAAATGGAGCCTTGTAAGCTGGGGAACAACATGTTGGCTTCCCCAAGCCTCTGTTTTCTCTTCTGTGAAATGGGGGTTTTCATGAGATCGCCTCTAAGGTCCTTTCCAAGTCTCAAGTCCTAGAAACCTCCATCTGCCCATCAGACTCACCTCTGTTGCCTTCCAAAGAACAATGTTGAACTTGACAAAGACTCTCCATCAGGCCCCGTGTGCTTACCACTTTCTTGACGACGCTGTGTGAAAATTGCTTTTATTGCCGGATAGGGAAGTTGGTAATAAAAGCCAACTCCTTGGGTGCCCTAATTCCACTTTAGGAAGAATGAACATATTGTTTTAATTAATCATATGAAAGCAAAATTAGCATGATTGTGTGAAAGGTGTTGTAAATCATCCTGATCCACATCATTGAGCAAAGAGCATTTAGTTATTCCGGAGTTGTTAAAGATTTTATCTACCCAAGTGAAAATTCAATTAGTACTAGCTCCAGCTTATATAAAACTAAGGATTTTCAACTATGGGAAAATACTCTTTGTGTGTGTGAATACCACCTTATGCCACTTTGATAAATTACTGTAATTAACTGTATCCTACGCAAGCTAAACAAAATTTACTGAACTGTTGTTGTATAAAAGGGATATCTTCTCTTCCCTTGTTTGGGAGATTAATCTATACATGATATTGCCTCAAATATCATGCTTTTTATGCTGAGGTTTGAAAACATCTACAGAATTCTGGCTGGCACCCGTAAGGCACAGTTGGTTTTCATCACAATCCACCTTTTCCCCTCTGGGTGTAGAGACATCAGCTATGGGCTTCACTATGATTCAATTAAATGTGCTGTGTTTAATTAGCTAGCTGGGGAAACACTGCGAGCAGAACCAACGTGGAACATCCTGATAGCTTAGCCAAAGGGCTGAGTTATTTTGGGAAGGGAAGAGGATGATGGAGAAGGCAAGGAAACTTCTCGTCACAGCCCTCCGGCACACACACTCTGCTTTAACTATAGGTCCCTCATTGTGCTGGACACTGGGCTCTGCCCTGCCTCTCACACTCAAATGTTACCTGTACATCCAGGCTCCCCCCATCCTCCTTTCGGAAGCTCTCCAAAGAGATCTGTATGTATATTTTGCTTGCAAATGTTTGCCGGGCTTGCCAAGTTCTCTCCCCTGATTTATCAATATATTTCTTTATGGGTTCTTTGACCTTTTCTCCTTCTTCACCCTCCATGGGGTCTCCTTCTCAACACGAGAACACCACAGAAACTGGCAGGAGTTTTGCTGGAATGGTCCCGTTTCATCCTGAACTTCATCATATCAACTGTCCAAGTGTCAACTCTGTGGGCAAAACTCTGGGAACAAGGTCATTCATCCAGAGTTGATCCTAGGGTGTTATGGTTTTGGAAAGATTTTTCAAGTAAAATTTAGCAGCATTATGGCTGCTATAATTGGTTGACACTTAACCGAATGCATGCTATATGCCAAGCCTATTGCAAAGAGTTTTGTATGAATTATCTTATTTATCCATATGGGGACCCTATAAGATGGAATTATTATTCCCAATTTATAAAAACTGAGGCTCAGAGAGATAAATAAGCTTGCTTAGGGTCACATGGCTAGAAAGAGAACAGTACTCAGGGAACACACTTATGTTTACCAGCTTATTAAGGAACATGATAAAGGGTCCAGATGAAGATATACATAGGGTGACATGTGGGAGAGTCCTGAGTGCAAGAACATCTGTCCCTGTGGATTTGGAGTATATCACCCTCCCAGTGTGGAGCTCTCTGAACCTCGTACTATTGGGATTTCATGGAGGTTTCCTCATGTAGGCACAATTGATTACTAACTCCATTTCTGGCTCCTCTCTTCTGGAGAATGGGGGGAGAGGGGGTGCTGAAAATTCCAAGCTTTTTTTAAAAAATTTTTTTAATGTTCATTTTATTTTTGAGAGAGAGAGAGAGAGAGAGACACTGAGTGTGAGTGGGGGAGGGGCAGAGAGAGAGGGAGACAGAGTCTGAAGCAGGCTCCAGGCTCTGAGCTGTCAGCACAGAGCCCGACGTGGGGCTTGAACTCACAAACTGTGAGATCGTGACCTGAGCCGAAGCTGGATGCTTAACCAACTGAGTCACCCAGGTGCCCCCAAAATCCCAAGCTTCTAATCATGGCTGGGTCTTTGTGGTGACCAGACCCCCTGCGAGAGCTCACCCAGAGTAGCCTCATTAGAACAAAAGACGCTCCTAGTACTCTTGTCACTCAGGGAGTAAGGTTTTGGGGAGCTCTGCATCAGACACTGGGAACAGTGACCAATAGAGATACTTTCTCTGATCTCACAATACAAATAATAAAGTGCTCTAGAGCCATTCAAAATTGTCATCATATTATAATAAAATATTTCACATTTGAATGATGTTTATACACTTTCATTGTGTGTTGATATCCCTATGTCATTATAATATGCACCCCATTAGTTACTATCTCTACTTTATAGATGAGGAGACTGGGGCCCAGAGAAGTTAAACGCCATCTCTGAAGTTCCGTCACAGATCAGCACGAGGGCAAGGAATGAAGACCACGGTCTATACTGCGCCTTTGCTTTCTTTGCCAATTCGCTGTGTGTTTCTCCAAATGAATCTTTTGATACTCTATTGGTCTCTGTCCAGAGGTTTATCCTTCCATACTACACAGTGTCCTTCGGTAGCCAACTGGTGTGTTAAGGAGATTGTAAGGGGGTGGGGGAGACAGGAGAGCACGTAAACCCAGCTTCATTAAAACTGCAGAAACGATCACCTGGTTGTTGTCTCAAAGAGTCAACGGGCACTATCAAGCTGGAAACCCAGTAGGGTTTCTAACTGGTCAACAGAACACAGCACAGCCTTGAGGGGTAGCTGTGAGGGAACAGGATTTTAAACGGAAAGAAAGAACTAGGCAGAACTGAAGGACAAGAGGAGGTTGCTCTGCCGGTTTTGCAGGATCACCACCAAATGACTACCAAACTTCTGCTCCAGTGGCTCCAGGGTCAGGCAGCCAATGCGTCTGGAGGCAGCTTATTTCAACAGCCATTCATGCCATCAACAAATATTAACGAAGCACCAAATCGCAACTGAACACCTGCCAGGCACCGTACTAGATGCTGGGTGCAGTGAGCTGACTGACATTGACTCAGTCCCTGCTCTGGTGACACCAACAACCTAGTGGGGCTTATAGGTGCTAACCAATTCAATGCAGGGGTGAAATAAGTATAATTTACAGTGCCTTCTGTGGGTTGAATTGTCTTCCCCAAAGTTCATGCCTTGAAGTTCTAACCCCCTGGTTCCACAGAATGTGACCTTATTGGACACAGGGTCTTTACTAGAGGTAAACAAGTTAAAGTGAGCTCATTAGGGCAGGCCCTCATCCAATATGACCGGTGTCCTGAGAAAAAGGAGGAAATTTAGACACAGTGACAGGCAGAGAAGGAAGAGGATGTGAAGAGACATAGAGGAGAAGACGGTCGTCAGTAAGCCAAGGAGAGAGAGGCTGGAACCGGTCTTTCCCTCACAGCCACCAGAAGGAACTGGCACTTTGGTCTCAGACTTGTAGCCTCCAGAGGTGGCTGTGCTTGCGAGGTGCTGTGCTTGTGTTGATAAAGACTCCCCAGTTGGTGGCACTTTGTTGAGGCAGCCCTGGCAGATGAATATAATGTCACACAAGACAAATGTGCTGTGAGAGAAAACAATGAGATTAAGGGAGGGAAAGGGAGTTCAGATTTGGGGACTCATGAAGACCTCCCTGAGGGCCTGTTAATCTGAAGCCTCAGTTGCCCCTGATGCCTCTCTCATCTCCTCTCTGACTACACCCCCTCTGGCTCACTGCACTCCATACCGGCTACTTTGCTGTTCTCAGAACATACTCGAGATGCTTCTGTCTCCAGGCCCTTGCTTTGCCTGGAATGTTCTACACTCCTCCCCCCCCCCCCCCCCATGTATTCTTTGACAAATTTTCTCACCTCCTTCAAGTTAATTGGCTGGATATCAACTTCTCAATGAGGTCTACTATCACTATGCCACTGTACTTAAAATGTCAGCTTGTCCATTACCACCCCTACCTCTTGCACCGGAACTCCTACTCTTCCCTTCTTTGTTGGAGCTTTCTTTTTATTCCATAGCACTTACTCATTTATTATGGTCATTCTTTACAGTGTTTATCTCTGGCTAAAATTGAAGTGCCATGAGAGCAGTGATTTTCGTCTGTTTTGTTTGTTGGTTTGTATCCCAAGTACCCGGACTAGTGCCTGGCATGGAGTGGGCATGGAACAATACACAGATGTTGAATGAATATATGAATAAGGCCTGTGAAGAGCCAGGGAGAGTGTTTGAGGTCAAGAAATCTAATGCTCAGAGGCAATAAAGAGCCCATGATGCTCACGGATCTGAAGGAAGGGTGGGTAGCCAAGGGGAGCGGGGTGGGAGGTAAGATCAGAGGTTGGGCGGGAACCAGATCTTTGGACATCACTGATTCTTAGGAACTTTTTTCCTTATACTGGGTTATGATCAGTCTTCCTACAAATACTAGCCCTGGTCTCAGTTCCTTCCTTTGGAGTCACATCAGGAAATTTTTTAACTTACAGTGGCCCGTCAGGTGTTTGAGGTAGGATATCACGATTCCTGTACACTTCTGAGTTTCCTTCAGGCTAATGGTTCCAGTTGCTTTGGCAAGAATATCTTAAAAGGAAGATGAAACTTTTCTAAATACAAGTTTACTTCTTGCTCGTATGAAGCTTATTCAGTGTTTTTGATTAGTGGGGGACTTGTCCCCAAGCAGTAATATAGAGACCCAGCTCCTTCTGCCTTGTGGCTCTGCTCTCTCCAACAAATGGCATCTGTGGGCCCTTTGGAAGGAGAAATGACTTGAAGGATTGCACATGGGAGATTTCTAGGGACCAAGCCTGGCCGTACAAGGGTAGCCTTTGGATCTCTTCCCTGTCTACTCATTCCCTTGTGTTTATGCATGGATTTGTCAGCACTTCTTGGAAAATGTCATTTCCAGAACTGAACGTGGCACCCAGGAGTGGTCTGAGCTGGGTGGAACTGGTAGGTAAGGCCGTCGGAACTTAGACACTCCACTGTCATCCCTTAGGACCCTAACAGAGTGTTAGAGATCTACCCCTCTCCATTCCTCTGCCTCTTGGCCTGCTCAGAAGTTCTTGGAACCTGCCTCAGGAAAGAGACATCTTCTTTTCCAGCCAGGCCCCTGCCTGTCACACAAATTTAGAGGTGATGTACTGCAGTACTTACGGCATGGGCTTCAGGATCTGATAGCCCTGGGTTGGAGTTCCGGCCCCTTTTCTTACCAGCTGTGTGACCTTGAAACAGTGTTTTCAACTTTCTAAGCCACAGTCTCCTCCCATGTAAAAAGGAGGTGATGATGACGGTATAGGATTTCTCTGAAGAGTCACTGAGATAATTGACTTAAAGAGTTTAGCATAGAGCCTGGCGTGTGGTAAGTGCCCAGTAAGTAGTGGCTAATAATGATACTAGGGAACAACTTTGTCCTCCAGCCAAACGGCCCAACTCACTGCTTTTCAAATAGTTCTGGTTTCCTTGTCATATATATTTATTCCCGGATTCCCATTACCCACACCGTCTTCCGTCTCCTCTCTGTCAACCCAACTCCTCCTCAGATTCCCAACTGGATTTTTGATCTTTTTAACTCAAAACTGTACAGCCGCCCTAGCTCACCCCTGTTGAGAGATGAGCAAGAGTAGACACTCAAGAATTAGGGGGAAACACGTGGCACAGGCTTTGCTGGGACCCCTTTCTCCTCCTCTCTAGGAGCTGCCGGAAATGTTTTATTCATGAGGCTGATCCCAGGCTTTCCAACCCTTCTCTGTTGCAAACCCAAGACTCCCTCCGTTTTCGGAGAGAACAGACAGCACAGACAATTTTCCGGTCTGACAGGCTGCTGTGGAGTATATTTGGCGAGTCATTTTCTGTTTTCCAAAACTAATTAGAGATGGATAAATTTAAATGGTTGTGGAAGCCAACAACAAAACATTATGTCCTCATTAGCTGAAATAATGCTGTGGCTTACCCTCTCTTATGAAGGCTCTTGACTCAGAAAAATGAGGCTCTGGCCGATTGGCCTGCTGGAGCTGGTACCTGCTGGTGCCTGCTCATGTGAGCTAACTGCACGCACCCCTTCCCACGCCACGTTCAGGGACGTCGCCTCGGTGGCGTGGGATTGGCCCCGGTTATAGCATTTACTCCACGGAAACTGGCAATTGCTACAAATCAGGGCTCCACCCCAAGGTGCTTATTAAACCTTTACCAACACCCCATTGCTCTCTGGCTGTTGTAGAGGGACCGGGTCCAGCTACCCTTGAGGCTGACACACAGAAACCACCAAGTGCCAGGCATTATTTTGAGTAATAAAAGTGTCCTTGGAGATAGGTTTTCTCCTCTTGGGCCCCAAGGCTTCTGTGAATATGACAGAGCGCTTTGCTTTGGGGGAAGAGACCGGAAGTGGGGGCAGAGGTTTGGGGACGGCGATGTCCATAGCAGCACGGGTTGGGAGTGGGGCTGGGGAGTCATTTGTAAAGCAGCGCTTCTCAAATTGTGATGTGCAGGTGAGTCACCTGGGCATCCTGTTAAAGTGCAGATTTTGATTCAGGAAGCCTGGGGTGGTGCCCGAGATCCTTCATTTCTGACGGGTGCTCCTGCTGCTCTAGTGTCCAAGTTGATAGTAGACAGAAGAATCTAGCACTTTGAGAAGACTTATCAAACGTTAAATCCACCGAAGCTTTTGAGGACAGGTGCTTCTCTTGAGTTAGCCTCAGTCTTGCCAGTTTAGAGGGGAAAAGGGTGTTTTAACGATAGAAGTACCATCGCAGGATTATGCAGAGCTGGATTCAAATCTCACCTCTCCCCAAAGTGTGGCTTCAGCAAATTGCTAACCTTCCACGAGTCTCAGTTTTCTAAGGTATAAAATGGGGCTATCACCTCCTGGGAGGGTTGCACAGATTAAAGGAGAGAAAACAAGAAAGGTGCTTTGTGGTATGAGGTGAGAACCCCATGAATGTAAGCTGCCCTCACCCCACTTCCTCATGGGCCTCAAGCATCGGGTCAAAAAACCTTTAGCCAACAAACCATCTTTTAACCCCAAAACATCATTCCTAAATTATGAAAATTAAAAAGTACATTTGTACCATTGCAAAAAAAAAATTAAAAATTATAGAAAAGAAAATAGAGATACCCATGTTCCCCCTACCCAGTGATTACACAGTTTTTGGTATATTTCTGACCAGACTTTCTATATGTATTATGTTTTGCAACGAAAGTGGGATTGTATTCAATATATTGTTTTGTAACCTGCTTTTTAATTTAAAAATACAGGTTTCCTCCACCCTTCAAAAGTTCACTTTATGCCAATTCACTTTTACAAAAGAACTACAGTCTTACCTGTTTTTGCTAACTGAAAGAAATCCAAAGGGGATATTCCCTTCTACGAAATGGTAATTGCTTCTTCGTCAGATGCTGTTTCGATTTAAGAAAGTTTTCATAGGAACACTCTACTTTCAGATATTGAGGGAACCTGTATATCATTGGTAGAGATCACTATTATTATTTTAATGGCTGCACATTTAAAGCAGCCTTCTAAAGATATGACTGGAGACAAAATCACCTGCTGGATTCAGTTCACCTTTCAGGAAAGAATGGATGTGCCAGGCTGAGAGGAGCAGCGTTCTGGAGACTCCCTCTTGGTTTCTGCAGGTGTCTACGTCTCCAAACACCTCTGTGCGATCTAGAAGGAGGGATGCCAAAGGTCAGCAATGTCTTGGGCTGGAGGAGGTCCCAGCTAGCTGAATCTGGAGGAGCTCCCTCTGGGGAGATGCCAAAATAAGGTTTTGATCCAAGGACAGTCTGATACCAGAAAACATCCAAGGAATCTGCAGTCATGGATCTGCAGATTGAGTCATGGAACAAAAAATATTGTTCCAGGGAGAAGGCCCAGGAGGCAGGAGATAATGTAGTCAACTCTGCAACCTCTTTTCCCAGGACTATCACACAATGCTTTTCCAGGTCTCCTTAAGAATGGTTTTCCATCACTTTTTTTTAAATGTTTCTTTGTTTTTGAGAGAGAGAGAGAGAGAGAGAGAGCGAGCAGTGGAGGAACAGAGAGAGAGGGAGACGGAGAATCCCAAACAGGTTCTACACTGTCAGCACAGAGCCTGATGTAGGGCTCGAGCTCACAATATGTGAGATCATGACCCGAACCAAACTCGGGTTGGACACTAAGAGTTGGACACTTAACTGACTGAACCACCCAGGTGCCTTTCTTCATGACCTTTTAAGGCTGGAAGCTACTGTGGGGAGGAAGGCATTCATTTATCCATTCACTCCATTTGTCAGAGAGTATTTATTGAGCTCTTACTGTGTGCCAGACCCCTGGCGCCATCCCAGGATGGTATGGTGAATACCCGTAGGACATAGGATACCCAGAATCCCTCCTCTTACAGATGGTACAGTGGTCTGGAAGGCAGCATAAGCTTCGGTGAAAACCGGGGTAACTCTGACTAGCATCAGGTGCAAGGAAAAGAATGCAACAGGGTGACATGGCGGAGGGTGACTGAGCTCTTCAGACCTTGTAGGTGGGTCTAGCTTCTGCCTGGAGGAAGATGTCAGCTGACCAGTGAAGGATATGAGGATTTCTTTTGAATCAAAGCCTGCCTTTCCTTCTGGAGCTATGTTGTTGGAAACGCCGCCTCCTGGCAGGAGCAAGACCTTCACATATCATACCCTGCACGGTGGATGTGTCCTTTGGACTCTCAGTCTTCTCTTCCCCGGACGAGTGTCCCCAGTTCTTTCAGCTGTTGTCATGTGACCCATTTTGGCTTTGCTCCCATCCTTCTCAATCATAATTGATGATTGATTAAGATATATATAGATATCTTGAATCTGGTGCCCAGAATGAAACATTGTATATGACCAGCATAAAGAGACTCTATTATGCCCTTTGCACTGCACTCAACATTTTTATTCATTCAGCCAGTGGAGTAAGAACTTTTTTTTCTTTTTTTTTTGGCTGAGTGCACCATATTGTTTTCTTAATTAAGCTTGAAGTCAAATAAATCACCCAAGTCCTTTATATATCTTGTAACTTGTGCCATGGAATTTTGGAAAGTGAATGCAGAAGCTTACATTTATTTGTGTTAAATTTAGCCCTGTTATTTTTGGCCTAATTCTTCAAACCAGTCTACATATTTTTGTCTCCTGGTTCTGTCAGTCAGTGTTTTTTTTTTTTTTTTTTAAATTCCTTCAGCAAATTTACCGAGGAAGCTAAGGGAACAGCCCACGTAAGAGATGGTGGCAGTTTGGCCTAAGGTGGCAAGAATGGCAACAGAAAGACAAGGCTGGAATCAGGATATATTTGGAAATTGAGCTGATGGGTGGAGGTATAAAGAGAAGAGAGGAGCCAAGCATAATTCCTGGGTTTGGGGCCTAAGCAACGGGGCCAATACGGTATCAATAACTGAAATAGGTCGGAATATGATAGACTGAATATTTGTATCCCCTCCAGCTTCATATGCTGAAACTTTATCCCCCCACTGTGATCTTATTAGGAATGGAGGCCTTTGGGAGGTGATTAAGATTAGATGCGAGCATGAGGGTGGGGCCCTCCTTGGGAGATTAATGCCCTTAAAAGAGTCATGGAGAGCTTGCTTCTCTCTGTTCTCTGTCAAGTAAGCTTACAACAGGAAGTTGCCAGCCTTCCACCCAGAAGAGGGCGCTCACCAGACCCCAACCACGCTGCTACCCTGATCTTGGACTTCCAGCCTCCAGAATGTGAGAAAATAAATGTCTATTTATAAGCCACCCAGGATATGACACGTTGTTATAGCAGCCCGAACAAAGACCATTGGGGAGGGGGCATATTTGTGAAGCAAATGATTTCAGTAGGGGGATGATAGTAATTTTTATTTTCTTCTTCCTATTCTATTTCCAAGTTTTATTTATTTTTTATTAGTTTAAAAAAATGTTTTTTAATGTTTGTTTATTTTTGAGAGAGAGAGAGAGAGAGAGACAGACACAGAGACAGAGTGTCAGCTGGGGAGGGGCAGAGAGAGAAGGAGACACAGAATCCGAAGCAGGCTCCAGGCTCTGAACTGTCAGCATAGAGCCCAACACGGGGCTCAGACTCATGGACCATGAGATCGTGACCTGAGCCAAAGTGGGAGGCTTAACTGACTGAGCCACCCAGGTGCTCTTCTGTTTCCAAGTTTTAAAACAATGCTATTTGGGGGCAAGAAAGAGAAGACTGTGAGTGTCAGTTCTGATTATTGCATTCAGAACAAGACATGAGGATAAGGCAGGAGTAGCTCTGCATGCATAGAATGAGACAGATTATTTTCTCTTACACCAGACTGTAAAAACCATATCTGTATTCCTTGCAAAAACAGAGACTCAGAGGTGACCCTATTGAGCTACACAACTTTCTGTTGGGAATTGAAACGAAAGATGTTCTCAGCCTCTTTCAGCTTTTATCAAATACAAAAACCAGAGGGCATGATCCAAGCTAAGTAAGGATTGAGCCCCAAGGAGCTGTGGATGAGTGTGCTAACCAGGGAGCAGTTAATCCTTGGAATATACTTATAGAGGGTAGCAATAAAATAGCATAAATGCTTTTAAAATAGATTTTATATTTAGAAAACAGAGAGCTTGGGGCACTGACATCATTTTTATTGCCAGGTTCTGGCCTTTGGTTTGCTGTAGGACCTTTGCCAGAAGATTTTCCCTATAGTCACAGAATCCCAGTCTATTAACTTGAAGAAACTTTAGAGATCCATTTTGTGTAAGGGTTTTCGCCGGAGTACGTATCAGAATCATCTGGCAAGTGTTTTTCCCCAACACTTATTTATGCCAGGGTTTTACTGCCTTTGATTTTGCTGTTGGGTTGGGCACATTATTTTGGAAAAGTTTCCCGTGTCATTCAATGCTCACGGCTCATCAAGGATCTCTGATCTGGTGTAACCCTCTCATTATACAGTTGAAGAAACCGAGACTTGGAGAGATGAAGAGATTTGTTCAGTGGCTCACAGAGAAGGACAATAATTACCCTGGGAGCCATCTTCCTCAGTGGAAAAAACATAATAAAATGAGACCATTTAATCTCCTTATGCCACATTTGAGAGGCTAAACATTAAACAGTTAATAGCTAGATATATTAATATGTGCGGAGGTGAAAAACAAAGAATTGAGTAAAAATTTGAAGAAAGCCCAAAAGAGGCACATCTTGACTGATGACAAGAGTGTGCTGTGAACTGAGGTTTGAGATCTGGCAGTTCTCTGCCCTCAAAGAATTTAAGACAAAACAAAACCGAACAAACCTATAATCAATAGATGAATGAATAAACAAAATGTGGTCTATACATAGAATGGAATATTTGTCAGCCGTAAAAAGGCATGAAATTTCATACATGCTACAACATAGATGAAACTTGAAAAAAAAGATGCTAAGTGGAGGGAACCAGACACAAAAGAACAAATATTTTACAATTCCACCTAAAAATGGCAAATTTTGTAATACATATATTTTCCCACAATTAAACAATTAATAATATACACCACTGATTTTTGCACTTTAAATGAGTATATGATGTGTGAATTACATTTCAGTAAAGATGTTAAACATTTACAAATATAATTTTCCTTCCCCTTTAAGTCCTTCTTTGGAAAAATGGAAGAATTTAAGAAGAAGGGAAATAGCGTGTCCTCAGGTAGGCACGGCAACAGCTGTAGCAATTGTGTTCTCTTCTCTAAAGCATCCTGAATGTTTAGGGTAAGGTTCTCTGTTGGACATTTTGGGCATCTTGACATTTGCTGGCAATGGAAAGATTTGACAAGGGAGAACTGGGAATTTGTTACATAAATAGTAGCTATTATTAAATACTCTAATTTGGTGTCTACTTGGCACGGGACATTGTTGTCCATGCTATTTGAACAAAAGTGTGAACAGGTCTGCCTTCCTTCCATTTTAGCTTTTGGCAGCCAGTGACTTTGGCATGAGGACAGCGTGTGGTGTATGTAAGATTTGAGTTTTATGCAACAAGGGCATTTGAAAAATGCAGCTGGGAAGGAACAGATCCTTGAAGAGTCATCCATTAATTATATTAAAAATTTCAGAAGTTCCCTTAAGTTTCTTATATTCTTGCCATCTCCTGCCTTCAGTCCTGGAAAATAAGTTGAGAACTGTTAATCTCTCAGACCTCTGGTCTCAGGAGGAAGCAAGTGAAGTTGATAACTTTTATTGTTTTAATTGGCATGACAAGTTTAAGTGAGCTCTTTCAGATTTGAAAATAAGTTTGATTTGCGTAGGTTAAGATCAGTTCCTACTCCATTTAAACTGTTTTCATCCAATCTTAATTATATCCATCTGTCTTACAGAGGCCCATCTTCTGGTCTTGTGGAATTATTCCAGCCAAAAGGGTGGGTGAGAACTGCCATTCCCAGTGACTGACAAAAGAAAGGAGTATTTGTCCTATTGCCTCGCCCAGTGATAAGCAAGGGGCCCAGCCACCATGGGTCATTTGCATGCATAGTGGACCATTTCATTAAGAATTTCATTAAGATGGTAATGTTTAATGTTTCCTGGGAAAAATGAGTTTTTGCCTTGTTCAATTATATAATTAAAGTCAGAGAATTAGGGGAGATTGCAAGCTGCTTGCATAATGTGGGCAAGCATAATGATAAAACTTGTAAATAAGTTCAAAAGAGTCAACTTCTGCACGAATCCTGATGCTGAATCAGATTAGGGGGGTAGGTGTGTGGAAAATGTGGGCTGAAAAGTTCACTAGAGTTTAACTCTGGTGTCTACTAGCTGAGTGCCTTGCTCTCTGGGCCCTCTAAGGGAGACAGATGGTAGAACAGAGTTAGAGCTGAGGGTTGGCTGTTCAGGTTCCAGAAAGTTCCAGGAACACACTTCTTCACTTTTTCTATAGGCCATAACTTCCTATAGAGGAATGAAAACCAATGGCATAGGTTTGTAAGATTTCTTAACTGGTGACCGGGGTCCTCTCAGGGTGTTTTTCTTTCCTTGTTTCTGAGGTGACACCATCTTCGTCCTGCATTTCTTTTCGCATAGAAGACAGGAAGTTTCACCATTTTGAAAGAATTAGGAAAGCTGTTTCTGACCTTGCTTCTAATCTTTTCAGTTACTTTTCTCTAGGGAAGGAAAGGTGATTAGTGGGTTAGAGAGGTCAAGCTAACTTTCCTAAAGAGTTGGGGAGGAGGGAACACTTAAAAGTGCAGTAAGTACCTCATGTGATTCATATGTAAGCATGGACATATTTCTGTTACTTACGAGTATTCCCTGAGCCATATATGCCCACAGAGGCTCCAGCTCCCTCCTACCTCTACCTCTCTACTATTCCTCTAACAACAAGAAGAATTCCTTTCACTTTATTATGCACAGCAGTTAGGTCCTCTCTAGCTCCTGCTTCCAAACTTGGTTCTGAGTGCTCTTTGCCTAACCCAAGGCCCAAGAGCTCTTCTCTTTCCCCATAGTCACACACCTCAAGGCCTGTGTCAGGAAGATGGGTTGGTGTAATCTGTGTGAGTTTGGCCTATATGTATGTGCACTTGAGGATGGTTTATGTGGCTGGGTCCTAGGAAATCTAACACGCATGGAGAAGGAGTGAAGGAAATGTGAAATATACTTGTCTCTAGTCTCTGGTAACTTTTAAAAACCAAATATCAGTAGATTACTCACTTTTTGCAAAATACATGTTTTTACCAGCTCTAGGACCCCATTTTATTTTATTTTATTTTTTTTTAAATTTTTTTCAACATTTATTTATTTTTGGGACAGAGAGAGACAGAGCATGAATGGGCAAGGGGCAGAGAGAGAGGGAGACACAGAATCGGAAACAGGCTCCAGGCTCCGAGCCATCAGCCCAGAGCCCGACGCGGGGCTCGAACTCACGGACCGCGAGATCGTGACCTGGCTGAAGTCGGACGCTTAACCGACTGCGCCACCCAGGCGCCCCATAGGACCCCATTTTAAATAGAAAACTTTAGGGTTCTAGAGTAACATAAGAAAGGCATACATAGATCTGACTTTCTGCATCTTAAGCTTTATTGACCTTTGATATCTGGAACATGTCATGGGAGTCAAAACTGAGAGGCTTGAGAGAATCAGTCAGACCACTGCTTAGGTTCTGGTTCTCCACTTCTTACTGTGCACCAAGATCCCTCCATATGTGAATATGAAGGTGATATTTCCTTCCTCCCAAGGGTCTTAAGAGGATTAAGTGAGATAATATAGGTAGCACATAGCAGAGCAATTGATATTTCACGGATTTGTTCTCATGATTGCATTCTAAACAAGGCTTACGTAAAAAAGAATGAGATTGCCTCTTCCCACTGTGCCCTTTCTTGGAGCCCTCCTGGTGTCAACCCCCTCCCATTGCCAGAACAAGGGGTTTAAATTGGGAGGAGCTGGAGTGCCACTAGGACCCTTGCCTCTAATGCAGAGGTATTCATCTTGTCCAGGGTCTTTTTTTCTGGGAGCTCTTGGCCTTCAGGTTGACATTGATACAAGGGGTATTGCTTTGAGCCTACCTCTTCTGAAAGGAGTGTACTATTAGATGATAAGACACAAAAGTTGTATAGATTCTTCATATGTGACAAGGGAAAGATGAGAAACAATCTAAGTCAAGAAGTATGAAGGTCTCTCCAATAACATTTAGAAATAGATAAGCATAAGGGTGACATCAGGAAGATGGCAGAATAGAAGGTCCCTAGCTCTAGTTCCCTCACAAAAATATGGATTAGTGTCTCTTCACAAACAAGAATGTATTTGTAGAAAGCCCCGGAACCCCAGGAATGAGGCCAAGACACTGAGAAAAGCTGCATTAAAGGGTTAAGAAGAGCAGTTTCATTTTGACCAGCTTCCCCGCCCATGCCAGGCTAGCACAGAACCACACGGAGAGGGTTTTCCTGGGCCTACAGTTTCTCCAGTGGCTAAAAGAAAGCCTGAGACAGACATCAGCTTCCCCAGTGTTCTGGAGCACTTATAGGAAACACTGGGGGAGTCAGTAGGGCTTACTCACCTGGAGTCCCCTAGGAATGAAAAAGGGGGTGGGGCTCACAGAAACCAGCACTGAGATCTTGGTGGTAGTATCACCTCCTTACCTGTGACTCTCTGACCAGAGAGCCCAGCCAGCAGCTTTGCCCACCTCTGGTGCCAAGTCAGTGGCTCCATCTGCCTAGGAAGAATGGCCAGTAGTTCTGTCTGTCTGGGGTTCTCAGCCAGCATGTGGCCAGCTGAGACGAGAGGCAAGCTAGCAGCCCTGGTGAACTGTCACACTCAGCCTGCGGCCCTACCCAACCAGGGATGATTATGGAACCTAGCCTGTGGCGCCATCCAGTCACAGAGTTCAGTCAGTGCCATTGTCCGTAGGGAGCACAGCCTACAGCTCGTGGCAAAGGCAATTGCAGAGCTCGGACAGCAGCTTCACCTGATTGCAGAGCCTAACCGGTACCCTGTCTGACTGAAGAGTCCAGCCAGTTGCACTGCTCAGTCAAGGAGCTCAGCCTACAGCCCCACCCAGCCAGGGAGCCCAGCCAACCCCTCTTCCCAGCTGTGAAACCCAGTCAGCAGACCTGCCCAGCTGTAGAATCCAGCCAGGGGCCTCACCTGGCTGTAAGTGTCCCCACCCAAACAAGACCCCGACAAAAGGCCCTGCCTGCCTGCGGGTGCTACCAATGGCCTGTTCAGAACTCCAGGCTGAATGACTGGTAAAGTCATTTTCTTGCCTAAGTGAACCTATAAAAACTGGAAGAGCTGACCATTTCCTCAAATGCACAGACACCAAAACGAGGTTACAAGGATCATGAATAATCACAGAAATAAGAAACCACTAAAGGAAATTAATGAAGTTCTAGTAACTGACCCTAAAGAAATGAACATGTATGAACTGACTAAAGAATTCAGAAAAAAATCCTCTTAAAGACGTTCAGTGAGCTACAAAATAAACTGAACAAAATTAGAAAGAACTAAACAAAATTAGAAAAACAACACACGAACAAATAAGAATTCAACAAAGAAATAGAAACTATCAAATAGTCCAAACAGTAATACTACAGCTGAAGAATGCCACTGAATTGAAAAATTCAACAATAGACTTGATCAAGCAGAAGAAAGAATCAATGAAATCAAAGGCAAGTCATTTGAAATTATCTGGTCAGAGAAACAAAAAGGGAAAAGAATGAAAAAGAGTAAAGAGGGGCACCTGGGTGGCTCAGTCAGTTAGGCGTCCAACTTTGGCTCAGATCATGATCTCATGGCTTGTGGGTTCAAGCCCTGCATCTGGCTTTGTGCTGACAGATTCTGCTTTGGATTCTACAGAGCCTGCTTTGGATTCTGTCTCCGTCTCTCTCTGCCCCTCCCTTTCTCTCTCTCTCTCTCTCTCTCTCTCTCAAATATAAATAAGCATTAAAAAAATGAAAAAAAAAGAGTAAAGAAAGCCTATAGGACTTATGGTAAATAATTCATTGAAACAATTCATGTATTATGGCAGTCCCAGAAGGAGAAGAGAGAGAGAAAGGGGAAGGAAGGTCTATTTAAAAAAAATATGGCTGGGGCGCCTGGGTGGCGCAGTCGGTTAAGCGTCCGACTTCAGCCAGGTCACGATCTCGCGGTCCAGGAGTTTGAGCCCCGCGTCAGGCTCTGGGCTGATGGCTCAGAGCCTGGAGCCAGTCTCCGATTCTGTGTCTCCCTCTCTCTCTGCCCCTGCCCCGTTCATGCTCTGTCTCTCTCTGTCCCAAAAATAAATAAACGTTGAAAAAAAAATTAAAAAAAAAAAATTATGGCTGAAACTCCCTAAATTTGGAGAGAGGTATGAACATGCATGTTCGTGAAACACAAAGAACCCCAAACATATGAATCCAAAAAGGACCTCATTAAGTTACACTAATCAACTGTAAAATACCAAAGACAGAGATTTTTAAAAGCAGTAAGAGAAAACAGACTTGTCACAAGGGAAACCCTATAAGGCTATCAGTGTATTTCTCAGGAGAAAATTTGTAGAACAGGAGAGAGTGGGATCATATATTCAAAGTATAAAAAAACAAACAAAACAAAACAAAAAAAACCACTGCCAATACAAAATACTGTACTTAGCAAAGTTGTCCTTCATGAATGGAAGAGAGAAAAAAGATTTTCCCAAACAAAAGATGAGGGGATTTAGCAACACTAAACCTGCCATACAAGAAATGTTAAAGGGAGTTCTTTAAACTGAAATAAAAGGATGCTAATAACATTAAAACATATGAATGTATAAAACTCAGTAGTAAAGGTAAATATATAGTCAAATTCAGAATTCTCCAGTATTTTAATGGTGATGCATAATCACTTTTAACTCTGGCATTAAGTTCAAAGAGAAACATTAAAAATAATTACAACTACAATAACTTGTTAATGGATACACAGTATAAAAAGAGGTAAATTATGACATCAAAAACCTAGTACATGGGAGGATAAAAGAGTGGAGTTTTTGTATGTAGTCAACATTAAGTTGTTATCAGATTTAAATAGACTGTTTAACTACAAGATGTTTAATGTAAGCCTCATGGTAATCACAAAGGAAATACTGTAGTAAATATAGAAAATATAAAGAGAAAGGAATCAAAACATACCACCACAAAAGGTTATCAAATCACAGAGAACTACAGCAAGAGAGAAACAAAGGAACAAAGAAACTATAAGTCAGGAAACAATCAACAAAATGGCAATAGTAAGTCTTTATCTGTCAATAATCACTTTAAATGTAAATGAATTAAATTCTCCAATCAAAAGGCATACAGCAACTGAATGGATTCAAAAAATAATAAGATCTAACTATGCTGCCACTAGGAGACTCACATTAGTTTTAAGGACATACATAGGTTGAAAGCAAAGAGATATTCCATGCAAATGGTAATCAAAAGAGAATATGGTGGCTATATGTCTATCAGAAAAAATAGATGGTAGGTCAAAAACTGTCACAAGAGACAAAGAAGGCCATTATGTAATGATAATGGGGCCAATTCTTCAAGGGGATATAGTAATTGTAAATATTTACATACCCAACATCAGAGTACCTTTATATATAAAGCAAATATTAATGGAACTGAAAGAAGAAATACACAACAACACAATAAGTGTAGGGGGCTTTAGTTATCTACTATCTATAGTAGATAGATCGTTCAGACTGAAAACCAACAGGGAACCAGTGCTCTTGAACAACACTGTAGACCGAATGGACCTAACAGACATATACAGAGCATTCCATCCAATGGTAGTAAAATGCACAGTCTTCTCAAGTGCACATGGAATATTCTTTAGGATAGATCATATTTTAAGCCACAAAAAAGTCTTAAATTCCAGAAGACTGAAATGGTATCAAGTATCTTTTCTGACCACAGTGGTCTGAAACTAGAAATCAATAGCAGGAAGAAAATTACAAAACTCACAAATAGATGAAAATTAAATAACACACTCCTGAACAACGAATGGATCAAAAAGGAAATAGAAACGTATCTGGAGACAAATGAAAGTGGAAACCCAGCATACCTAAACTTATGGGGTGTAGCAGAAGAAGTTCTATAAGGAAAGTTTATAGTGATGTATGATTATATTAAGAAATAATAAAGATCTCAAATAAAGAACCTAAATTTACACTTCAAGGAACTAAAAAAAGAAGAATAAGCTAAGCCCAAAGTTAATAGAAGGAAGGAAATTAGAAAGATTAGAGCAGAAATAATGAAATAGAGTAGAAAAGCAATAGAAAAGATCAATGAAACTAAGAGTTGGTTTTTTGAAAAGATAACCACAACTGACAAATTTTTAGCCAAACTTACCAAGAAAAACAGAGAGAGAGGACTTGAACAAATAAAATTATAAATGAAAGAAAAGACATTGCAACTGATACCACAGAAATACAAGAGATCATGAGACTCCCATGAATGATTAAAGCACCAATGAATTGGATAACTTAGGAGAAATGGATAAATTTCTAGAAACTTACAACTTACCAAGTTTGAATCATGAAGACACAGAAAATCTAAACAGACCAATAATGAGTAAGGAGATTGAATTAGTAATCAAAAACCTCCCAACAAAGAAGAGCCCAGGACCAGATGGGGGGAAAAAACACAAGCAATATGACAGAGGTTGTAACTAGTTCAGTAAAGAAGCTATTTCAGTTCAGTTGCTACTTCTGGAGACTCATGAGGAGAATTAGTACAGAATAAAATAACTTTAATTCCATGAGAAGATTTCAAGATGGACCAAATTTGGATTTTTTTTTACAGTTTTTAATGTTCAATCTTTTATTTCAAGGGATAGAGATGGTATTTAACAGATACTTTATATTAGTGATACAATCAGAAGTTGATACTCAACGAGATAAAAATGATACTTTTACCTCTTTTTCTCATAATACTTAAGCTACAATTAATAACTGAATGAAGATGATTACCGGGTCAGTACTCAAGTATTTTAGAGTGAACTCAATGATGGCTATTAAGAAATTGGATGGAAAAGTTAGCGATTCAATCAATTGAAGGAATGATTAATATTTTTTGGGTGAACAGGAAAAAAGTGCTCATAAAAATACTAAAATCCAGCACCTGATCTTTACTGAGACTAAATATATGTCTTTGAAACTGTTCCCTGTACACACTGACACTAACTTGGCAGCCTTCTGTAACACGATGTGCTCATGTCCTCTCTCCACCATCACTTTGGCTATTTTGGAATCATCTTTGTGGAACCTGAGCTATAGGATAGGACACCAAATTATTTGGGAACCTGTGAAACAACAACTATGCCTTTGTGAAACAACAACTATGGTAATAAAAGATGCTTGAAGTCTTACAAATCTTCATCCCAATCATATTCTATCAGATTGTCACTTCTTAGACCCCATGTCAGAATTGTAAATATGAAAGGATGTGAAAAAATAGGGTATCCCTTCGTTGCTTCTGATTGTGGAAGTAAATGAAAACGTTTAAGAAAAATGCTTGTGTCCCTAGCTCTGATTCTTTCAAAAGGTGAGTCTTGGATTTCAGATGTGTAGACTTCGACTTTGCGCCCTAGGATTGGGCTGAATGCTGCTCAAGCAATAATTCAAGTACGAGGTGAAGTGGCACCAGTCAGTAGGGTTCATTGATGGCAGCAAAAAGGGAGAAGAAGCATGAATTGAGAGGGAGAGTAAGGGAAGTGACAGAGTTTGATGTTCTTTTTTTTTGGAGGTGTAATTTATTAGAGTTCTATCATTTTACTTTTTAAATAGTTGATGTGGGCAACAGCATACAGTTTAAAATTGGATTAACTGAAGTTGTTAGCTCACAACAATGGGCTGATAAGTGAATTATTGTAGAACTGGAAACAGAAAGAATATTTTTCTAAAGAACGGACACTGATATAGAAGCCCACATAACAACACATAGACAAATCCAGGTCAATATACCGTTTTTGCTGCTTCGTACTACTTGTGACCTGGTGGACAAAGTGGAGAAAGAGTTCTCAGTACCCGAAGTCAGAGGCATATGATGTTAGCATTCAAAGGTCCTATGAGGCCATCCTCTAGACCAGAGTACAGCAAGCCTTTTTCTGTAAAAGAACAGATAGCAAATATTTTAAAGTTTTCAGGCCGTATGGTTTTAGGTGCAACTCTGAGCCCTGCTCTGGTAGTGGGAAAGCAGTCATATGCAATTTATAAACGAGTGGGCATGGCTATGTTCCAATAAAACCTCATCTACAAAACTGGTATTTTGATTTAGCCCATGGGCTATAGTTTGCCAATCTCTGCTCTACATATATTTCTTCATTTTGCACGTGAGAAAACGGACTCAAATGAGTATATTTGAAGTAGTTAGCATGGTGTCTCTCCCACAGTATATATTCAACAAATGGTAGCTATAAAAGTACCACCAATCCAAAGAAGACATCCGGATGGCTAATACAGACATGAAAAAAATGCTCAGCATCACCCATCATCAGGGAAGTACAAATCAAAACCATGAGATACCACCTCACACCAGTCAGAATGGCTAAAATTAACAACTCAGGCAACAACAGATGTTGGCAGGGATGTGAAGAGAGAGGAACCCTTCTGCACTGCTGATGGGAATGCAAACTGGTACAGCCACTCTGGAAAACAGTATGGAGGTTCCTAAAAAATTAAAAATAGAACTACCGTATGACCCAGCAATTGCACTACTAGGTGTTTATCCAAACGATACAGGTGTGCTGTTTTGAAGGGGCACATGCTCCCCAATGTTTATAGAAGTGATATTGATAGTAGCCAAAGTATGGAAAGAGCCCAAATGTCCATCAACAGATGAATGGATAAAGAAAATGTGGTGTATATATACAATGGCATATTACTCAGCAATCAAAAAGAATGAAATCTTGCCATTTGCAACAATGTGGATGGAACTCAAGTGCATTATGCTAAGCAAAATTAGAGAAAGACAAATATCCTATGACTTCACTCAAATGTGGAATTTAAGATACAAAACAGATAAACATAAGGGAAGCAAAAATAATATAAAAATGGAGGGGGACACACCATGAGAGACTCTTAAATATAGAGAACAAACTGACAGCTGTTGGAGGGGTGGTGGGTGGAGGGATGGGCTAAATGGGCAAGGGGCATTAAGGAAGACACTCGCTGGGAGGAGCCCTGGGTGATATATGTAGGGGATGAGTCACTGGACTCTACTCTTGACATCATTGTTGCACTACATGCTCACTACCTGGATGTAAATTTAAAAAAATGTATAATCAACAATGATAACAATGGTAGTATGCCTTTTGTTCGCGTTAAATCCATATACTCACTGTGCCCCCCAAATTTTTCTTACAATTTGGAGGAACTTTGCTCTGCTAGGAGGGATTTGGAAACTTTTGCCTTAAAAAAAATAAACTCAGCATAATACTATTCAAAATTTGGTTATGTCTTTCAGCTCACTATTCCACGTATAAATCCACAGGCTGTCTCCTTGGAGTTGTAGGTAGGCTTCTGAGATCTCTGTTATTTTAGAATATGACATTTCCCCCTCCTTCCTCCCTTCTTACCTTCCTACCTTAAACCAGGTTCAAACTAGGCTCTGGAGTGTAGTGTATCATTTTGAGAGACAATGAATGCTACCAAAGTGACTACAAAATTATAGGGCCATTTCTGATTCTCTCTCTTTGCAGTTAACGTAGTGAAATTGTATAGTTAATGTTCCTAAAGAGTGATGGAGATGAAAAGCAATATCTGAGCGCTAAGTGTTATTACTAAGAGAAGAAGAAGGAGAATAACTCTTTTTATATGTGTCCTTAGCCACCCCATCCTAAACCTAATATGAGCATAGAATTTCATAACTTTAACAGTTCTTTTAATAATGTTCAATCAAATATGAAATTAGGAAAACGAGGCTCACTGACTGCTCCCACTCTGCCTGAGCTGACGTCTTAGGCAGAGTGTGGCTAATATTCTCTCGTTCCCATGAAGCTGACTGAGCCAACAGTATGAGAATTTCTTCAGTTCTGTCTGAGCTGTGGGGATAAATGGGGCACCACTGAGGAAAATTAATAGGCAGTAACTAAAATAGGTGTGAACAAGATAAAGCTTGGATGGGAATCCATGGTTTATTTCAGGCATGTTTTAAATTGTAAGCATTTGGAATGTCCCAGAGGAAAAGCAAGATATTTTTGAGCCCCCTTTGGTTTTTAAGAAAGCCTGACAGTGTGAGTTCTGAGCAGGCCATAATCTCTGACTCTTTGAGTGGTTTATGACCATAGTAATTCTAACACTTTGAACTTGTCAGGGCTAAAGGCAACAGGTAGGCAGATACAGTCTTCACTAGGAGGGTATGGTAGTGGTAAAGTTATTTCAAGGTCGAGTTTTCACCTACGTACAATAAGCTGTTCGTGTCTCATTTTTATGCCCAGATAGAAAGAGATGTTTTTCCAGCTGATACATGCAGAACAGTCCCACAGTCACTTAAATTATGCACAACACACTGAGGTCTGCTTTGCTGATCATAATTGCAAGTCCCACTTGGTTCTTTTATGATTTAAATGCATCCTTTTGAGTCCCCCTCTGAACACTGATTTACCGTGTTGGGTCCTGCCAGTGCTGTGTAGCTTGAGGGAATGTGGCTGGGGTCGTTGGAAACACTGCATGAGGAGCTTGAAGATTTGCAGTGGGAAAGACAGAGTAAATTGAGAAGAGATATTCAAGTTTAGATATCAAATTTAGATATGAATACGTATGGCCCAGGATGTGTGATTCTCTTTTTTGGTAGCCATCAGAAAATAGGAGCCATTTGGTGGTGACGTTGGAGATGCCACACATTTGTTGGTCAGCTATTAATTGAGTGCCTGCTATGTGCAAGGATCCATTTTATGGTACAGCAAATGTGACTAGAGTAGATTTTAGAAACCCAAATGTATAAAATGAACTATTATCCAGGTGCTAATGAGAAGGAAAGGGTCATTGTTTACACTGTCATAGGATTCTTGTTTTCTTTACATAAGAATCTCAGTCCTGTGATTTTCTATCCATGGCTTGCCCAACACCCTGGATAGTGAGTTACTGCAAGAAGTCCACAAATCCACATGTTCACCAAGAATAAGTAATAAACATAAATGTATTTACATGTAGGTGTTTACACATGAATAGATGGCTATTATTAAACATATGTGGATAATATTATAAAATTAAAAAATATCCATTGAAAACTGTTACCGAATTTAATTGCTTTTTAGCAATTGAACATTCTTTTCAATTAATCGGTAATTAAAGTATTTATATATTGCCATCACATATTTGCATAATACTTTTATAGTGAAATCAATCCTCATACTTTTTTATTTAAATATTTTTAAAGTGATGTATAAATAAGAACAAATTATTATATACTTACCTACATATTTACCATTTCCAATGCTTTTATTTTATTTTATTTTTTTTGGTGTAGCAGTTTTCTTTTTTTTTTTAATATATATATATATGAAATTTATTGTCAAATTGGTTTCCATACAACACCCAGTGCTCATCCCAAAAGGTGCCCTCCTCAATACCCATCACCCACCCTCTCCTCCCTCCCACCCCCCATCAACCCTCAGTTTGTTCTCAGTTTTTAACAGTCTCTTATGCTTTGGCTCTCTCCCACTCTAACCTCTTTTTTTTTTTTTTTTCCTTCCCCTCCCCCATGGGTTCCTGTTAAGTTTCTCAGGATCCACATAAGAGTGAAACCATATGGTATCTGTCTTTCTCTGTATGGCTTATTTCACTTAGCATCACACTCTCCAGTTCCATCCACGTGCTACAAAAGGCCATATTTCATTTTTTCTCATTGCCACGTAGTATTCCATTGTGTATATAAACCACAATTTCTTTATCCATTCATCAGTGGATGGACATTTAGGCCCTTTCCATAATTTGGCTATTGTTGAGAGTGCTGCTATGAACATTGGGGTACAAGTGCCCCTATGCATCAGTACTCCTGTATCCCTTGGATAAATTCCTAGCAATGCTATTGCTGGGTCATAGGGTAGGTCTATTTTTAATTTTCTGAGGAACCTCCACACTGCTTTCCAGAGCAGCTGCACCAGTTTGCATTCCCACCAACAGTGCAAGAGGGTTCCCGTTTCTCCACATCCTCTCCAGCATCTATAGTCTCCTGATTTGTTCATTTTGGCCACTCTGACTGGCATGAGGTGATACCTGAGTGTGGTTTTGATTTGTATTTCCCTGATAAGGAGCGACGCTGAACATCTTTTCATGTGCCTGTTGGCCATCCGGATGTCTTCTTTAGAGAAGTGTCTATTCATGTTTTCTGCCCATTTCTTCACTGGGTTATTTGTTTTTTGGGTGCGGAGTTTGGTGAGCTCTTTATAGATTTTGGATACTAGCCCATTGTCCGATATGTCATTTGCAAATACCTTTTCCCATTCCGTTGGTTGCCTTTTAGTTTTGTTGGTTGTTTCCTTTGCTGTGCAGAAGCTTTTTATCTTCATAAGGTCCCAGTAATTCACTTTTGCTTTTAATTCCCTTGCCTTTGGGGATGTGTCAAGTAAGAGATTGCTAAGGCTGAGGTCAGAGAGGTCTTTTCCTGCTTTCTCCTCTAAGGTTTTGATGGTTTCCTGTCTCACATTCAGGTCCTTTATCCATTTTGAGTTTATTTTTGTGAATGGTGTGAGAAAGTGGTCTAGTTTCAACCTTCTGCATGTTGCTGTCCAGTTCTCCCAGCACCATTTGTTAAAGAGACTGTTTTTTTTCCATTGGATGTTCTGTCCTGCTTTGTCAAAGATGAGTTGGCCATACGTTTGTGGGTCTAGTTCTGGGGTTTCTATTCTATTCCATTGGTCTATGTGTCTGTTTTGGTGCCAATACCATGCTGTCTTGATGATGACAGCTTTGTAGTAGAGGCTAAAGTCTGGGATTGTGATGCCTCCTGCTTTGGTCTTCTTCTTCAAAATTCCTTTGGCTATTCGGGGCCTTTTGTGGTTCCATATAAATTTTAGGATTGCTTGTTCTAGTTTCGAGAAGAATGCTGGTGCAATTTTGATTGGGATTGCATTGAATGTGTAGATAGCTTTGGGTAGTATTGACATTTTGACAATATTTATTTTTCCAATCCATGAGCAGGGAATGTCTTTCCATTTCTTTAAATCTTCTTCAATTACCTTCATAAGCTTTCTATAGTTTTCAGCATACAGATCCTTTACATCTTTGGTTAGATTTATTCCTAGGTATTTTATGCTTCTTGGTGCAATTGTGAATGGGATCAGTTTCTTTATTTGTCTTTCTGTTGCTTCATTGTTAGTGTATAAGAATGCAACTGATTTCTGTACATTGATTTTGTATCCTGCAACTTTGCTGAATTCATGTATCAGTTCTAGCAGAATTTTGGTGGAGTCTATCGGATTTTCCATGTATAATATCATGTCATCTGCAAAAAGCGAAAGCTTGACTTCATCTTTGCCAATTTGGATGCCTTTGATTTCCTTTTGTTGTCTGATTGCTGATGCTAGAACTTCCAGCACTATATTAAACAACAGCGGTGAGAGTGGGCATCCCTGTCGTGTTCCTGATCTCAAGGAAAAAGCTCTCAGTTTTTCCCCGTTGAGGATGATGTTAGCTGTGGGCTTTTTGTAAATGGCTTTTATGATCTTTAAGTATGTTCCTTCTATCCCGACTTTCTCAAGGGTTTTTCTTAAGAAAGGGTGCTGGATTTTGTCCAATGCTTTTAATTCCTTCGTGTAGTTTGTGATATCTGTTTGGTACCGTTTTCCTTCTGCCTGATGGACTTCATTTTATGTGTTTTTATTCTTTTTTTGTTTTTAAATTAAAAATAAGTTTTTTTATTTTTGAGAGAGAGAGAGAGAGCACAAATGGGAGAGGAGCAGAGAGAGAGGGAGACACAGAATCTGAAGCAGGCTCCAGGCTCCAAGCTGTCAGCACAGAGCCTGATGTAGGCTCGAACCCATGAACTGGGAGATCATGACCTGAGCTGAAGTCGGACCCTTAACCAACTGAGCCACCCAGGCACCCCTGTATTTCTTTCTTTTATCTTTCTTTCTTTCTTTCTTTCTTTCTTTCTTTCTTTCTTCTTCTTTTGTTCTTTCTTTCGTTCTTTCTTTCTTATGAGAGAAAAAGAGAGGGGGGAGGAGCAGAGAGAGAGGGAGAGAGGGAATCTTAAGAAGGCTCCATACCCAGCATGGAGCCCAACGTGGGGCTTGATTTCATGACTGTGAAATAATGACCTGAGTGAAAAATCAAGATTCAGAGGCTTAATCAACTAAGCCACCCAGGTACCCCCATTTTACATTTCTTATAGCATGTGACTGCTGGTAATGAATTCTTACAGGTTTTTTTTTTCCAATAAAGTTTTTATGTTGCCTTTGTTTTCAAAAGATATCTTCACTGGGTATAGAATTCAAGATCGATTTTTCCTCTTTCAGCGCTTGAAAGATGTTGCTCTACCTTTGTTCTGGTTTTCTGTTGTTTCACAACCCTCTTAGGCACTTCCTAGCTATAACCTGAAACTGGTCCCTGTACATGGAGGTCTAGAGATGAAAGAAAGACGCAGGCCATTCAGGTTGGTAGGTGTAAGTTTTAATACACAAAGGGAACTTATATATAAGGCTTATCTTGGGCAGCAGCAAGTAAAGTAGATCCCCATGCCCACCTGCCAAATTTTAAGTTTCTACAGCAGCCTTAACTGGGTTCAATCACATATACCATCTAGATGTTCTCATCACCACATCACTATCTCAAGGGGACTATCTCACATCACTATCTCAATTGGGACAAATTCTGGGAGCAGGAAAGGGAAGTGGAACCCACATTCCTAGGATAGGGGAAGAGGTGAGGAGCCTCCAATTGCCAGGATCCAGCTTAAGGGTCAACCAGTGGTCATGTCTTTTTGATGACTTCTCCAACATCTGTCAACCATCATTTTTATTTTTCTTCCTTTGTACTTCATGTACTTTTTGTTCTCTGAGTGCTGTTAAGGTTTTTCTCCTTATCATTGGTTTTAGGCAGTTTGATTATGATGTGCCTTGGTGTTCTTGTTTGGGGTTCATTGAACTTGTTGGAACTGTGGGTTTATTGTTTTCATCAAATTTGGGGAATTTTTGGTTGTTTTTCTTTAAGTACCTTTTTCTTTTCTCCTTCCTTCTAGAACTCCAATTACACATAGATTAGACTGCTTAAAGTTATTTCAGGGTTACTGATGCTCTGTTCATTTGTTGCTCCCAGTATGATGTCTGTGCTGCATTTGGAATAATTTCTATTGCTGTCTTTAAGTTCATGAATATTTTCTTCTGTGGTGTCTAATTTACTGGCAAAATGGTGTATAGTGATCCCTCTTCTAACTCAGCATGCCTGTCTTCTGGTTCCCCTGTGCTAAGGCAACTACCGTTACCAGTTTATTGGGTACTTTTTCAGTGATAACGTATACATTTAAAAACATAGAGATAAGTACTCCTCCCCCTCCTCCCATAGTAGCATACCATGTATACTACTGTGCACCGTGCTTTCATCTTTATAGGGTACTTAAAGATGTTTCCATATAGATATGCTGCATTCTTTTGAAATGACTGTATAATGTTTCTTTTGTAGACACATCATCATTTATTTAAATTCAGGTTTTAGGGTTTTTGTTCATTTTGTCTTGTTTTTATTTGTTTTGAAGAGAGACAATTAGTTTAAAGTCCATATGTGAGTGAGTTTTTAGGCTCATTAATAGCAGAATCCTCAGTTTTAGTAGTTTTTTACCTTCTTTTCTCTGATGAGTTTCAGGGAGGCTACCATATGTCTACTCTCATCATATGATTTCATGCTTCATCTTTCTCTTGGTATCATAAAGTGAAGCGTGTCTTATGCTGGAACAAAAGGTGGGCAGGCATATGGTAGACAGCTCTGGAAGCTGGGAAGCCTTGATTACTCCTTTCATGTAGCACTGAGAGTCTTACTGCTCTCCCTAAGCAGGTGTGTGGAACTCGGCCAGTTCTAGCTTCATTCCCCTCAACATGACCATAAATCACTGGGAGACTGATGTATTTCACTGTGAGAGAGGTAAGGTAATGCTCAGCATGGTAGCTCTGGAGAGAATGAAGGCAAACCCCAGAGAGAATCAGAGATGTGTGAAAGAGAGAAGCAATGTATGTTTGCATGTCGTCGAACCCCAGTCCTAGTCACTGACATTCCCGAAGTTGGATTGTCATGCTGCTCTTTCTTTAACTCTCGAGCTTTTCATCATTTGCTTAAGTAGGTGTAATTTACTTTTATCTCATTTTATTTCTAAAGATGACTTTAGCAGCAAGGGGCCCATCTATTATGGTCTGAATTGTGTTCCCCCCACCTCCAAATGTATGTTTTGAAGGTCTAACCCTCAGTATCTTGGAATGTGACTGGATTTGGAGATGGAGTCTTTGAAATGCTAAGTTAAATTGAGGTCATTATGGTGCACCCTGATCCAATCTAATTGGTGTCCTTGTAAGAAAGCAAAATTGGACACACAGAGAGAGACACCAGGGATACATGTGCATAGATAAAAGGCCATGTGAGGACATAGCAAGAAGGTGGCCGTTTGTAAAAAATGAGAGGGGTGTCATTAGTTAACCCTGCCAACATCTTGATCTTTGACTTCCAGCATTCAGAACTGTGAGAAAATAAATTTCTGTTGTTTAAGATACCCAATCTGTGGTATTTTCTTATGGCAGACTCAGCAGGCTAATACACCATTTAAAAGGGCTTAAACTCTAGAGAAAGTAATTAGCTTGCATAACCAGCAGCCCAGAGACAAGGCAGTTCCAGGGTTGGTTAATTTAACCACATGGTGTTGCCATCAAGGAGACAGGTTTTTCCATCTTTTTTCTTTGCCCTTTGTCTCAGTTACTTTTGCTCTCTGAACAATCTCCTTCAAAATGTAGTGGTGTGTGAATCAATTTTATTATGCTCATGGATTCTGTGGGTTGGGACTTTTGACAAGGCATAGCAGGGATGGTTTTTTTCTGCTTCATGATTCTGGGCCTTCAGCTGGGTCCCATGAAAGGCTGGAGGTGACTTAAACAATGGAAGGTGACTCTCACAGCTTGGAGCTGGGACAGCAGGGGCTGGAAACCCCACGTCCGAGATGGCTGGAAACTTGGGATGCTGGAGGACACCTTTGCTGAGATTGTCAGTTGGGAAATGTACACTTGGCTTCTTTAGCATGATGGCCTCAGAGTAGTCAGACATCTTACATGGTGAATGCCTTTCCTCAGAAGGAGCATGCCAAGAGGTCGTTTCAAGAGAAATAGGCAGAAGTTGCATGGCCTTTTATGACCCGGTGTCACTCCTGTCATACTCTATTGGCTGAAGTATTCAAAAGCCCTCCTGGGTTCCAGAAAAGATTGCATAGATATCATCTCTTCTGAGAAGAATGTCAAAGAATTTTCAGTCATTAAAAAAAAAATTCCACTCCACACTCAACATGTGAGCTAGTTCCCCTGATGGCTGTTAAGAGAGCAGTGACATTTCTACACATCCTGATCTTATGCGTCAACCTCCAGAGGCAGAAAAATAGAACATTTTCCAATGGCTCCATCAACAGGCTTCTTCTCATGTCTCGTGGCCAGAATTGTGTCAAATGTCCCTTTCCAGGTCAGCCATTACCAAAAAGAACATAATTAGCTGTAATCAGCTCAGCCAAGTCAAGATATACCCCTCCTGGGCTAAAGATAAGATAATTTTTCTTGTGCATCAGGTCTCATGGATGTAGGCAAATATTCCTCAACCTGGGGTTCTGCCACCACAGAAGGGCCTCAGGAGAGAATGGATTTGGGTGAGTGACTGACAGTGTTTGTCTAAACTTCCAGTAAGGATAGTCTGGCCCAATTAGGAAGCATAGAAGAAAGAACATAAAGATGGCTTTTATTATTTCCATAGACTAAGACCCCCCAAAAAGACCACACTTAGAAGTCTTTATTACTCTTGCCTGCTCTCCAATTTTCTCACTCTTGTATTTGGTCCTTCTCTCCCCTTACCACTCCACAGAGATCCATTACAATTTTTAGTACCAAGAGCAAATGACTCTGTTCTTGGGAAATCAGATGATGGCACAAATAGCGTGTTCCTAAAGCAAATGTGACAGTTCCAATAGGGATCCGGCCCCCAGATGAGGTCATGAGAACCCAATGTGACAGCGACAATGCATCTCTGATTCCCCGTAATAAGTATAACAGCCTCTGAGAATATCTCAACAAGGACTAGGTTATAAATGATTGATTAATAAGTGAATGAGTGCTGTACAGATCTCCACAGGCCACTGCTAAGTTCTGCTAGGAGCCATAATATGCCATCTAACATGCTCTTATCACTGAGCTCACAGAGGGAGGCCTGATTTTTATGGAACAAGGTCAGGGACTGTGATGTTCTCCATGACTCACATTGGTAAAGTCCCACAGAAAAATGGGATTTTCTAACCTGGGCCTATGAAATGAAAGTTTTTGGTGTGTGTGTGTGTGTGTGTGTGTGTGTGTGTCTGTATGTGTCTGCCTCTGTGTCTGTGTTTGTAAGTGCCTGTGTGTGGGTTGCTATGTGTGTATGTGTCCCTGTGTGTGTCTTTTTGTGTGTCTGTGTGTATGCATCTATGTGTGTGCATCTCTTTGTGTCTCTCTGTGTGCCCTTCTGAGTCTATGCCTCTGTATCTCTCGTTGTATGTCTTTCTCTCACTCTCTGTTAAAGTGTGTGTGTACATGTGTATGTATCTCTTTCTTTGTGGATATCTCTTTCTACGTGTAGGTTTCTTTTTTTTTTATTGAGCTTATTTATTTTGAGAGGGAGTGTAAGTTGGGGGAACGGCAGAGACAGAGGGAGAGGGAGAATCCCACACAGGCTCCACGCTGTCTGCATGGAACCTTATGCAGGGATTGATCCCACAAACTAGGAGATCATGACCTGAGCTGAAATCAAGAGTCGGATGCTTAACCAACAGAGCCACCCAGGTGCTCCTCTGTGTGTAGGTTTCTGTGTGTAGTACATCCTGTTCCGCATGAGTATATGTATAAGTGCAGATGCATCTTTGTGTATCTCTTTCTGTGTGCATGTATGTATCCTGGTCTGCATGAGTGGGTATGTATATGTACGCATGCACGTGTGCAAGTGTGTATGTGTGTGCATGCACATGTGTGTGTGAGCTCCAGTGGGGCTAAGGGGGAAGCATTATATCTTGAAGCTAAGGCTCTGTCACCCTGGGAGATGTAGATGAATAGGATGCAGTGTGGCGTTGGCCACAGAAGGGTGTGGAGTGACTGCGAGGCAACCTGGATGTGCAACCCAGTTTTTCCTTTCACCCGCTGGGTGATTTTCTGTGATTCATTTCAACTCTCTGGGCCTTCATTCTCTTGGAGCTAATACTACTTGCTTAACTTAGCTCACAGGGATTTTCTGAAAATGAAATAGTAATGCAATTTAGAATGCTTTCAAAAAAGTTAAAAGCACAATAGAAAGGAAGGCATTAAATGGATTAACATTTGACTTGATTCAGAGAAGGCCTCTATGTTCAAGATATGCATGGAAAGGGCACTTTGATTCAAATCTAAATCTTTGGTTGATAGATCACAGGACTTGAGCCAAACGTGCAGCTACATGGGAAGAAGGGAGAAAAATCTGCTTAATTTAAGAAGGGCACTGTGTTGTAAGTGAGTATAGGCAAAGAAGGGTCATTTTGAATGCTGATCCTGATCAAGTAAAGGTGGCTGCCCAGAACATGATGTGGATGAGCTTTCAGAAGTCACATCCTGGTTGTGGAGAAATGGGAACACTCTTGCACTGTTGGTGAGAATGCAAACTGGTGCAGCCACTCTGGAAAACAGTGTGGAGGTTCCTCAAAAAATTAAAAATAGATCTACCCTATGACCCATCAATAGCACTGCTAGGAATTTATCCAAGGGATACAGGAATGCTGATGCATAGGGCCCCTTGTACCCCAATGTTTATAGCAGCACTTTCAACAATAGCCAAATTATGGAAAGTGTCTAAATGTCCATCAACTGACAAACGGATAAAGAAGATCTGGTTTGTATATACAATGGAAAACTATGTGGAAATGAGAAAGAATGAAATATGGCCTTTTGTAGCAACGTGGATGGAACTAGAGAGTGTTATGCTAAGTGAAATAAGTCATACAGAGAAAGACAGATACCATATGTTTACACTCTTGTGTGGATCCTGAGAAACTTAACAGAAGACCATGGGGGAGGGGAAGGGGGAAAAAGTTAGAGAGGGAAGGAGGCAAACCATAAGAGACTCTTAAAAACTGAGAAAAAACTGAGGGTTGATGGGGGGTGGGAGGGAGGGGAAAGTGGGTGATGGGCACTGAAGAGGGCACCTGTTGGGATGAGCACTGGGTGTTGTATGGAAACCAATTTGACAATAAATTTCATATTAAAATAAATTAAAAAAAAAGTCACATCCTGGTAAGAGTGATGAGAGCATTAGTGGTACCTCAGGAAGAGGGACATGCGGCTTGCTGGCCACGGGCTTATCACCCCTCCCAGCGCTGGAAGGAGTCCATAGCAGACTTGGAGCCTGACACAGGCTGGTGTCTTGCATTTGCTGAAACTTTTGCAAGTTTTGAAGTCAGTAAGCTTCCTTTCTCTCACGCCACCTTGTTGTCCCTTCCTAGCTGTATTTGACGAAAATTTAATTTATTTCTGTTATGTGAAAGTGTCAGTAACTTTATGTTAATTCATGGATAGATTTATGCAAAATGGTATAAATTCGGGACCTTACTGGGATTGGGGAAAAAGCGATGATTTAGGTTGTCACCATGAGTGTGAGACATCTTCCTCACTCTGCCACTTGAATGTCACCTCTCTGTGGCTGGGTTTTGTCACAAGTTAAAAAAAAATTCTCTGATTTTTCACTTGCTCCCCAGAGTCCAACTGAGCTCTTAAGAAAGTTAGAGACAAATGGCACTGGAGAAACCCCTAACACTTCTGTGTTTGTTCCCTGTGTGTTAAATATTTCCTTGCCTCCCCATTCCTTACTTCTTGAACTCCATAGGTCTTCCCACGATACCTTCATGACTCAGCACATGCTGCAGGGACTTAATTTTCTTTTCTAATGCTCCTTCACCTAGACCTGTTGACTTGAGTGTATAAATTCCTTCTCCCTTTTTCTGAATGAATAATTGTTGTTATTTTGTGTAGGTGAGCATGCGTGTGTGTGTTGGCCCCAGCGATCAGTCACCTCTATTATTGATTCCTTACAAAAGTCAATAAGGAGAGAAATGCTGTTCAAATAGATTTCATGCGTCTTTCTTTTTTTTTCAATTTTGGGGATCTAGAGGCAGAAATGTAGGCTGGATGACAGTATAACTAGGAAATTGAACATCGTTTTTTGGTTGAGTGATTGATTTCATTCAGTACTTTATCTGGGCACTGCTCTAGGCACTAGGGATACGAGGAGAACCAGGACAAACTTGATCCCTCGTCTTGTTTTGTTGGAGAGAGATACAACTTAACCCACAACTGCAAATGGATATGGCACTGGGCTATGAGCATGCACAGCAGGGGCATGTAAAGTAGCTAAGGCTGGGGGTGGGGTGGGTGATGGGCAAGGATGGCTTGTAGAAAAGAGTACTGTTTAAGCTAAGGCTGAAGGAATGAGGAAGGCGTTGCTAATACAAAAGGAGCATAGGAAGTGCAGAGACAGCATGTGGGAAACACTGGAGCATGGAAAGAATTGGCACATGCAAGAAAAATGGACATGTTCAGAGAGGCTTGAGTGTGAGGTGTGATAGATAGGAAATGTGGCTGTAGAGGTAGCCAGGTCATATGACCTTGAAAATTTCCTTAAAGACTTGAGATCCATGCTTCTCAAACTTTAATATGTTTATGAATCACCTGGAGATCTTGTGAAAATGCAGATTTGGATTCAGAAGGTCTGGAGTGAAACCTGAGATTCTGCATTTCTTTTTTTTTTAAGTTTATTTTATTTGAGAGAGAGAGAGAGAGAGCAAGAGAACACCTGCGTGTGAGCCGGGGAAGGAGGGTAGAGAGAGAAGGGGAGAGAGAATCCCAAGCAGGCTTTGCACTGTCTGTGCAGAGCCCAATGCGGGGCTCAATTCCGTGAATTGTGAGACCATGACCTGAGCCGAAACCAAGAGTCAGGTGGGTAACCGATTTAGCCATCCGGGCGCCCCAGATTCTGCATTTCTAACAAGCTTCTTTCTAGGTGCTACTGGCACCCCCGCTCTATGGATCACACTTTGAGTAGCAAGGCTGCTGACTCTCTCCTACGGGAAGTGGCAAGATCGTGGAAGAGTTTTAGGCGGGAGAATGAAATGACCTAATTGTGTGGTAGGAATATCCCATTTCCAGCAGTGTGATGAATGGATATCAAGTGAACAAACCTAGAAAATGGAAATCAGTGAAGCAGTGGTGGGCGCTGCCTGTGACTCATTCCTTAATCCTGTCCTGCTCAAGGGCCTGCAGTAACAGTGCTGTCCATTTCTGCCTTTTTCATTGGGCAGTAGCTCCTTTGTGGTGGGGTTTGGGCAGTGTAGGGCATGCCAGCACAGCATCGTGCTTCACAACTTGGTCCTTGGGGTAGCCTGAGTCTGGATTCAAGTCCTGACTCCATTACTCCCTCGTTGCTTAACCTCTCAGAGACTCCGATATCACATTGGCTGCAGATGGAGAATGATGCCTGCCACATTGTTGAGAGGATTAAATGAGATAATGTGGATAAAGTGCTTAGCCCTACACCGGACATTCACTGATTATCAAAAAATCCATAGTGAGCACTTGCTCCAGTGCATTAGGCTTTGGGGATTCAGCCATGAACAAAGTGGATTCGGTCCCTGCCCTCTTGAAACACTTGATAGATGGTAGTAGTAACTGCTTATTATTCTCAGCAATAACTCTCTGCCGTTAGTACATTCGTTTTGTGCTTGGAGACTGAGCATGAAGCTCCAGCGGCGACTTGTACGGACAGTAAGCCCTCAGCACCTTCTAGAACAAGTTGTGGAGATAAATACTCTATTCGATACCTTCAGTTTAATTGATCCTTCAAGCCATGGCAGCACTTTCAGCTTAATCACCCACAACACTGGAGCAAGGATACTTGAGGTCTAACATCATTTTCCAGCTCAGTAATCTATATGTGGCTGGCCCTGCAACATTATATTTAACTGTTTTCAAAGGCTTGGGAGGGTGTATGCTCATCCTTAACCAGTGGCTAGATATGGCCCAAAATACCCATGTGAAAGAACTTCTTGGGTTTTGAGGCTGTAGATTTTCAAGTGAGGAGTTGAACTGCTGAACCCTTGAGACGGAGGACAAAAGATAAGAGGAGTGTAAAGGTGGCAGTGGAAGGAAGAATGGCTGGTAGTCTTTGGCATGGCGGATGTGACCTGAACCAGGGAAAGCTTTGGTGGGCTCTCGAGCCTTCCACAACAGGTCCAGCTGCAAAGGATCTTTTGTTGTAGACTCCAGCTACTTAAGGAAATGGGAATTTACTGGAAGGTTATGGGAACTGGATTCTATATGAGAAACTATGGGAAGTTCTCAGGTTACAAGATAGGCTGTTGGAACAGCTTTGGGAAAGGGCAGGAACCAAGCAGGACTCAAGAAGCCTGGGCAGTAGGAACAACATCAATGCTCTGTGGCAATAAGAGGCTGATGTACCATCAACTCTTCCTTCTCTGCAGGGAGGGAAGGACTCCACAGTCTAGATGTTGTTCTAAACTCAAAGTCCCAGAAGAAGGTCTACCTTGTTGAGCACAGGCTGTGGGTCTGCTCCCTGGCTGTTTTGAGAGCAGGGGCAAGGCGAGGGGGAAGGTTCTGGTGACTTCAGCTTTTGTACTGGGAGGTGGGGGCCTGGAATTACCTTCCCTCCATTATACACAAGGCTGTGGTGACAAAGGAAATTGCATTGTGATGAAGATGGAGGAAATGGGTGTAGGCACCTGTAGCATGTAGAATGACAAGGTTGATTACTTATTAGTGAAGAGTCACCTTGACACTATTTTTTCCTTTGGGGTTTGTGGAAATATACCTTGCCTTTCTGGGATCTCCCAGGCAGCTCCTCCATTATCCATGTTCCTGTCATGCTTTATTTCCCATTGTTAGCTCTTTCACACTGTATTGTGGGTATTTGTTCATGATCCCACTTCCGAAACAGCACGGGACAAGGGACAAGAGACAAGGGACTGGGACTGACCTGATATGTGTCTGCATTTGTAGGCTTGGCCAAGAGCTTAATACATAGAAAATATTTGATGAATTATAGCTTGTGGAAACAGATACCTGTGGGTATCTTACTGGGCATAAAATCATAAGAAGCTAGGAATTTTAAGGGATACATTTTTGTATGGAAAACTGTTAACCATCATTTTGTAGCATGTACGTGTTTAAAACTGACTCCACTTGGGGTGCCTGGGTGGCTTAGTTGGTTAAGTGTCTGACTTCAGCTCAGGTCATGGTCTTATGGTTCTTAAGCTTGAGCCCCCACATCAGGCTCTGTCCTGACAGCTCAGATCCTGGAGCCTGCTTCTAACTCTGCGTCTCCCTCTCTCTCTGTCCCTCCCCCACTTACACTGTCACTGTCTCTCTCACTTTCTCAAAAAAATAAATAAACATTAGAAAAAAATTTAAAACTCACTCCACATAAGTATGCTGCTTTGAAAGTGCAGAGTCATAGAGAGTAAAGCACTGGGACTTATACATCCTGCATATTTCAGCTTTTATTCACTTGATGATTGAAGAATGTTCTCTTTCATAAAAACCATCTTCACATAGGAAAGTTCTTTGCCTTGTTTAGATTAGTTTCCTTGTCTTGTTTAGTATCAGTTTAATATTTTCTCTTTAATCTATTTAATATTATCCCACTCTCCAGGATATTTTGTATTTTTGTGAATCCTGTGGTCTTTGCTGGGGTCCAGCTCCATACTTCTAAGAAAAGACTTGAGTTGTTTGGGGGCATTTGCAGGTGTGGTAAATTTAGCTGCAGTGGCCAAGTACAAATAAATTATTTCAGAGTCGACTTTCACTCGTAGATAGATAATCTCATTTATAGGTAGAGGAATTTCAGATTCTGGATTTTATCATAACATTAGGTCCTCCTATCCCTTCCCCTCCCCTCTAGTGAGATGATTGGTGAAGAGTTGTGCAGAATTGAGACATCTGTGATCCTAGACTTCTGCCTTCTTGGTCTAGTCAGAGCAGGCAATGAAAACTGACTGTTACAAGTGGAGAAGAAATGTGGTGAAAGAGCATAGAGAAATCCCCGCAGTGGCCTGAAAGCCTGCAGAACTGGGGAGCTAGAACTAAAGTTAGAATTGCAGCCACAGAACTAACCTGGTGAGTCCCCAAGGCTGCTGTCCCTGCCCCTGGACACCACAGACCCGTATGGTTGTGGCTAATTCACCAACACCACTGACCCTGCTTCCCCCGAGAACGTGGTAGTTTTTGCTACCACTTGCCTGCAGGAGGGATTTTTCACAATCGCAGCTTTTCTACACCCGTAGCTGCTGTTTCAAAGTCCTAGGTGGGACTGTTGGAGCAGATGGGCCTAGACCATGTCCCATATCCTGTCTTCAAAGAAGGTTGGGAAGAGAAGCTTCACATTTTCAGGCTGTGCCTCATAACAGGATGCTTATAGTGGAGGAAATTGCCCAAACACAGGAAAGAATTTCATTGCTGGGCCACCAAAATAAAAATGCTCATGATGTTTTCATTTTAAGCATTTTTGGTAATAAAAAAATCACTTCCTTGATGTTTTAGGTTCGGATATTAGATTCTGATATTTAGATTCTGGTGACTTTAGCTTTTGTATAAGGAGGCGGGCACCTCAAATTACTTTCCCTCTGTTATACACAATGCGGGGGGGCCTGGGTGGCTCAGTCAGTTGAGCATCCATTTCTTGATTTCAGTGATTAGGGTCATGGGATCGAGCCCCATGTCTGGCTCTGTGCTGAGTGTGGAGCCTATTTAAGATTCTCTCTCTCTCTCTCTCTCTCTCTCTCGCTCTCTCTCTCTCTCAATCCATATGCCCCTCTCTCCCACTTGTGCTCTCTCTCTCTCTCTCAAATCAAGTAAGATTAAAAAAAAATGTGGTTGGTTCAGCACAATGACATGGGTGGATGGAAGACCATGATGGATTCCACCATCTCTGTCATTTCCTTGAGTATCTGAACGAAATGTCTATGGCTGGGAGGTAAGGTTATGTAGAATTTGGGACAGAAGGCTTTAATCCAGGCTTTGCCATTTACTAGACTTCAAAGACATTATTTAATCTCTCTCACGCCTCAGTTTCCTCATTTGTAAACTGGGGATTACCTTATCATATACCTCATACTTTGGGTTCTTATGAGATGACATCCGTACATCTCTTGGGACTGTGCTAAGTATATTCTAGTCCTTATGACCAACTTAGAGAAGTCAAGTTTGAGGACTGGCCAGAAGAGTAAAAGTGCAAGGCCTGCTGATGTCCAGAATGTACCAGATGTATGCCTTCAAGGCTAACCTGGGGAAAGGAGGTCATAGTGAAAGTTGAAGTGAGTGACCTCCATCCAACAAGAGGGGCAAATTATCAGATGTACCTGGCCACAGGTGCCTGAGAATACAATCTACTTTCAGAGTAAATTAGATGGGAAAAGACCCAGTGATCTCAAGTTGTAGACCCATCTTGAGGCCCCTCTGCTCAGTTTAGAAACAGATTAGAGATGAGACAGTATAGGGGAAAGGGTTTAATCCCAGTTTATAGACTTTTTGTGGGGAAACTTCTTTGCAGAATTAAAAAGGCGAATGTTCTCAGATACAGATGATCTCAACAACCTTTATTTAGGTTGGAATTCTGGGGAAGTCATCAATCTTTGGATCTATGCATACTTCTATTTTTGTTCCAGTTACCCAGCAAATAATAAAGAGTTTTATTTCTGCTAAGTGCTAATTTAAGAAGCATCTCTTTTAAAAGCTTTTTTTTTGGGGGGTGAAAATATGAAAGATACAGTCAGTGCATCTAATGGATGCACATTTTCTAATGGGAAATGATCTGTTGATGTTGGATGACTCACCTCTTCAGGTATGTTATCAGTTTTATTATTATTTAGCATTTTTTGCTAAATTAGGAATGAGAATGAATCACCCAAAAAAGTAAGATTCTAAGAGATGCACCTACATTTGTTTCCCCATAACTGAGGATCATTTGAGTTTATGTAAGATGTTATTTCAGTGTTAGCACATCACCTCTAAAGGTGCTGCACTTAAAGCTGGGTTGATTGTAAAAAGCACCATTTAGATGTTTCCATGGAGGGATTAAAGGCGGAATATGTACATACTGGTCACCCAGGGAGAGGTTGATATAGTCATTTACCTTTTTAATGGAAGCAGGGGATGTAATTAACAACCATTTGCATGTAACAGTTGAATATTTCATGGTGGTGACAATGATTCATCCCTGCTTCCTACAGCAACTAGAGGAAAATTAAACCCAGATCTTATGACTCTCAGGCAACTATAGAATATGCAATTCAAAATGTATCCCATCTACTGTCCCACTAGCTCACATTCCTGTGTTCCTCTAATGCTCATCCTCCCGTCTCAAGCAGCAGTTTTCACTCTGCATTGCTTTTCACCAGGGGCCCCCTAATTTACAGAGGGAGCTTGGTTAGTGTGCTGAAGGCAAATAGGTTTCAACTCTTAGGTTTAACCTGACATCCATTGATAGTGGCTTCTAAATAAGGTGAGATGGAGGGCAGTGGTGGATTAGTAATGCCTGCTGTGGATTAGAGAGGGCAGAGAGTCATCACTTTGCCAACCTCAACCAAGGTGAGGATTGCAAGATGAGCAATTGGGTCTGGACTTGCCTTAGCCATAATGTACTATAAGACTTTGGACAAATCTCAGCATTACGGTTTTCTTAAATGCCACTTTGGGGAAGGGAGATAAATAGTCTATCATACAAAATTCACAAGTCTGTCATAAAGATCAAAACAGATATAAATGTATAGAAATCTCTATAATGCATTGTTACCTTCCCATTCTGAAGGACATATAGATCTAGGTAAATAAGATTTGGACCTACTGTAAACATATTTATCTATTTCTCTTACTAGTGTGGAAGGAATAAGGAGAGTTTGGAATCCTTGAGAGGCAATGGGAAAGCTATAAAAGTTTAGAAATGGAAGGGCCTTAGGTATTATCTAGAAAAACAATTTCACATTTTTGAAAAATATGTGGAACTCCCTTTTCTAAAAACCCCTATGGCACCCAATACAGTAAACCAATAAGTGGTGCTATCCTGTTGGAAGCTCCTTTTTCCTTGCTAGGCTTCCCAGATTCTTAGTGTAGAGTAAGCACTATTAAATATGCTTGAATTCAATTAGGTGCCCCACATATCTTTAGAAAGTGGTAATTAAAATGTTCCTAGCCTTACCAATGGTGTCTTGGACCTTGACCTCCAGTGTATGTGTGACCAAATTCCCCTCCTTGAGGAGGAGAAGCAGATGTATTTGTGTGAGATATGAATGACAGAGTGCCTGGTATGGGGGCAAAAAAAAAAAAAAAAAAGATTTATGTGTGAGAGGAAACCCACTCATAATTGTTTGATAAACACGAGGGCATAAAGATCAGCTATTCCATTTGAAAAGCCTTGAGTGGATTGAGTTGTTTGTAGTGCACCTTTGTCTTTTGCCCTTCATCCATCCGACAAATATTTATTGGGCATCTAATGTGTATCAGGCATTCTTTACTGAGGATATAACTCTGGGCAAAACCAATGAGGTCCTTGTTTTCACGGAACATGTATTTTGTTGGGAGAGGCTGAATAAACACAGATTAAAACAATTTCAGATGGTGATATGTGTAATAAGAATAGCGCTTTCATACAAAGAAACTGAGCGTACAGCTTATAGATAGCAAGTGCTCCATACTTGTTAAATGAATGGATAAAAGCTTTTTATTGGTCACTAGTGGCCCCAGACCACAGGATGACAGTAGGTGCTCTTAAGAATGTGAGGAGTAGAACCATATCAATTGTAATCTTAGAGTTCCCAGAGGGCACAAGAGAAACTTCATTTGCCTGATTGAATGGGAGTTTGGCTCAGAGGATTGTGGCTAGAGCTTTTTATTTCCTTATGTTTCTGAGCTCTTTGGCAATGTTTCCACACCTATAGCAATGTCGTAAAAGCTACTCTGTCTTCACGATAACGGAGCACAGAGGAGTTGCCTCAGGAATTTATAGCCACTGGAGAAGGGGCACTGGTATAGCCAACTTATAACAAAATAACTTTAATAAATTTTGTTGACTGAGGAAAAGCAAAGCATTTTCCAGATCTAGAAAACAAATCAGAATGGGTAGGACTCAGAGCTGGGAGAAGGTGGTTATAGGAAAGAACTCAAAGTTGAGAAGAGAAGGGGGAGAAGCAGCCAAACAAACAAAGGAGCCGGAGCAGCCAAACAGGATGCAAAGCTGGTTTCATCTGGACCGTGATTACCCACCCCCATATGGGAATGAAAAGGGGAATAAAATACCCCATGTGAAATGTGTTTAAAAAATGCAGAGTGCACAAACAGAACCATCAATCTGACCCCAAAAAGAGATGCCTTCGAAATGAAGCATTTCTCATTTGTGCTCTTTGAAAAATTGACCCGTGACATCCACAGAAACAGTGTTACAGAGTTGTGAAGCATCTGTCCTGTGCCCAGTGCCCACCATCCCTTTCTTCCAGGCGTGGGCATATCTCTGTAGGTCCAGGCCTTCAGTTGAGAGGGAAGACAAGAAATAAACACCTTTTTCCTCTTTGTGTCAGCTGGGCGAGCTGCATGGCCCCCTCCACCCTGGCCTGTCCTGGCTGTCATACAGGCAGGGAGGCTGGTGGGGAGGTCTTGGGACTTGTGTGTTCAGCCTTGTCTGGGTTGCCAGGCGAGGCAAACCAGAAGGTCAGCGGGAGGCATATGACAGGAGGAAAAAATGGAGCAGCTGTTCTGGCTTGTCCTTACCTTTCCAATGTGGTCAAATCTCATTATATCTCCCCCCAACACTGTGAAACTCCAGAACATTCTGAAACCCCAGGATCCTGTGGAATATGAAAGTGTTTGGATTTACCAAACCATTTCCCATCTTGTTTAGAGGTCTCCTGTATCCTGCTGTGTTGGCTTTGCATGCCTTTGCTCGTCGTTCTCTCCACATCGACTGCCTTGTGTCCTTGGATCATCCTGTGAAGCATACCCTCCTAGGGTCAAAATCTTTGCTTGGCTGCCTCCCATTCACCCCTTGGGATCCTCAACCAGGTTTGATGCTTCTCCCATTGTTTCCCCAATCTTAGCACTTACCACACGTGTCTGTTTAATTTTTGTTTTCTCCTCCCTCAGGGTTGCGGAAACAGAGAAGTTCTGTCTTGCTCACCATTGCCTCTGCAGGACTTGGCACAGTACTTGCCATTCATTCATTTGCCCAGTGGATGAATCGATGGCCAGCCCATTCCATGACGAGCCATCTTCTGTTTCATTTCCTCATCTGTGAAATCAAGCACCTTCTTTCCTTGGGTCACAGAGTTTCCTTGAGAGTCAAATAAAGTGAGGAACACTTTTTTTTTTTTAATTTTTTTTTCAACGTTTTTATTTATTTTTGGGACAGAGAGAGACAGAGCATGAACGGGGGAGGGGCAGAGAGAGAGGGAGACACAGAATCGGAAACCGGCTCCAGGCTCCGAGTCATCAGCCCAGAGCCTGACGCGGGGCTCGAACTCACGGACCGCGAGATCGTGACCTGGCTGAAGTCGGATGCTTAACCGACTGCGCCACCCAGGCGCCCCGAGGAACACTTTTTTTTAAGAGTACAAAAGCTTATGTAAAGCTGTAAGGTTGTGTTAAATGTTATTCTGAGTGGGAAGATGACGTGTGAGCCACCCCTTTTGTTTGCTGTTCATTCCTGCTCTTCAGACATAAATACGGGCCAGTGTCTAAATGCTGTCTTTTCAGAGGGAAGATTGACAGAGACAAGCTCTCCTCTCTGCTCCTGTCAGGGTAATGGGCGCCTACTGAGGCGCTCATCTTAATTTATCTAATAGAAGGCATTTGCCTCCTGCACACTTACTGTTTTGATTTATTCAGCAGGCTTGCCATGATTAAGGTGTCCTCTTTGTTATTAAGATAAAGACCGACCTTTTCTTTTTCGAGGTGAATGACTGATGAAAGATATATATATATTAATTTAATTTAATTTAATTTAATTTAATTATTATTTTTTGCCACCCATTCGGGGTCATTGTATGGTTTCTATCCAGAGACCAACATGTTCTGATTTAATATCTTTTTGCAAAAGGCTCAATGGTACTGAGATTAAATCTAGAACTAACCAATGCACCCAAGGGATGAGGAGAGAGATTATTTAAATAGACTCATTATAAAGTAGAGCTACTTCACAGAGGGGCCTGGAGGTGAGGGGGTGTGTTTTACACTGGAAATGTTCACGCAGAGGTTGGATGATCACCGAGCTAGATGCTTGGAGGAGCAGATGTGGGTTCCAGTCTTGTTTCCATGAAAACAACAGCAACACAAAAGTAGGAGTTAATTCTTACCAGTTGCTTACTTTGTGCCAACAGGGAGGGCGCCATTTTATGTGCGCTTTCTTACTCTTCAAAGAGGCACAGCTAGGTGTTCTTTCCTCCCTTTGCCACTCTGTTGCTGTGTGACTTTGGACTGGTCCTTTCTTTACCTCTCTGAGCATCAGTTTCCTCACTTAAAAGAGCCGAATTAGATAGCTCCTCCAGCTTGGTCGTGTGATTTTCCCCACCCACCCTTCCTTCCTTTTTTAACTACCTATAAAAACCAAATAGAGGCCTTAGAGGTCAAGCTTCAAGGTTAAGGAAATAGGCCCACTGAGTAACATTAAAAAAGGGGCAGTGAAAGAGGAGAACAGAGTTCTGTCTGATAATTGGGCCCGTTATTCTGGACTGGGCCTGTTTACACACTTACTGGCCTAGAATCACTTTATCTCTTATTCTCACACTGCGCTTTTCTCAAGATGGTTTGAAACGAAAAGGCTTAAGGGTAGATACATTCAGACAAAGATCTAGGAGTATCTCTGGTCCCTGGATTAATCCAGGAGTTTGGCTTCTGACCCATTCAGATGGAGGGTGAGGCCAGGCAAGGACTCAGCCAAGACGTGGTGCATAATCCTTGAGTGACACAGTGGGTGATGGGGGTGGGGAGGAGTATTTTATCACTGACACTGTTTAGAAGCACTGATGCGTGATGATAATAAGATCAGACTGACTTTCATTTGTTTTAAATTCTCTAAAGAAAATGTTCCCCTTTAATTCCTGCACAGGGCTGATGGCTCCTACTGCCTGCCCTAATATGCCTCTAAACACAGGTCTAGGATCTGGGAGTCTGGGGCCTGGGGATTGGGGGCAAGGAGGAGATGGTTATGGGATCCAGGGACTGAGCAAGCTGCCCTTGGAAAATCCATGATTTGCCTGGATTTTTTTAACTAGGAGTCTGAATGAGGGAATTTGTTATCTAACATTCCACAATATTTGTTGAGCACCTACCTGATAATAGACCCTGTATGTGATATATGTAGCATTGTTTACTTTAATCATCGTATCTAGTCCTTAAAGACGGGTGACATGCCTGCAGATGAGGAATTCAAGCTCAGAGATGTGGAGTACTTTGCACAGTTGAGCTTGGATCTGTATTGCTCCCAAATGTGTGTATATCTGGTCAGTGATGCTGGCCCCCATCTAGGCTCTGTGACACTCTAGGTCTGCACTGGCCTAGTTGTGCATAGTGAAAGTTCAGTGCATTCCTCAGATTGAGGTAAGACTGGAATACGGTAGTCAGGAAGGTGGGTCTGCCTGTGTTGTCATGAATACCTTGTCACTGGAGACATCAGTGGAAAGAAAAGAGCTAAGGCCAAACGTTGTAGCCTTGGAAATGGGAACTAAGGCCCTGAACTTGGCTTTTCATGTGTGATCTGAGGGGAAGTTCTTAAAGAGAAGATGGGAACAAATAAATTATGTTTTTGCTCAGGAATAGCATTATTAACAGTTTTCCAGTGGTTTAGTCTAGCTGAGTCAGGCGCATGGGAAATGTTTTCTTTTACTTTGTGTGATTTCTCCTGTGTCCCTTCCTGACATGCCTCAGAGCCTCCTCAGTTTCTCTTCTTAATTTCATTCACTCTCTGGAAGCTCATCTTGTCCCCAGGCTCAGGGTGTGTAAGTAGCTACATGCTGTCAGACATAAATTCCTGGGCAAACTGAATAGCACTAGATTAACAGTTTGATTTCGTGTGTGTGTGTGTGTGTGTGTGTGAGAGAGAGAGAGAGAGAGAGAGAGAGGTGTTTATCTGCTGGTTTGAGTAAACTATTTCCAAACACAATCTAATTGCTGAGGAACTATTTGGAAAGTTCCCAAGGTAGAAAAAGATCAACCACAAACAACAGCCTTGAGGAAGTTGGTAGAAAAGTTTGATTGTTTTCTCTTGGCAGTAATTTCTTCCTTGCCTAAGAAGGGTGTAGGGGAGACAGCAGTTCTCAGGAAGAGCTCTGGGCCAACATTTTCTAAGTGGTCTCAGGAGGGGGCTGAGGCTTTCGGCCAAGTAGCTGGTTGTCACTGAAAGCCAAACATTTGGTTTTGAGTTCAGCTCCCATTTGGAATTCATTTCCCAGACCTCAAAGTACGAGATGTCACTGTTGTTATTTATTTATTTTTCTTTATTCTTAAGCTTGTTTGTTTTCTGGCAGGAAGCCAAGGTAGTGTCTGTGAAGGCTACAGTCCTTAGGTATTTGTAAGATGAGGAAAATGCCACGGATGGTGTGTGAAGAGGATGTACAGAAATTGGACAAGAGGGAATTAAGCCAACTCTGCCTGAATTACCTTGTTTTTCTTCTGTTTCAGGAAATCAGAAAGTCAGAAGCAATGTGATCTGTCATTGTCAGACTGACTCTTCCCCCTTCCCTCCCTCCCTACTCCCCCATCCATTTTTTCTTCTCCATCTGCCTTTTTTCCATCCATCCATCCATCCATCCATCCATTGTTTCTTCTATCCATGTGTGAAAACTGAATTCAGCATCTATTATAAGCTAAGTAATACAAAGGTAAACTAAACACAGTCCCTGGCTTCCAGAAATTTATGATTGAATGGGGAAGAAAGGTAAGTAGGACACTGCAATATAGCAAAGCTCTTACTACAACAGAAGTTTTACACCATAGTGAAGAGGGCTGTTGTTGCCTCAGTCTGGCATGGGTTGAGGGCCAGGAAAGTCTCAGAGCAGTGTTTCCAGCTGAATCTTGAAGGGCAAGGAAGAAGGGTAGGCTGTTTAAGAACCAGGTTTATATGATGGGTGGACAAGAAATGGATGGAAAGGGATAAATTAAAGGGGTACCCTGGAGAAGAAACTAAGTGATCTTGAAAGACAGGAGGAGTGAATGACAATGCCCTTTCTGGAGGCTTCTGCAGTGATAGACCCAAGCTGTCTGTAACCACTGTGGGGTGGGGTGGGCAGGGTTCTGTGTCAGAACCAAAGTGGCTTGATTCTGTTAACAAGAGCAATCAAATGAACACTTATCCAGTCACTTCATGACAGACCTAGTGACAAGTGCTTTGAATTCATTATCTCAGTGTACCTTGAATGTGGCATACATGTTATGAGTGTTTTAGGTGATACCCAGTTGAAGCCCTGAATAATACTGAATCCCGTACAAAGTTTCCTTTTTAATTCTCTTTTGAGATTTCTGAAGTTGCTGTGTTTTTAACTATTCTTATGTATAGTCATCTCCATTTTAACACAGCCTCAGGCCCACAGCCTTCAGCAGGAAATAGTACTTCACTTGAATGTAACAAAAAATGTAATTGTTATTACTGAGACATAATTTTCAATATGATTTTTATTGGCATTATTCTTATGGTTACTATCAATTTATGGTGACAGCAATTTTCTATTTATGGTAGCAATTTAAAGTTTCCTGTTACAGTATATTAATTCAAGTAAAAACATAGACTGATTTAAAGAAAAATATTATTTAACTAATATTGCAGGTTTTATGCAGATACGGCAAAGATTAAGAAGGAATATGCCAATGACTAAAGTTTGTATTATTTCACACCTTCCAACAACTCTGTCAGGAAAATGTTATTTTAATCCCAATTGATTACAAAATTACGATTTATAGAGGTTAAGTAATTTGACCATGGGCATTCATCTGGCAAGTGCCAGAGCTGGGATTTGAACCCAGGTCCGTCTGACTGTGAATCCCATGTTTTTAACCTCAAGGACATAGCCCTTTTTATGTGAAAATAGGATTCTGGAATGTTAGCTGGAATGGCCTTTTAAAACCAGTTGGTCCAGTGTTGTCAGACTTCTTCACTACCAGTCCCCCTTTTATTATGTATTTTTCAATTTTTTGGAAGAACAAACAAACAAATTAACGTCATCTCCCAGTGATTATGAATCAGTTAAAGATGTACGATGCCAACTGGAGCTTAGGATCAGCTTAAAGAATTAGCATTGCCTTGGGGTCTTAAAAATAGTATGTTGACAATCGAGTATGAACCTCTCTTAGCATCTTCAAGGATTCTTAGATGTCTGTGGTTCCTAGGTTGAAAACAATCCAAGCTAGGCACTCCCCTATTTACCAAGACATGGAGAAAGGGAGTGGTCTGTCACACGTAAGTGGTAGGGTCAGAAACAGAGTCTTGATAAGGTACTTTTTCCTTCTGCTACATTATTCAAATGGGTCCAATCACTTCTCTAAGAGCTTTGGTCCAGGGAGTGGCTACCTTCTTATTTCCTAGCACTCCTGACCCCCCTGGCTACTTCCTTGTATCTCTGAGTTCAATCTCATCTTCATTGTTTTCCCTGGTGGAAAGCACATGCTTCTCAAGAAGGTAGGTATGAGGTGGTTGGCAAGTCATTCCTGTGACCATAGTGCCCTGAGGAATGCTCTGGACTTTGTGTCTTGTCGAGTAACACTACTCTGCAACTTATTGACCAGAGGTAATATTAGAAGAGCCTCCCCAATCTTACCTCTGCTTCCCCCTCCAGGCTCAGCATTTACTGTTCCTCTGAGACACATCATTCATTCGGCAACACTGAACTACTTCCCTTGAACTTGCCATGTTCTTTCATACCTTGTAGCCTTGGCATATGCTGTTTCTTCTCAGAAATAAAGTGTTACCATCCACTTAGCATGTACCATTGCCAGTCACGGTGCCAAGAGCTTTGTTAGTTTATTTAATTTGGTTCTTACCATAGCTCTCTACAAGGAAGGAATTATTATGCCCACTTACTGTATATGGACAACAAGACAGAAAGTGAATTGGTAACTTGTCACAGGAACTGGCAAACGTCAGAGCCAGGATGTGAATCTACAACTCAGAAATTTGACTCAGGGTATATGCCTTGAATCACTTCCTCTCATAATCTTGCATTCACATGGCTTATTTTTATACCGGATCTCTTAGGTTTTAACCTTATTATTGACTCCACTTGGAAATCCTCTTGACTGTGGTAGAATTGTCCTGTAGCTGTATCCACAGTATCATCTTGCTTCTCCCACTTTGTTGTGATTTCCTATTTACTTGTCTGTCATGATTACCAGAGTGCAAGCAACATGAAGTCTCCCTCACAGTTGTAACCTCCATGCCCGGCACAATGTGGAAAATTTAGTGGGCACATGTGTCTAATTGTTGACTGAGGAGAAGGCACCATCTTCTTTTTTTCTTCTCTTTCTTTATCTCTGTGCTGAGTCATCATATATTATAATGCCTGCCTCCCAAGTGCCCTCTCTTCCCATCTCAGTGCACACCCCCCATTTCCTTGCCTCTATGTTACTTAACTCTGTTTGATGATCTCTTGTGTGGGTAGTAAAGTTCTCAAGTGTTTGTTTCTGCAAAGAAACAGTTTATTGAGTGCTGAAACAGCAAGATTGTTCTGTGAAATAAGGTTGATCACTTTCAGTGACTATGGTTCATCTTTCTGTAAGCAATCTTTGTATCTGGAAGCAAAGATTCTCTGATAGGGTGTTACAACCTCACTGAATGCCTCAAACAGCCATTCAGGAAAATGGAAAGTTGACTGTGAATTAGAATAAACTGTGGTCTGTTGGTGCTAGGTCTGTGTTCTAGGCTGGACGAGGCTGAACTTTGACTCCTGAATTTTCTGTAAGTTCATGTGGGCACTGTCACACTGGAGGAATACATCTTTCCAGTTTATCAAAGCCAAATAGCAATCTTTCAAAACTCCTCATTCAGAGAAACATGTCGTATTCACAACCCAACCACATGGAACAAATGTAAGCTGGAGTACCTCTTTGAAGTTCCAATGCATGGCCTCCATCACCTTCTTCCTGGTGAAACTACAGGTGAAGTTTTTCATGCTGTCCTGCATTTTGACCCTACTTCCACCTTCAACTTCACAGACTTTTTGGGTTACTGGCTTCTCACACAAATGCCCCCTACATGTCATACCCCCCAAGAAGAAAGCATAAGTACTTGAAATCAATTTTGCCATCAAGCATTCTGGATGCCAGTTAGCTTAAAACCAATGAAATGGATAAAGAGATATGCTGTCATGGGTGCCTTGACACACATTTCAAGGTGATACCAAACATGCTCATCATACAATATAACTTTTATGTTGACAACTTAGCATGAACCAAATGTTTACTTTTTGGGAAGAGACTTTTGAAACACCCGATATTTCAATGACTTCTCAACCACTGACCCTGCCTCTCAGCTCTTTCTCTTCATTTTCATTCTCTTGCTGCCATCTTAAGCAAAACTCTGGCTGGCTTTCCTTTGCTGGGCATCAAGACCTTCTACAAATTGGGCCAAACAACCTTTCTGGTGTTCTCTGCCCTGTAGTCACTGTTCAGCCATGTTGGATTGCTCACCCTGAAGATGCCACCTTGTTTCATGCCGTTCTGCTTCAGCTATTTCTTTTGCGTCTCCCAGGGGGATCTTCTCTTCATATAGCCTCCTATTTTGTTTTTCAATCTTTCACAGCCCTACTGAAATGGCTTCATTGCCACATTTTCCTAGATGTCCACAGTCAGGGATTTTTTCTTCCCTGTATTTCCAGATGTGTTGATTTCCATATTTTATCTTAAATTTCTCAGTAAGCTCTTCTTGTTTATTAAAAAATTAAAAGCTCTTTTATTCATATTCAAAAGTATATGGAAGAAATTTTAAAAAGGCTCATAATTTACTTACCAAGTAATATTTCTTTTTTTAAGGAGTTTATTTATTTTTTGAGAGAGAGAGAGAGAGAGAGAGAGAGAGAGGGAGATTGAAGATCCCAAGCAGGCTCCACACCATCAGTGCAGAACCTGACATGGGGCTTGAAGTCACAAACTGTGAGATCTTGACCTGAGCTGAAATCAAGAGTCAGGTGCTTAACCGCTGAGCCACCCGGGCGCCACCCAGATAATACTTATTGATATCACATATTATGCATGTATTTTGCTGGAAAAGTCTGAATAGTACAGAAAGGAAGGAAAGAAAAAAATAAAAGCCCCCCTCCCCAGTATCTTTAACTGTAGCATATGACAATCTGCTGTGTTTTATGTGACTGTGTTTACTTGCTCTACTACTGGACTTTCTACATCCCTTCAGTGTTGCCACCACAGCTATGCATCCAGTACTGTACATTGTACACAGGGAGCACACAATAAATGTTTGCATTGTTGTTGCCACATGCTACCCTTTCTAAGTTATTTATTTAGACTTTATAATGTATATAGTATCTATCATATACATCTGTGCACACACACACACACACACATACACACACACACAGATGGCAAACCCAGTTGAAAAAGTCTACATTTGGAGTAGCGTGGAAATATATGACTGCTCTCCAAGGGGAAAGCCACTAAAAAGAGCGTTTCTAGCCCAACGTCTTAGGATTAAAAGGGATAGAGGTTTTCTCAATTTTCCTCATCCTTTATTGAAAGGCTGAAGATCCCTGGGGTCCCAGAAAAACTACAACTCAAGTCTTGGGATAGGAATGAATGGCCCTTCTCTCATCTCCATATTACCTGCTCCTGGGGCCTCTGCTTCTCTCTGTATCTGTTTTAATATTCTGTCTTTCCTAAAATGCTTCCTTCTTTTGCTTAGTCATCCTGCTCCTGGCCTCAAATGGCCACTCCTGCCCTGACTCTGCCTAACCCTGCAGCTTGATGGCCCACATTTGAATGACAACAGTCTCTCAGCTACCAAGGTCCCAGTTTTCAGGTACTTAACCTGATTGGTCCAGCTCATCGTTTCTTGCCAGACTGATGATGCAGGATGGTGAAGGATGGCTGTACATATGCCAGATGCCCACCCCTGGACCAATCACACAGGACCAGGAGGTGGGGTCACATGGTATGGAACCTGATCAAGCTGCCTCAGCAGGGCTCTGGTGGGGGAACAGGTTCCCTGAGGAAAAGATGTGCACATGCTAAGGGCAGAAATTTGAGATTAAATCAAGTAGTGAGTAGTTAAGTACTTGGGAGATATTTAAAGAAATAAAGATTTGGGGGGACTTGAGAGTATCTTTATTTCAAAAGGATTATCCTACGGACAAAGAGGCCCTTTTGTTTCTGCATAACTCCAAAGGGTATAACCAATTAAGTTACATATAACCACTTACAAGTGATATATGTATACATATATATATATATATATATATAAATATGTACATAAATATAAACATACATATATAGATATATAAAAATGTTTTATAAAATATACTATGTAGGGGCACCTGGGTGGCTCAGTCGGTTGAGCGTCCGACTTCAGCTCAGGTCACGATCTCACAGTCCGTGAGTTCAAGCCCTGCGTCGGGCTCTGTGCTGACAGCTCCGAGCCTGGAGCCTGCTTCGGATTCTGCGTCTCTCTCTCTCTCTCTCTGCCCCTCCCTTGCTCATGCTCTGTCTCCCTCTGTATCAAAAATAAATTTAAAAAAATTAAAAAATTAAAAAAAAAATATACTATGTATACATATGTTTATAAATGTGTGTGTGTATGTGTGTGTGTGTGTGTGTGTGTGTGTGTATAAAACCAGAGAATATAACCAGTAAGTGGGAATCAGTAAGTGGGAGTTGGAGTAAGGAGCTGAGCATATTAGGAAAAACAAACTCTAATAATAACTGTCCCAAAATGAACTCCTCCTGAGGTCATGAATTTCCTTTATGGAAAGTTTGAAACAGAATTTGCATGAACCCTTTTGATGAGGGTTTTTAAAAAATTTATTTATTTATTTTGAGAGACAGAGACAGAGACAGAGAGAGAGAAAGAGAATCCCAAGCAGGTTCTGCACTGCCAGTGTGGAGCCCGATGTGGGTCTTGAACTCACAAACCATAAGATCATGACCTGAGCTGAAATCAAGAGTCAGATGCTTAACTGACTGAGCTACCCAGGTGCCCAGAGGCATTTGTGTATTTAGAAAGGTCTAGATTAGATGACCTTGAAAAGTTCTTTCCAACATTTACAATTCCAAGGACTTAACTTGTAAGGGTTTCTTCTCACCCACATTCACAAAAATGACTAGACAAACACATGTGCACCTCTGAATTCCACACCTTGTACATGGCATTTGTACAACTGGGGAGCATTCCCTGATTTGTGTCTCCCAATTTGACTGCAGTATCATCAGAGGCTACTTAGCCATCTGGCTGTTGCTACCTCCTGTCTCCTGGAGCGCTTGCTGTTTTCAGCTAGGTTTGGTAGTCTTGAGCTCATTTCATTTTCTAAACAGCTAGGCAATTATAATACAGGAAGCAAAAGCAAGGCTGATGACAAAGCCTCCCTGTTGGTAGTGAGAGCAGAAAAAAAACTCGACTGCCTGGAAAGAATCTACTAGTGATTTTGAATCACTGAGCTCGTTGCTAACTAACATTGTAATTAGAGTTAAACCACGAAAGCCAAGATTTAGGAGACCATCTGGTCTGCTGTTTGGAGAGAGGGAGAGAACATTCCAACCTTGGAGAATGGAGTTGCTGGGGCTCCTGCAAATGACCTTGTACTTTGCTTGACTTCTTTCTGTTTCAATCTCCTCTATGATGGATGGCAAATGCTGCGCTGAAAAAACACAGATGTTTTCCAAGACCTTGACAGAATGGGTTCCCTCCATTCCCTGGCTTGCATCCAGCAGCACCAGATCTGTGGACATTTACTGAGGGCCTGTTAAATGCAAGAGACTGTGCTAGTCCCTGTGGATTAAAAGCATATAGCGTCTTCCTTTAAGGAGACTAGAATCTAACTGGAGGGCAGAACATAAATACTTGAACAGCTGAAATGACAAGTCCAAAGATGTCAAAGCAGAGGGACCCTGGCGATGAGTTTTGAAGAATGCAGGGGTAATTATGGCCCACAGGGGCCTATGGACATTTGATTATAGAGAGGTTAGCTGGGCCTTGTGGACTTGAATAGTTCAAAAGTGCACTCAAAGTAAGAAGAGCTGTTAGGAACGGGGCAAGTTGCCGACAAGCCAAGGCCCATTCAAAGGGCCACGAGTCTGTCAATTTGAGAAGAGCACTCAGAGGATGTTAGCTTTAGCCTTCACTAAACTAAGTGATTCAGTTAAGTATCCTTAGCATGAATATCCAGCATTGTCTCTGTGAACTTGTAAAGCAGCATTGCAAAGGCACTTCTGTTTGGTGTTACTACCTTTGACCTTGAGTTACAAACTTGCATCGTTTATAATACTTTCCTGACTTGTGTCTCTTCCATTGAGCCAGGAACCTACCTTTCTCTAAGGCCCACCTGTGGGGTCTAGCTTTGACCTCGAAAGGCTTTAAGGAAAAGGCTTTAAGTCTTTTATCTTCCATACGCTGGTCATTGTCATATTTGAAGTCAGCTATTCCATCCTTCCTGAACATTGTCTCTTTTGAGCTAGTTAGTCATCTCCGGTTCCTTCCCGTGTTTCTCAGAATATGGCCCTCACCATTTGGGTATTCCTTGTTAACACAAGCTACTTCACCAGTTTCGCCCTTTGGTACCTTGTGATAAGATAAATGGGGGAAGGGAAGACTTGTGTCTTTGGTAGCCTTCAGTAAATGCAATTACTTGTCTTAGGAAGAACTCTTAGTCTGTTGGAACCCTATGAGCTGTGAGATTCTTTGGGGGGGGAAGCTCTGAGGTATCTGTGTTAGAGATATATCTTCATCAGAGAGAGCTTTGAAGAAACAGCTCCCTACTTCCTGTACCTGTCCCCTTTCACCTCTAGTGCATTCGCTGTAGAAAGGCCACATGGGCAAAGGTAGCGCACATCTCTGTTCAGTTTTGCAAAGCATGAAGCCTCGCTGAACATTTACTTTCTAGACGATCTTCCTTATTTTATTGGCATTTGCTGATGAAACTACTCAGGCCATTAAATCATTTGCTCACCTGCTTACTTGTTGAGCACCGTATATAACAGATTTGTGCTGCAGATGCATATTCAGAGTAGCATCTGTGTCCTCAAGGAGATTACAGGCTAACTGAGACAGTCTCCCAAGGTGAGTGAATACAGTTCAGAGGGATAAATGCTAAAATGGGGGTGACAGGGCACAGAACAAGGAGTCAGGAAGTGGGCAGTGCTGGGGGAGGTTAAGGGAACTCACCACCAGATCATAATGATTAGATTGTGTGCTATCTGAAAGCAGGGATGGTGCCTTGTTCATCCACTTTAGCATCTGTTCCTGGCATGGTGCCTGGACAATTACAAATGCTCCATGAATATTTATGGGATTAGTTGACTAAGCTGCCATCCTCCATCAGAGCCAGAGCAGCTCTTCTTTGAAGTTGCATTCAATAAGCAGAAGACTGAAGAGAAAAAAACCCTGAAAGGTGACCCATGACCACTGGATTTTTACCAAGAGATGGCAGAAAGAGTCCATCACGTTGTGTTATTCACTACAAAAAATGTCATGTCTGCCAATAACTTCATGTTTCCGTTTACATCTTTCTCACTCCTGCTGGGAGCTGGTGTTGGGAGGCCACCTGTTTCCCCACATTTGGTCTTGGGGAAAGAAGAAGCAATGTCCCATTCTTGTGGCATTCCCCCCACTTCTCCCGCCATGGTGACTCTCCTCCTCAACTCCAGAGGCCCAAGCCTCACATCACTGGGTGGTGACCACTGTCAATGTTCCTGTCGAAATGCACAGGTTCCAGTTGCTCAAGCTGTCAGCTCCTGTGGTATTTGCAAATTACACAACCACTGGGCAAATGCCCATTACCCTACACACTGGTCCATCTCACATGCCAAAACACCCAAAGCTTAATTTTTGAAATATGCACAAATCTTATTATTCCATTAATTCTTCTACAGATAGTCTGGGCAGGTGTCCTCACTGCCATTTATAGTGAAGAGGCTCTGAAGAGCTGACTGAAGTTTCCCAACATCAAACGTTTTTAAGAGTAGAGACTCAAACCTTGGCTATAGCAACTGCTTACTCAACATGTTTCTGGAGGCAAGGGAAACAAAAACAAAAATGAACTAATGGGACCTCATCAAAATAAAATCTTCTGCACAGCGAAAGAAATAATCAGCAAAACTAAAAGGCAACCGACGGAATGGGAGAAGATATTTGCAAACGACATATCAGATAAAGGGTTAGTAACCAAAATTTATAAAGAACTTATCAAACTCAAAACCTGAAAAGGAAATAATCCAGGGAAGAAATGGGCAAAAGACATGAATAGACGCTTCTCCAAAGAAGACATATAGATGGTGAACAGACACACGAAAAAATGCTCACCATCGCTCATCAGCAGGGAAATACAAATCAAAGCCACAATGAGATACCACCTCACACCTGTCAGAATGGCTCGCATTAACAACTCAGGCAATAACAGATGTTGGTGAGGATGTGGAGAAAGAGGATCTCTGTTGCATCGCTAATGGGGATGCCAATTGGTGCAGCCACTCTGGAAAACAGTATGGCTGTTCCTCAAAAAACTAAAAGTAGAACTACCCTACGACCCAGAAATTTCAGTACTAGGTATTTATTCAAGGGATACAGGTGTGCTGTTTCGAAGGGACACATCCACCCCCATGTTTATAGCAGCACGATCAACAATACCCAAAGTATGGAAAGAGCCCAAATGTCCATCGATGGTTGAATGGATAAAGAAGATGTGGTATATCTATACAATGGAGTATTACTTGACAATCAAAAAGAATGAAATCTTGCCATTTGCAACTACATGAATGGAACTGGAAGGTATGATGCTACATGAAATTAGTCAGAGAAAGACAAAAATCATGACTTCACTCATATGAGGACTGTAAGAGACAAAACAGATGCACATAAGGGAAGGGAAACAAAAATAATATAAAAACAGGGAGGGGGACAAAGCATAAGAAACTCATAAATATGGAGAACAAACTGAGGGTTGCTGGAGGGGTTGTGGGAGAGGGGATGGGCTAAATGGGTTAAGGGGCACTAAGGAATCCACTCCTGAAATCATTGTTGCACTATATGCTAACTTAGATGTAAATTAAAAAAATAAATTAAATAAAAATTAAAAAAAAGAGTAGAGACTCAAACCCAGGGCTTTTGTTATTATTATTATTTTTGAAATAAATTTCCTCCTGATTTTGAAAGGTGGATACCTTCCCTGTAGAAAATCGGAAAAAAAGAAGGAAAGTAAGATTATGACACAGAGGCAGTTGTTATTAACAGCTTGGATTTTCCTCTGGCCTTTTTAATTTCTTTGCCCAGATGTTAGAATTATATGTGTATACACATTGATATTGAAATCCTATTACACATACCATTTTATAACCTGCCTTTTAAAGATTGAGATATAATTGACATACAATATTATGTTAGTTTCAGGTGTGCCACATAATGACTTGATATTTGTACTTATTGTGAAATGATCACCACAACACATCTAGTAAACACCTGTCACCTCACATAGTTACAATTTTTTTCCTTATGATGAGATCTTTTAAAATCTGCTTCTCTTAGCAACTTTCAAATATACAATGCAAGGGTATTAGCTATAGTCACCATGCTGTATCTTACATCCCCAGGACTTATTGTTTTTTGACCAACTTCACCCATTTTGCCCCCACCCCCACCGCCGCCTCTGTGAATCTGTTTTCTGTAACTGTGAGTTCGTCTTCTTTCTTTCTTTTTTTAGATTCTACCTATAAGTGAGATCATATGGTATTTGTCTTTCTCTGACTTCTTTCAGTAGAACCTGGCTTTTATGAATTACAATGTCATTCATTTATTCAGCCTGCATTTATGGGGCATCTCCCTCATGCCTGGTGTGAGATAAGTCCTGCAGGGAGGTGGGGAGACTGGCACTTCAAAATGATCCCAGTAATAAATGCAGAGTCAGAGACTGAGAAGTCACGGGGAGGAAAAGAGGAGATACCGGGACACAAGGAAACCTGATTTAGACTGAGGGGTTAGGAAATGGCTTTCCGGGGAAGGTGCACTTAACATGAGCCTTCTGGAATGAGGAGGCCTGTGCCAGAAAAAGAGCCAGGTACCGGCATCATCCTAAAAGAGTGATATGAATGAAGAACCAGGAAGATCTTTCCAGGGCTGTGGGCCTGAAAGAGGGTGCCTGTGGCTGGTGGGAGAGTAGCAAGGGAAAGGAGCCTGGCGGGAGGTGAAGCTGGAGAGAAAGGCAGGTCCAGACCCCAGGGGCCATATGTGGATTAGGGGCTTCATGCTAATACCAAGTGAAGGCAGTGAGGGTTTTAAACAGAAGAGTGACATAGTTGGCTTCACGATAAAAAGATCACACATGCTGAATTGGAGAGTATGGATGGAGGAGGGGGAGGGAGATCTTATCATTAAGTATTCTGTTGCACAATTTTTGAAAGTTACCCTCTAGAAAGGCTGTGTAAACGTCAACTCTCCCAGGCAGGGAAGAAATACACTGATTTCCATATACCCTCGCTAACTCTGACTATAATTAAAAAAAAAAAAAAAAAAAGCCCGTGTCCTGATAGACTGCAAATGAGATCTCAGGTTGTAATTTCGATTTCTTTGATTACCAGCATCAGATAACATTTTCACAAGCGCATTGGTTATTTGTAGTGCTTCTTGAGTTGCTGCTGACCCCCTCTAATTATATCTCTGAACCAGAGCACCTCTCTCAGATGCCTTCTAGAGAAGGTTTCATGAAGTTTCCCAGGCAGGCTGGCTCTAGCTCTGGGGAGGCCGTCCTCAAGACTCCCAAGTGCCGACAGACAAAAGTGACCATCCTATGATGCTGCTGATACATAAGATAACTGTGTGCTTTAAACGTTCAACTATGTAGAGTGGAGCTATTCGGTGGAAATATGACGTGAACCATATGTACAGTTTAAAATGATCTAGGGTCACAATTATAAATTAAGGAGAAACTGGAGGAATGAATTTTAATAACATTTTTATTTAACCCAATATAATCAATGTATTATCATAACAACGTGTAGTCAATATAAAAATATGAAAATAAAAAAAATTTCATACTAGGTCTTTGAAATTCAGTATACATTCTATATTTACAACACATCTCAGATTGTTTAGCTACATTTCAAGGTCTCAACGGCCACACATGGCTGTGGCTTCCTATTGCGGACAGTATGAGTTTGGATGGTGACTGGGAAGCCTGACCCTAATACAGGCACCCCTCGGACAGACCACAGGGACAGTTCTAGAATGCTACAAAACAGTGAATGTCGTTACAAAGCAACACAAATGAAGTTTTTGGTTTCCTAGTGCATGTGTTTACCCTCTCCTGTAGTCTATTCGGTGTGTAATAGCATAGGTTTAAAAACATGTATATATCTTAACTAAAGAATATTTTTTGCTAGAAAGTGCTAACCATCATCTGAGCTTTCAGCGAATTGTAGTCACTGATCTTAGAGCACCATCACAAATATAGTCATAATAACAAAGTTGAAAATGTTGTGAGAATTACCCGAATGTGACCCAGAAACATGAAGGGTGCCAATGCTTTGGGAAAAAAATGGCACTGATAGGCTTGCTCCGTGCAGGGTTGATACAAACTTTCAATCTGTAAACAAGGGGGTGTCTGTGAAGTGCAATAAAATGAAGTGTGCGTGTAGTCACAGTTTCATAGGATTATTGTGGGGCTGGAGAGGAATTTGGCGTTGGCAAGCCAGCCCTCGCTAAAGGCACTGAAGGAAGAAGCGCCTTTATCAAGGCCACGTGGCTGAGGGGCAGTCTGTGAGGATGTGGACTTAGGTGTCTGCCTTAAAAAAAATTTTTTTTTTTAATGTTTACTTATTTTTGAGAGAGAGAGAGAGCGCGTGAGTGGGGGAGGTGCAGAGAGAAAAGGAGACACAGAATCCGAAACAGGCTGTCTGTGCTGTGAGCTCCCCACCCAGAGCTTGAACTCACGAACTTCGAGAAACTTCGAGATAATGACCTGAGCCGAAGTCCGATGCTTAAGGGACTGGCCACGCAGATGCCCCATCTCTGCCCTTCCAGTAGAACACCTTCCATTTTGGGGCTGTTGTGAGGTCATGCAGTGTGGACCACACTCTCACTGGATGGGGAAGGGAGTGACATAGTTGTGGTTGTTCACACACACACACAACAGCGGCGGTATTTATTAAAAGAACAACAAATCACAAGTTTTGACCCTAGAAAGCAGAGGAAGTGTAAGCAGAGACATTCTTGGGAAGAACTGCCCGTTGTGTCTGTCGGAACATTTGTTAACCTCAAAAGGATGTTTCTCCTCCTCAAGGAAGACGGATTCTGGTTCACCTTTTGGGACCTGATCTTTGTTATTCGTTGTGTCTCATGGATGCACTGAGTGGCCAGCAGGTGGTGCCAGAGACAGTTGGTAACCACAGGAAGTGTTCTTGTCCCAGGTTTCCACAGTGGGCCTCCGGTGGCTGCAGATCAGCCAGCTGGGGCTCAGATGCTGATCTGATGGGAAACTAGGTGTGGAAATCTGCTCCATCCTTGAAATATGAAACGAGGGTAACTGGAAAGTTACTTATTCTTTAAAATAGCAGAAGAATAGGGGGTGCCTGGGTGACTCAGTCAGTAAAGTATCCGACTTCGGCTCAGGTCATGATCTCACAGTTCGTGGGTTTGAGCCCCATGTTGGGCTCTGTGCTGATGGCTCAGAGTCTGGAGCCTGCTTCGGATTCTGTGTCTCCCTTTCTTTCTCTCTCTGCCCCTCCCCCGCTCAAGCGCGCGCGCACGCTCTCTTTCTCTCTCTCTCTCAAAAAGTAAATAAACATGAAAAAAAATTTAAAATAGCAGAATACTTCTTGCTTTAATAAATATTGATCAAAAGCCAATTCTGGACCTGACCAGGAAAAAAACAGAGAAAATCCTCAAGGAGGAATTTTGAAGGGTTGATGTGAAAAATATGAAACATTGTGTTAGTAAATTGTATATTGAGCACATCTTAATACAATACCCAGAGTGGAAAATAATAAGAGAGTTGAAAGAAAGATGGCAACGAAGCAGTTTGTAGAAGGAAAGATACAAAATAGGCCTAGTAACATTGGCCCTGAGACAACCTGGGGGCTGGGGTTGAGGAGGACTTTAGTCAGTGGTCAGGAATGCAGGTGGGAGATTCTCAAGTGGAGTGACAGGGTCAAGGAAGCTGAGATCTCACCCGGGAGGGGCTGGAAATGTGTTATGGTCCGACCCTCACTTCCTACATTTGATGCTCAAAGCCACTCCTCAGAATTCCTACAGAGTGAGTGTGTCCCTGAGGTGTGAGGGGAGAGCCTGTACGGGTCTGCTTAAGAAAAATCTAGTTTTGCAGGGTTTGTTGGCGCAGAGAGTATTAGCTAGCAACTCCTGGGCTGAATCTAGTCCACGTGTGTGTGCTGCATGACTTGCACCATGCTTTCAAAAATTTCCAAATTAGTTGCTAATGTATAAGCATCTGGATTATTGCCGAAATATCCAGAGTTCTATTTATTTATTTAAAAATTTTTAAATTTAATTTTATTATTTTATTTTGTTTTTTAAATTTACATCCAAATTAGTTAGCATGTAGTGCAACAATGATTTCAGGAGTGGACCTTAGTGCCCCTTAACCCATTTAGCCCATCCCCCCTCCCACAGCCCCTCCAGTACCCCTCAGTTTGTTCTCCATATTTGTGAGTCTCTTATGTTTTGTCCCCCTCCCTGTTTTTATATTATTTTTGTTTCCCTTCCCTTATGTTCATCTGTTTTGTCTCTTAAAGTCCTCATATGAGTGAAGTCATATATTTGTCTTTCTCTGATTAATTTCACTTAGCATAATACCCTCCAGTTCCATCCACGTAGTTGCAAATGGTAAGATTTCATTCTTTTTGATAGCCAAGTGATATTCCATTGGGTATATCTATCTATCTATCTATCTATCTATATCTATATCTATATCTATATCTATATCTATCACATCTTCTTTATCCATTCATCCATCGATGGACATTTGGGCTCTTTCCATACTTTGGCTATTGTTGATTGTGCTGCTATAAACATGGGGGTGCATGTGTCCCTTCGAAACAGCACCCCTGTATCCCTTGGATAAATACCTAGTAGTGCAATTGCTGGGCCGTAGGGTAGTTCTACTTTTAGTTTTTTGAGGAGCCTCCATACTGTTTTCCAGAGTGGCTGCACCAGCTTGCATTCCCATCAACAATGCAACAGAGATCCTCTTTCTCCGCATCCTCGCCAACATCTGTCATTGCCTGAGTTGTTAATGTGAGCCATTCTGACAGGTGTGATGTGGTTTCTCATTGTGGCTTTTATTTGTATTTCCCTGATGATGAGTGATGTTGAGCATTTTTTCATGTGTTGGTTGGCCATCTGGATGTCTTCTTTGGAGAAGTGTCTATTCATGTCTTTTGCCCATTTCTTCACTGGATTATTTGTTTTTTGGGTGTTGAGTTTGATAAGTTCTTTATAGATTTTGGTTACTGACCCTTTATCTGATATGCTGTGAAACATCCAGATTTCTGACTAGAGCTGAGTAGTAGCCCCTTTGGTCAGGACATATGTCTGTCTGCTTCCTTCTTTTCAACTCCCTGCCTGACCTTGTGGACATTTCAAGTTTGGAAACTTTTATTTAGCTTTGTAGGGGAAGCAAAATTTTACCTCCACTTTCTTTAGGGTTTTTTGGCTGGACCTGAGAATTATATTGACATAAGACAGATTAACAGGAGAAAAGCATGCAAATGTACTTAATACAAGTTTTATGTGACAAGGGAATCCTCACAAGGAAATGACCCGATAAAGTGGCAAAACCTAAATGTTTTTATAGTAGGTTGAATAAAGAGAGGCAATTGGGGACAAGGAAACTGTGTAGAGAGGCTAAAAGAGGGTAAGAACTATTTTAACAAGGTCCGTTGGTATAGGATTTTCTCTGCTATGATTCCCCATTGAAAAAATGTTTCTTTTTTCCTGGTACAGTGAGGGCATCTTTCACCCGGGAGTTTTTATCTCCTGTTTTCAGGAAGAAAAGGAGAGATTAGAATTTCCTTCTTGCTTTTTAAAGAGACTTTAGCCCCAAATAATCCTTATGCCAAAGTGGCATATTTTGGGGAGGCATTTCCTGCCACTTCTCAAGCTGAACTACTTTATCACACTAAGATTTCCATGTTGTCTGTGAGCACAGGGTTTAAGACAAGTAAGAATGTATATATATTAAAAAGAAAAACCCGAATGAAAAAAACTCTACTTGTTCCAAGCAGAACCTGAGAAAGATCAAGACCGTGCGAATACCCATGGAACTTTCCCCAAATACACAGCATGAGGGTAGGAGAGTCAAGTGTCAGAGATGCAGAAGAAAGTTCTCTTGAAATAAACTTTCTGGGGCACCTGGGTGGCTCATTCGGTTGAATGTCTGACTTCAGCTCAGGTCATGATCTCACGGTTCGTGGGTTCAATCCCCATGTGGGGCTCTGTGCTGACAGTTCAGAGCCTGAAGCCTGCTTCAGATTCTGTGCTTCCCTCCCTCTCTGTCCCTCCCTTGGTTGAGCTCTGTCTCTCAAAAATACACATTAAAAAGAAAAAAAATTTAAAAAGGTTAAACAAAGGAAACTCAGTTATCACTTAAAAAAAAAAAGGAAAAAAACTTTCCAATGAACTGAAGCAAAATTTAGGAGGTAATTGACCCTGGATAAGATAGAGGATGTAATTTCTTAAAAATATTTAGGATGAAAGAAAGTACAACAAAATGAAAGTCACAACCAGGATTATTGATTGGAAACAAGGAGAATGGAGTCTACACTGTAAAAAAATTCATCAGGAACAGGGGACACATTTTGAAAGTTCTTCTGAATGCAGAGAAAGGTGATAGAGATGAAAGGCAGGGAAAGATACAGCAGCCAGAGGGGACAAGTGTAACTTGCAAATGATAGGAATATTGAAAGAAAAATATAGAGCAAACAGATTATCTGCAATGATCGAGGGAATAACTGAAGAAAGCTTTCCAAGGTAAAAAAACAACAAACAAAAAACAAAAAAACAAAAAACCACTTGGATAGAAAGTGAACCTTTTCCCAGTTTACCGAGGAAATCGTAAATAGAATCTATACCAAGACAAATCCCGGTAAGGATTTCAAGCTTCAGGGACAAGCTTCCACACAAAAAAATTAGAGAAAACAAAAGAAGAGAGGCCATTTTAGAAGGAGATACATCAAATTAGTTTCAGATTTTTGCTTTAAATAACTAACATTAGAAGGACACAGATAAGTCCCACCGAGTATGCAAGAGATCTTGGCTGTGATCCCAAGATTTTAGATCCACAGAAGACGGTATTCTCTGACCGAGGGATCCAAAGAAAATGCAAAAATCGCAGAAAATATACCTCTCAAATAAGCCCATTTATGTAAAGTAACTGTAAACATTTCTTACCAAAAATAGTAAAATCAGAAGCAACTAACAAGTGAGAAAATTGCAGGACGAAAAGAGGGCAGTGGCAGAACAGCTAGCTGAAGTACTGAGTGAACAAAAATACTACCAAGGAGAAAAAAATGATCGAGCCCATGATTGCCACCTGCAGACAGGAAGCCATTTGAGCCACCTAAAAGCCTCATACCTCTGAGGGCAGGTTTGTGTATTCACAACAGTTTGTTTATAAAGCAACTTTTAATACTATTGAAATGTCCAGCCTAGCAGCAGCCCCTGGAACATGGCCTCTCTGTGGTTTTTCATACAAGATTCCAAACACAGTATCCCAACCAAGTTCACAGCCACAAAAAACACTGAAAGGACTCATGCTAGGGCTTTCTCCTCTTGGTGACTATTTCAGAAATGACTCTTCGGTAGTAACTGCTCATCGCTGACCTACTAATCTAGTTTAGACGAAGATGGCTCCCATCCCTTTGGTTAAATTAAATCAGATGACTCAAGAACAGGCAGGGGTGCGTATTTATTTAAAAATCTTTCCCAGCACCGTAAAGATTGATAATTGTATGAAACAAGATATGGGCATTGTGCTCAGCTTTTGCTAAGGTAAATGTTTCCATTGGGTATTGAACCGTAAATTGCCACATCAGGACTTGAGCAGGAACCAGCCTGCGCTAAATATTTCCACAATGGATGTCACCTGACTCAGTGCATTTTTTATGTTTTCCTTTTGATTCACGATTAATAATGTGCCTGTTCAGCAGGCTGCCTGCATCTGGTCTTTACTTCCCTAGTGTTTATGAGACTTTAATGATTCCTAACAGCAGCCAGTGGTTTTCCTTTTCTTTTCTCTTTATTTTCTTCTCTTTCTTTCTTTTTTCTTTAAAAGCAGAACACAAATGTATCTATTTCAAACAGTATCTTAAATTGATTTTCTTTCTGCCAGTTGCAAGATGATAGTATCCTGAAGTTAGATTTGGAAGCTTTCTAAGGAGTTGATCAACTTTAATTCTCCACCTGGGGCAGAAATTTCTAGAATGTCTGGACAGTGATGATTTAGCTCCTTTATGTTCATCTGCAGTGCCAGGGAACTCACTATTTCAGCTTGGGACAGCTCACTCAGGAGAACACTCTACCAGTTCTTGAAGGTGAGTGATACTGGCTTTCTCAGTGTGGTCTTCTGACTCTGAAAGGAGCAGCTTTGTCTGTCCAAGTAATGGAGGTCCCCATGTCCTTGATGATGAGGAACACTTTTTTATTCCAACTGTTTGCAGGCAACTTGGATAGGTTGCACTTTGAATGCACATGATGCACTGAAATAGAATTTCTTTGCTATGCTACACTTAGGTAATGACCACACTGCAGGCAGATCTTAGCTTATAAATGGAAAAATACATGGTGAGATCCAAAGGACCCATGGATGGACCCATAGGTAGGACCTCTCTCTGCTTCTGCTCTACTTATGAGTAGAGTATAGTGATGAAGAGTTTGGTTCTGGAGTCAGAATTCCTGGCTTAAACACTGTCTCCCTCTAAGCTAAGCTAAGCTAAGCTGTCAGCACAGAGCCTGATGTGGGGCTTGAACCCACGAACTGTGAGATCATGACCTGAGCTGAAGTCAGACGCTCAACCGACTGAGCCACCCAGGCGCCCCAGTACATAGTTGTTTTTAGAGCTGTTATTACTGCTACTGTATTTCAATGACTTAAATTTTACCACTAGGCAAAATTTTACGTACAGAGGTTCTGATTCAGTAAGTTATGACTAGGGCTGGAATCTGCCTTTTTTAGTAAGCTTGCAGAGTGATGCTCATACAGGTCATTCTCAGATTATGTTTTGAGAAATGCTGTATTGGAGGAATACATTGCTTTTAGGATGTGAAGGTTTTAGGGACTTAGGAAGCCCCCAGCCAAAGTGTAAGCATCTTTGTAAGGGGCTATCACTCTTACCAGTTTGTTAACAAGTATTCATTCAGGAAACCGTTCTGGAGAACCTGCTGTTCACAGTGCATTGTTCTCTAGCAGGTGAAGTAGAAATGAGACCACCGTTGTTACACTTAGAGAGCTCACAGCCCAGTGGAAGAGGAAAAAAAGTCAATATGGGTGCTCCTGGTGGTGTCCAAGAGGATTTTAGGTCCCATGTGACTAACCATGTAAAAATGTTAACTGTTACATATTACCTTCCTGCTTTGATGTGGGATACTGGCTTTCCCTTATTGTAGTGTTATCACCTTTATTTGCAAGGGAAGACTATTTTACTTATGTAAGTTGATCCAAACAAACCTATTCAGTAAATAGAAGCAATAGTGTGAAATTTGAAAGTGGTACATGGATGTCTGAAGTTTGGGAAATGCAGTATTTTGGTGGGACAGTAAATGCCATAGTGTGATTCATTAGAGGAGAGGCCAGTGAACTCAGGAGAAGGCAGGCAGTGTTTCATGGATGAGGCAGTAGTCTTTCTTCCTCTTCTCTTCCTGTTCCTAATATAATAATTACCACAGAAAGAGTCTTCACCTGTAAGGAGAGTGTACTCACTCTCCTTTATGTGCCTGATCTCATTCAATCCTTGTAACAGCCCTGTGAGGTTGGTGAATGTTAGGCAGATGAGGAAATCCAGGTCACAAAAACTCATAAGGAGAAGGAGTGTTTGAACCCAGCAGCCCACTCTGAACTTCAGCTCTGAAAAGTGTTCCGCCATTTTGATCTAGTGGAGGTTAGGACAAGTGGGTATGATGAGGTCCTGGGGAAGATGTCTGAGGAGTGTGTGTGTGTGTGTGTGTGTGTGTGTGTAGTGGGGAGTCTTGGCAGGATTGGCTTCGTAATTTGTGTGCCCCAGTGAAAAATGAAAGCATGGGGCCCTTTGTTAAAAAATTACTCAGAATTTAAAGACAGCGACAGCAGAACATTAAATCCCTCATGGGGCCCTTCCCAGCCCAGTGCTCTGTGCACAAGCCGACCGATGAAGCTGGTCCTTGGACATGAGGTCTATGGAGAGGGGCTGAGAAGGGCCAAAAGAGGGATCCCAAGACCCTGCACCTCCTTTTTCTTTTTCTAACATGTGGCCAGAGGAGCTGTTGTTATAAAGCAATTTATTCCTGGTTTTCATGCCTTCTGGGGAGAGGAAAAACCTCCCCAAACACTAAACCAGATAAGGAAGTTTCCATTGCCCTGTGATGACTTCAGAGACCTTAACACACCTCCAAATGTCAATATTCCTTCAATGGGTTCTGCAAATAAGAGTCTTGTGGGTAATTACATTTTTAATAAATTACAGTCTGCAGGTTGATAGTCAAATAGATTTCCTGTTCTGGAAGCTGGCCTTTCTTCCCAGCCCTGTTACCATGCCCTATTCATGCTGCTCCCTTCTTGTAAATCCTTCATAATTAGGACAAGAGTTGTTCATTGACTTAAACCTTCCTGTAGTCTCAGTGCCTGTTAATTCATTGTGTGAAAGAGCTAAATGTTACTAAAATTGCCGTTTATTGCCTCATATTCATAATGTGCCTGTTTAATGAAATGAAGTAGAAATGAATTATTTTTGGACTTCGTTGGTGGCTGCAGACCACAATGACAAATAATCATGTGCGTGGAAGGTTTAAATGGAATTTTCTTGAAAACGTGCATTTAACTTGTTTTATTAGGCAACCTTGATACATGACAGTCTAAATTTATAAAATATATTTCAGTACTCATTTTTACTTTTTGAGATGATTTCTAGCATTGCAAAAGCATTTGCTGTAGTTTTCACTTAAAGAATAACTACTTTAGGTATATTTGTTTTTGTTTTTGTTTTTTGTAATATGAAATTTATTGTCAAATTGGTTTCCATACAACACCCAGTGCTCAACCCAACAGGTGCCCTCCTCAATGCCCATCACCCACTTTCCTCTCCCACACCCCCCCCCCCATCAACCCTCAGTTTATTCTCAGTTTTTAAGAGTCTCTTATGGTTTGCTTCCTTCCCTCTCTAACTTTTTCCCCCCTTCCCCTCCCCCGTGGTCTTCTGTTAAGTTTCTCAGGATCCACGTAAGAGTGAAAACATATGGTATCTGTCTTTCTCTGTATGACTTATTTCACTTAGCATAACACTCCCCAGTTCCATCCACGTTGCTACAAAAGGCCAAATTTAATTCTTTCTCATTGCCATGTAGTATTCCATTGTGTATATAAACCACAACTTCTTTATCCATTCGTCAGTTGATGGACATTTAGGCTCTTTCCGTAATTTGGCTATTGTTGAAAGTGCTGCTATAAACATTGGGCTACAAGTGCCCCTATGCATCAGCATTTCTATATCCCTTGGGTAAATTCCTAGCAGTGCTATTGCTGGGTCAGAGGGTAGATCCATTTTTAATTTTTTGAGGAACCTCCACATTGTTTTCCAGAGCGGTTGCACCAGTTTGCATTCCCACCAACAGTGCAAGAGGGTTCCCGTTTCTCCACATCCTCGCCAGCATCTATAGTCTCCTGATTTGTTCATTTTGGCCACTCTGACTGGCGTGAGGTGATATCTGAGTGTGGTTTTGATTTGTATTTCCCTGATGAGGAGCGACATTGAGCATCTTTTCATGTGCCTGTTGGCCATCCGGATGTCTTCTTTAGAGAAGTGTCTATTCATGTTTTCTGCCCATTTCTTCAGTGGATTATTTGTTTTTCAGGTGTGAAGTTTGGTGAGTTCTTCATAGATTTTGGATACTAGCCCTTTGTCCGATATGTCATTTGCAAACATCTTTTCCTATTCCGTTGGTTGCCTTTTTGTTTTGATGATTGTTTCCTTTGCAGTGCAGAAGCTTTTTATCTTGATGAGGTCCCAATAGTTCATTTTTGCTTTTAATTCCCTTGCCTTTGGAGATGTGTCAAGTAAGAAATTGCTGCGGCTGAGGTCAGAGAGGTTTTTTCCTGCTTTCTCCTCTAAGGTTTTGATGGTTTCCTGTTTCACATTCAGGTCCTTTATCCATTTTGAGTTTATTTTTGTGAATGGTGTAAGAAAGTGGTCTAGCTTCATTCTTCTTGCATGTTGCTGTCCAGTTCTCCCAGCACCATTTGTTAAAGAGTCTGTCTTTTCCATTGGATATTCTTTCTTGCGTTGTCAAAGATTAGTTGGCCATACTTTTGTGGGTCCAATTTGAAGGAAATTGAAGAAGATACCAAGAAATGGAAAAACATTCCATGCTCATGGAGTGGAAGAATAAATATTGTTGAAATGTCAATACTACCCAAAACAATCTAGACAGTCAATGCAATCCCAATCAAAATTGCACCAGCATTCTTCTCGAAGCTAGAACAAGCAATCCTAAAATTTGTATGGAATGACAAAAGACCCCAAATAGCCAAAGTAATATTGAAGAAGAAGACCAAAGCAGGAGGCATCACAATCCCAGACTTTAGCCTCTACTACAAAGCTGTAATCATCAAGACAGCATGGTATTGGCACAAAAACAGACACATAGACCAATGGAATAGAATACAGACCCCAGAATAGATATATTTGAAGTGGACTTCCATTTAAGGAGTAATCAATTTGCACACAATTGTTCAGGATGCTGTCTCTGTGGAGAGAGAGGGAGGCCCACCCGCTGTCCCCTGGAAAAGAAGTAAGGTGCTTCTGAATTCTGTGTTGTTTTCTGTTTAGAACTGGTATTGGCCTTGGCTTCTAACTCCATTTCATTAATTCTGCATTTATAGGTCTTATTATGAGAAGCTTCTAATCTGAACAAATATGCAGCATTGTCAAATTAATGCCTGACTTAAATTTTTTTCCCTTACAAAACATGCAATCTGGGGGACAATATGGAGCTTCTCTGAGAAGTCCTTGTAGTCGAATGGTGATTGTCAGAAGTGGATAAACATTCACAGACATTAAAAGAGCAACACTACTTTTCGAAAGGATCTGCCCTTGTTCCTTAGTGCCTCTTTCAGGGAAAAATATGCACACTTCTATATACAGGATAATTGTCAGGTTCCTTGGGTGCTCATGTCCTGCCTAACAAGGTATCTGGCTCATGCAAGGTTGGCAATAATGGATGAATGCATGGCTGAGTCAAGAAGACACTTCTACAAAGGGACGCCTGAGTGGCTCAGTTGGTTAAGCTTCTGACTTCAGCTCAGAGGCTTGTGGTCCATGAGTTCGAGCCCCATGTCGGGCTCTGTGCTGACAGCTCAGAGCCTGGAGCCTGCTTTGCGTTCTGTGTCTCCCTCTCTCTCTGCCCCTCTCCCATTCACACTCTCTCTGTGTCTCTCAAAAATGAATAAACATTAAAAAAAAGTTTAAGAAAACACTTCTACATGAACATTCCAGAGGGTGAGATAGTAACCATCTAATTATTTGGAACCAACCAATTATTTCAAAGGAATTTCTAACAACCAGTTTTCTGTTATATGTGGTCATATATGGGCTCAGAGTATCAGAAAAAGCTGGTCATGAGCTTAAAGCTCATTTAATTGCACTTTGAGACCATAATAAGTCATGATGATGATGATGATAATTATGAAGTAGATGGCACTCTTTGAGCGTCAACTATTTTAGACCCTTCACACATTTAATCTTCAAAATAACTTTTCAAGAGGCATATATTGTTATCCTATTTTCCAGGTGGGGAAATTGGGGTTCAGAGAGGTGAAATAATGTCATCAGGGCCACAGTTAGTAGCTGGCTTGAACTCAGGTCTTTTTGGCTTCAAAGCCCACATTCTCTTCTGCCTTGGTTTTATCTCTCCACAAAGTCCGAAAGCTTGTCATTGCCGGAGGCGGGATCAGAATACAAGTCTCTCGACTCTTCTGTCAGCGTTCTTGGCTCTGTGGCAAGCTGCTCCCAGAACTCAGACAAAAGGATAAAGAAAATGCTAATCAAAGTGTTTCAAAAGGCATATTTTAACTCCAACCAGGGGTCATAAAATGGAGGCCAAAGGCCATCCTTGGTAAGTCTGTTGCAAATTGGTCAAATGGATTAGGGTTACTCAGGGGATATTTAGAGTAATCAGGGTGAGATGTGCCAATGTAGCAGAAAAATCACACAATTTGTGATTAGACAAAGAAAATGAACTTGGTTTTAGGTCATGATTTGATCTTATTACTCATGTGGTCTTGAGCACTTATCCTTGTTGAACTTGCCTCCTCATTTAACAAAATAGAAGCAATCCAAACACCTGACAGCGTGGTTGTGATACTACATGGAACCAGGTTTAGGAGAGTTCTCTAGACTAAAACATAGTTAATATATCTTCATTTTCAGTCACTTACATTCCTTTTTTCCTTATTTTACAGTTTGTTTGTTTTGTTTTATAGACATTGTTTTATAGATACATTATAAACATTTTACTGTCACTTTTTCTTATGTGCTTCTTTGACTGTTAATAGTGATTTCCTCTATAATGAGGGCAAGTGTAATTTTTTATAAAGTTCATTAAAGTTGGAAAATTATGTTCAGCATCTGGGCTACAAAAGCTATTTGCACAGAAGAGGTTCGAGGGAATAAGCTTCACCGTAGTAAATGCAAAAATGTCTCCAGAATGTCAGCTGATGACCTGATGACCAAGTTGGTAGGAGTCAGGATAAAGTCCAGATGGATTAATGAATGGATGCTGAAGGTCCAGAACAGAGGAGATAACTGTACCTGGAGCCAATCAACCAACACAATGGGTTGTATATGCAACTGAAGAGTCTCCCTTTGAAAGGAGTGTTGTTTGGCATTCTTGCCAACACTCAGTCATCAGTCTTTTTAATTATACCTATTTCACTGCGTGTGAAGTGGTATCTCTCTGTGGTTGTAATTGCATTTCCCTGAAAAATTAAATATACACCTACCCCGTGAACCCAGTTATTTCACTCCTGGGTATTTACCCAAGAGAAATAGAAAGATACATCCAAACAAAAACTTGTTTAAGAATATTCATAGGAACTTTATCGAAAGAGCCCCAAACTGGAAATAATCAAATGTCCATCAAGAGGGGAATGGATAAAAAAAATTATGGTATATTCCTGCTATGAAATACTGCTCAGCAATAAAAATGGAATGTATTACTGTAATTTACAACACAATGAATTCCAAAAATATTATGCTGAATTAAAGAAGCCAAATGCAAAAAAAAATACTTATTGTGTGATTGTAGGTAATATTACTCTATGGTGATAGGAATCAGATCAGAAGTTCTCTTGGGTGGGAATGGGCAGGTGAGTCACTGGCAAAAGACACCAGAGAACTTTCTGAGGTGATGGAGATAGTCTATATTTTAATAAAGGCATGGATGTCATAGGCACTTTTGTCAAAACCCATTAAATTGTAACATTTAAAGTCTATGTTCTTCATTGTATGTAAGTTATACGTAATAGAGTTGATTTATAACATAAAAAACCAAGGAGGTGTTGAAATGAAGCCCTTTTGGATGTTGAGGAATCTTGGAATATTTGCACAGGAAGACTTAAGGACCGAGCCAGAAGAGGAGAGAGGGGGCAAAGGGCAGGAGAGTTGACTCCAGCGACTGGAAGGACTGTCTTGTGATGGAGGAAATGCCCATTGTATGTCACTCCAGAGGAGAGAAAAAGGGAATGTCAGGGAAGCAGATGGTTTGAGCTCCCTGGAAAGAAGAGCTTTTTTAAAAAAGAATCAGAGTTTTCTTGTGATGGAATAGTATGTCTCAGGAGATTGTGAGCTCCTTGTCACTCAGCAGAAGCTGGGTAGCTTCTTGTCAAGTATGTTGTCGAGTGGGTCCTGTAGTGATTGAAAGATTTAACTCGAAGGCCTGAAGATTTTCTCCTGTTCAAAGATTCTGCAGTTACAGGTGGTGTTGGGTAATGGGGAGAGCATGAGCTTTGGAGTCAGGCTGCCCATGTTTGAATCTGGAGGTCACTAATGAGATTATCTTATGCAGGATGACATCTTTAAATTTCAGTTTGTGTGTGTGTGTGTGTGTGTGTGTGTGTATCTTCCTTCCTTCTAATTTGTAACCCGCTCAACATGCTGCAGAACTTCAAAGAATTGTAACTGAGACTGAAATTGAAATGATTGATGTAAAGGGCATAGCAAAGCACCTAGTACGTGTCCTAAACACATGATAAGTGGTCAATACATTTTAGCTATGCTTATTATTATTATCACTCCTATTATGCTTTTAAGAACTTTAGGTATTATTAACACATGCCAAAGGTAGATTTGGGGGCAGAGTCTAAGAGCTCAGACAGACCCTGAAAGTGGCTATCTTATTACCTCCAACATAAAGAATGATCCACACTCTACAGGTTAATTTCATTTGAATGGCTACATTTTATTCCATTGTACGTATATCAAACTCCACTTAACCAGTTTGGTATTGAGGGATATTTAGGTTTTCCCCAGCTTTTGCTAAAAAAAAATATAAGGTTTCCATAAATAATTTGGTTCATAGATCATTTGACACATGTGCAAACATATCTCTAGGATAAATTTCTGGAAGTGGAATTGTTGGGTGAAATGGTGCATGCATTTTAAAAACATTTTGATAGCTCTTGATAGTTTTCCCTCCATTAAGGTTATACCAATTTACATTTTGTCAGCAATGTATTAGTGTCTGTTGACTTCAAATCCTCACCAACATGATACATTCTCAGACTCTTTTGCCTTTGCCAATCCAATGAGTATAAAAGTGGGGTTGAGCATATCTTCATATATTTAAGAGTAATTTATGTTTTCTATTCTGTGAATTGTCTTTATATCCTTTACCCATTTGGGATTGGTTAAGATATGTAATAGTTTTCAGTTATCGAATGTATTAAATATGTTTGTAACATTGCTTTATAATACTGTTCCGTGCAGACTTTAAGCTTTATTTAAAAATTAACATTTAGTCAAATGTATTTTCTTTGGTGTACAGTTCTATGACTTTAATACATATATAGATTCTTGTAACCACCCCCCACAATCAGGACATGGAGAGGTTCCATCATCCAGAAAATTCCCTCGTACTGCCGGTTTGTAGTCCAATCCGCCCATCCCCAAACTTTGGTAACTATTGCTCTGTTCTCTATTGCTGTAGTCGTGCCTTTTCCCAAGTGTAATATAAATGGAATCATGTAGTATGAAACTTTGGGAGACTGGTTTCTTTCTCTCAGCATAATGCCTTTGAAAGTCATCCTTATTGCTGAAAGTATCTAATAGTTCATTTCTTTCTCTTGCTAAGTGGCATTCCTTTGGATGGATGTGCAAAAATTCGTTTATCCATTCATCTGTTGAAGGACATTTGAATTGTTTTCAGTTTCTTGTGATTATAAATAGAGCTGTCTTAAGCATTTGTGTACAGGGTTTTTGTGTGAATGTAAGTTTTAATTTCTGTTGGGTAAATACCTTGGTCAGTTTCTCTAATTTTTTTCTTCACTACATTTGTGTGTGTGTGTGTGTGTGTGTGTGTGTACCTCTTGTAATATTTTATTGTGTACTGCTCATTTGGTGATATTTTGTAGATTCTGGATTCTGCAATCTTCCTCTGAAGATGATTTATTTTTGTTTAGTAGACAGTTTAATTACTGAATGATCACCTAATAATTGTGTAGACTTGTTTTTATTTTTTGTTATGCCATATCTTTGAAAGGCCCAAGGTAATTCACAAGCCCCTCTAATTTGGTGGGACTCAAGTTCTAAGCATTTTCCTTTGTGGATATAGTCAGGGGATCCCTAACATGGGGGAACCTCATGGGTTTGGGAGCCCTAACATGAACTTCTAGGGTACTTCTCTGTTACAGTTATCTCCTCTCCATTGCCCTGTGTCAGCTGCCTCACACTTTGATCTTTGCCACTTTGGCTCAGCAAGACCACCCTGCCCTGTTTGGACTTCAGCTCATTGTCCCCAGGCATATTCTGGGGGGATTTTGCAGCTCAGCTCATGAGTTCCCTGTGTCTCAGAGGTGCAGTTCTTGCACTGTCTATTGTCCAGTGCCTGAACACAGTGGCTTCTTTGATGTATCAGTTTTTATGGTTGTTTTCAGCATAGGGAAAGCCTGGTACCAGATATTTTTATCACAAGCTTACTTGAATGACAGATCCAGCATGATTTATTAAGGGCCACCAGGGTCTTTTGCCTGCAACCTAACTTTTCATCAGGGTAACTTTGTTTTTTCAACTGCCAAAGAACTCTGCTGAAAGGTACTAGGGATCTGACCTGGTTTGATAATTTTTGTGTTATGTTTGCTATATTGAGTGTATTGGGAACCTTTTCCAAGGAGCTGAAACATAGCTTCTGTAAACTACACAAAGTAATGAATTTTTAATTTTCGGTCCAGTTTTATCGTGGTAGTAAAAACAGGTTCAATTACATGCTTATTGGGAATTCCTGATTCTTATAAATTCTATAGAGTTTTATAATAGCAGAGATTATATTTTTCCCTTAACACAGTATGCCTTCAGGACAATCCTGCCCTTCTCAAAAGAGGACTTTTTGTATTTATAGGATGGAGACGAGGTCAGTGAGAAAAAGAGAGTATTATAACAAAATTGGAAAATTCTGTCCCTTTGTTTAACCTGATGTTAAATAGTAACAAATTATAGGTCATGTCTACTAACTTTTCAGATGTGGCCATGGTACTCATATGCTTTCATACCCAGTTGAAGGAGAAACAGGTATTGAAATAATTCTCTAGTGTTGAATGCCCTGGTTTCTTTCTCTTTACTCTCTAGGAGATAACTAATTGGTGAATGACAGTACTGAAGTCCTGGTGCTTATTTATTTATCAGGGGTTGGCTGATAGAAGCTCAGTAGGGGCCATTGAATTCTGCTCCCCATATTTCCTATACTCCTTCTGAGACTGGAATTCTAGCCTAGAAATTCTCTTCTCATGGTTATGCCAGAGGTCCAGGAGAGCAGGAGCACATTTTCAGCCTTGGCTGTATTACATGTGTTAGCAGCTTATTGTCTAAACCAAGTCACATAGCCCAGCCCAAATCAGAAACATGTTACTCCTCAGAGAGCAAAAAAGAGGAAGTAAATATTACTGAACAATAATCCAATTCCCATAAGCTCTTATTATACGCTACTCACTAAACCTGCAAAGATGAGTAAGATATCTTAGGAACACTAAAAAAAAATTGATCCTGACCCATAAGTATAGTGATCTTACAGCTAAAGAAAGGGCAAAGAAGGAGTTAAACTCTAGTTCAAATGAACAGAAACTCTCAGGCTTTTAGAATTCTTTTTTCCTTTTAATTTCACACCCTGGAGGATGTTAAACTTGGATTGCTGGCAGTCTACCAGAGCATTGTGTTGAGCTGAAATCCCCTGCTATTAATAACTAGGTATACTGTGATTTTGAGATTTAAAGTCATGATCTCATGTTAGAAGCTGCAGTGGGCCAGGAAGTTGTTTGGGTTCATACCACTTCTAAAAGCACTTGGGCAAAAATTCTGGGGATTAGAGAGAAAACTCATAAGCAGGTCTGTACACAGGCACTTGGAGCTTCATGGCTTTGTTTCAGGAACTCTTAGTAAGAAAGGCGCAGTAGAAAACTGAAATATGCAGGCCATCCAAACACTTGAAACGGCAATCTAGTATTATTGAAATGGATGAATATAGGGACCAAGGAAGATCTTGATGGATTGCAGAGAGCAGGGCAATGACATGGAAATACTGGTGCCTCATTCCTCCTTCCCTCTTTTGAGGGTCTCTCCTTCACCATTTATTGTTGAGGTTGTAGTTGGACCTGAGAAAGGCTCAGAAAACTTGGACTATTAGGATGCTGAGAATTTTAGGTTTGTTTTTTGGTGTGTGTGTGTACAGAGAGGGGGTCATCCAAAATTCATGACACTAGAGTCAGGGGTCCTGAACTGATTTCTGGGTTTCCAGGATCCCCAGACTCTTCCACCTCTGACTCTTGACCACATCCAAGGATGACTCAACAAAGGAACAGAAGTTAAATAGGAAAAAATTGATTGGGACACAGGAAGGAAGATTTCAGGTTTTGTGGATCCCACTTTAGAAATATCTATTCCAGTCCAGCTCTCTTGTTTCCAGGTGAGGAAGTAAAAGGCCTTTCTTGAGGTCACATGAGTTTATGGCAGGACTAGGATAGAACCAGTTCTTTTGCCTCATGGTGGCAGCTAACAGCTGACATTACTAAGGACATTTATGTGCTAGGCTCTTCTGAGCACTACATGCAGATTATAGTTTTTTGTCTTCACCAAAGTTTTATAAAGTAGGTACTGATTATTCTCATGTAACAGAGGAGGTAACTGAGACAATAAGATACCACATAACTTGTCTAATGTCACACAGCTGGTAAGTGGAGGAGCCAGGACTCTGGACCCAGAATAATCTGACCCAGAGACTGGACTCTTAAGTTCATTGTTACTCTTCAGTGAGAGAACTGATTAGAAAATCACATACATTCAAGATCCCTAATAGACAAGAATGTTCCTCTTTCTGGAGACTGGAAAATTCTGTAATTTGTTTGTTTATTTATTTATATTGAGAGAGAGACAGAGACAGAGACAGAGACATAGAGAGAGGAAGAGAGAGAATCCCAAGCAGGCTCTGGGCTTCAGTGCAAAGCCTGATGCAGGGCTGGGTCTCACGAACCCTGAGATCATGACCTGAGCCTAAATTGGTTCCTAAGGGTTGAACGTTTAACCAGCTGAGCCAGCCAGATGCCCCTAGATTCCATACCTGTAAGGCAGAGAGCCTTATCCTTACAGAGAAGTGAGGGTGGAAAATATCTTGGGCTGTGTCAGAGCTGCAGCAGGAATGCTGCTAAAACCTGAGCTGTCCAAGGTTCTGAGTTCCAATTTCATCTCAAGTATCTTTTGTCTGTTGCACCCATCACCAATATTTAATGACTTTTACCCTAGAGGTCTAGAATTTTAGAGCTTGATAGACTGCAATAAATAGTCATTGATTCTACTGGATTCTAGGCAGCTTAGATTTGTTATTTTACTATAGCCCTACATAGATTCAGTAACCTTGCTTTCTTTTGAGAAAGACAGAAGCAGATAAGCTGCTACCCATGTTACAAGGCAAATGAAACAACTACTTGTTGGAAGTATGAAAATTGGGATATAGAAAGGGGTAATGAGGAAGTATTTATGGAGTCTTTGCATTGTAAATATAGGGCTGATTTCAGTAAGGTTAAGGGAACAGTATGAGTGAAGGAATGGTCTGATGGATTAAGGAAAAGTAAATCTGTATGGCTATGTTGAGACAATCAAATATAGAACATACATTTCCAATCTCCTTCCTACATGCACAATACACATCTTTGAACAGTCATCTTATTTTTACACTTACTGATCTGGAAGATCTCAGAATCCTTCCCAACACAGAGCTTCTGGCAGGCACTACCAATTGACTAGTTTGAACATGTGAGGTAGGCTTTTTTCATCCTCCTGGAGTGGCACATTTGTGAGTGGAATATGCGGTAAAAAGTTAGATCATCTACACCTTCCTCCTTCACTGGACGGTGATACAATTGAGAGTCAGGAAAATAGTTATTCAAGGTCATACAACAAGTGAATGGCAGAGCCAGAAGAAACAGAACCCAAATCTCATGACCATTACCACATAGTGGTTACCTATCTCAGGTTTTCTCAAAACTAGAGTCATGGACCAGTTACATGAGCTGCATCAGCAACACCCAGGTGCTTAATAAAAATGTATGGTACTGAACACCATGCAAGACCCAGTGGAATAGAATTCCTGAAGGGCAGAGCTAGAGAATCTGGATTTTTTACAAGCTATCTAACTTATTATCATAGAACACTGATAGTCTATTAGATGTTAATAAGATTCCACTGGGAATTTGATGCTAGCAATATTCTTCCTTTTACCATTGACTTAAAGGATATATCAAAAAATAATTTATTTTATTATTATTTTTTAAAATATGACATTTATTGTCAAATTGGTTTCCATATAACGCCCAGTGCTCATCCTAACAGGTGCCCTCCTCAATACCCATCACCCACTTTCCCCTCTCTCCCACCCCCCATCAACCCTCAGTTTATTCTCAGTTTTTAAGAGTCTCTTATGGTTTGGCTCTCTCCATCTCTAACTTTTTTTTCCCTTCCCCTCCTCCATGGTCTTCTGGTAAGTTTCTCAGGATCCACATAAGAGTGAAAACATACGGTATCTGTCTTTCTCTGTATGACTTATTTCACTTAGCATAACACTCTCCAGTTCCATCCATGTTGCTACAAAAGGCCACATTTCATTCTTTCTCATTGCCATGTAGCATTCCATTGTGTATATAAACCACAACTTCTTTTTTTTTTTTATGAAATTTATTGACAAATTGGTTTCCATACAACACCCAGTGCTCATCCCAAAAGGTGCCCTCCTCAATACCTATCACCCACCCTCTCCTCCCTCCCACCCCCCATCAACCCTCAGTTTGTTCTCAGTTTTTAACAGTCTCTTATGCTTTGGCTCTCTCCTACTCTAACCTCTTTTTTTTTTCCTTCCCCTCCCCCATGGGTTCCTGTTAAGTTTCTCAGGATCCACATAAGAGTGAAACCATATGGTATCTGTCTTTCTCTGTATGGCTTATTTCACTTAGCATCACACTCTCCAGTTCCATCCACATTGCTACAAAAGGCCATATTTCATTTTTTCTCATTGCCACGTAATATTCCATTGTGTATATAAACCACAATTTCTTTATCCATTCATCAGTTGATGGACATTTAGGCTCTTTCCATAATTTGGCTATTGTTGAGAGTGCTATGAACATTGGGGTACAAGTGGCCCTATGCATCAGTGCTCCTGTATCCCTTGGATAAATTTCTAGCAGTGCTATTGCTGGGTCAGAGGGTAGGTCTATTTTTAATTTTCTGAGGAACCTCCACACTGTTTTCCCAAGTGGCTGCACCAATTTGCATTCCACCAACAGTGCAAGAGGGTTCCCATTTCTCCACATCTTCTCCAGCATCTATAGTCTCCTGATTTGTTCATTTTGGCCACTCTGACTGGCGTGAGGTGATACCTGAGTGTGGTTTTGATTTGTATTTCCCTGATAAGGAGCGACGCTGAACATCTTTTCATGTGCCTGTTGGCCATCCGGATGTCTTCTTTAGAGAAGTGTCTATTCATGTTTTCTGCCCATTTCTTCACTGGGTTATTTGTTTTTCGGGTGTGGAGTTTGGTGAGCTCTTTATAGATTTTGGATACTAGCCCTTTGTCCGATATGTCATTTGCGAATATCTTTTCCCATTCCGTTGGTTGCCTTTTAGTTTTGTTGGTTGTTTCCTTTGCTGAAACCACAACTTCTTTATCCATTCGTCAGTTGATGGACATTTAGGCTCTTTCCATAATTTGGCTATTGTTGAAAGTGCTGCTATAAACATTGGGTACAAGTGCCCCTAGGCATCAGCACTCCTGTATCCCTTGGATAAATTCCTAGCAGTGCTATTGTTGGGTCATAGGGTAGATCTAGCTGTAATCATCAAGACAGCATGGTATTGGCACAAAAACAGATGCATAGACCAATAGAATAGAATAGAGACTTCAGAATTGGACCCACAAAAGTATGGTCAACTCGTCTTTGACAAAGCAGGAAAGAATATCCAGTGGAAAAAAGACAGTCTCTTTAACAAATGGTGCTGGGAGAACTGGACAGCAACATGCAAGAAGAATGAAACTAGACCACTTTCTTACACCATTCGCAAAAATAAACTCAAAATGGATGAAGGACCTGAATGTGAGACAGGAAACCATCAAAACCCTAGAGGAGAAAGCAGGAAAAGACCTCTCTGACCTCAGCCGCAGCAATTTCTTACTTGACACATCTCCAAAGGCAAGGGAATTAAAAGCAAAAATGAACTATTGGGACCTCATCAAGATAAAAGCTTCTGCACTGCAAAGGAAACAATCAACAAAACAAAAAGGCAACCAACGGAATGGGAAAAGATGTTTGCAAATGACATATCGGACAAAGGGCTAGTATCCAAAATCTATGAAGAACTCACCAAACTTCACACCCGAAAAACAAATAATCCACTGAAGAAATGGGCAGAAAACATGAATAGACACTTCTCTAAAGAAGACATCCGGATGGCCAACAGGCACATGAAAAGATGCTCAATGTCGCTCCTCATCAGGGAAATACAAATCAAAACCACACTCAGATATCACCTCACGCCAGTCAGAGTGGCCAAAATGAACAAATCAGGAGACTATAGATGCTGGAGAGGATGTGGAGAAATGGGAACCCTCTTGCACTGTTGGTGGAATGCAAATTGGTGCAGCCACTTGGGAAAACAGTGTGGAGATTCCTCAGAAAATTAAAAATAGACCTACCCTATGACCCAGCAATAGCACTGCTAGGAATTTATCCAAGGGATACAGGAGTACTGATGCATAGGGGCACTTGTAGCCCAGTGTTTATAGCAGCACTCTCAACAATAGCCAAATTATGGAAAGAGCCTAAATGTCCATCAACTGACGAATGGATAAGGAAATTGTGGTTTATATACACAATGGAGTACTACGTGGCAATTAGAAAGAATGAAATATGGCCCTTTGTAACAACGTGGATGGAACTGGAGAGTGTTATGCTAAGTGAAATAAGTCATACAGAGAAAGACAGATGCCATATGTTTTCACTCTTATGTGGATCCTGAGAAACTTAACAGAAACCAATGGGGGAGGGGAAGGAAAAAAAAAAGAGGTTAGAGTGGGAGAGAGCCAAACCATAAGAGACTCTTAAAATCTGAGAATAAACTGAGGGTTGATGGGGGGTCGGAGGGAGGGTGGGTGATGGGTATTGAGGAGGGCACCTGTTGGGATGAGCTCTGGGTGTTGTATGGAAACCAATTAGACAATAAATCTCATACATTGAAAAAAAAAAAGAAAATATGGTCCTTATTTAAAAATAGACTTCATGGCATTTGAATTTTTGCACTGTATTTATTGGCTAAATGATTTTGAATACACGCCTCAGCCCCTCAACACTGCAGTTTTCCCACATGTAAATAACACCTACCTTATGACATTGCTGTAATATTTATATAGACAATACTAGCAGAACATTTAGAACATTGTCTGGCATATAATAAGCATTTTGTACATGACAGTTATTTTTAGCATTGGTTGTTTTAACATTATGGCCATAAAAATCTTCTTGCAACATTTTTGGTAATTTTTAATTGCTATACATATTCTCTATTCAAGCATGCATTATATCTATTGATTTTATTTAAAAATCAGTATAGGGGCGCCTGGGTGGCGCAGTCGGTTAAGCGTCCGACTTCAGCCAGGTCACGATCTCGCAGTCTGTGAGTTCGAGCCCCGCATCAGGCTCTGGGCTGATGGCTCAGAGCCTGGAGCCTCTTTCTGATTCTGTGTCTCCCTCTCTCTCTGCCCCTCCCCCGTTCATGCTCTGTCTCTCTCTGTCCCAAAAATAAAAATAAACGTTGAAAAAAAAATTAAAAAAAAAAATAAAAATCAGTATAAAAATATTTCCCTCGATCAAATACTATTGTAATGCATGTGGTGGTCAAACGGTAAAGGTAAGAAAGCATCAGATCATGACGTGCCTCATATATCATGCTGAACAGTTTAGATTTTATCTTGCAGACAGTGGTCAGCTATTGAGGATTTTGATCTGGAGAGTGATGAGGCACAATGTCTTGGGAAAATTAATTTGGCATAGGACACATTGGAGACAAGTAGGCTAGTTTAAAAAATTAAAGCAGTGACTCATGTAGGAGGTGATACTCTTTTGTATTGAGTTTGGCCAGTGGGATTATGAAGTCAGGAAGAGATCAGAGAAGTCATTATTAGGGAAAATAGAAAGTATTTCATTAATGGCTAGAAGGTAGAGGAAAAGTGAGGATAACTGTACGAGTTTCAAGCTTTGTGATGAGAAAATTGACAGTATCCTTGACAGAAGTGGAGATTATCTAGAGGGAGACCAAGATATGAGTGGGAAATCAGTCTAGATCTTGATCCTGTTTTATAAATTGTGAAAATGTGATAATAGCCAGAGGTATTGACTCCTTTCTACATGAGTCAGTTTGAGATTTTCCATCGAGTACATTTCAATATAATTTTTAAAGAAATTCTACCTCATCTCATCCCTCTTATTTTTCTTACATTTTAATTTTATTCATTGATGTTTCAGGGTTCTTAGTTGCAAGCAAAAGAAAGTGCCCCTGGATGGCTTACACTTTATTAAAGTGATATTGGTTTGGTCAAAGAATCCCTGGAAAGTTTGGAGATTCAGGCTCAGAACATGGACAGAAGCAAGGGATAATGTGCAGAAGCTATAACCACCACCAAAATCATGCTTACAATCAGTTTGTGAAGACAACGCTGTCCCCTCTGTGGAATGTTGGATGCCATGGCTCGCTCTGCCACAGCAATAGGCAGAGGATTCCTGAGTCAGATGACTTTGGAAATCAGAAGCTTCTGCTGCTATTGTGGCTCTCATTACCAGCACAGATTCTCGTCTGTTCTTGCTTATTTGTGTCACTATTTCCTTACTCAAAGTCTGGGATAGAGGCATCTGATTGATCAAGCCCAGGTTTTATCCCTTAGTTGCAAGGGAGGCTGGGAGAGGAGTGTCTTGCCTTTTCAGCCTCTGTGATGGGACGTGGATACTGCCTCCAACCAAGATTCTTAAGATGAGATATTTGCAGTGGCAGGAAGGACATTCGATAATTGGCAGCCAAAATGAAGCATAGCAAACTAAGAAACCATGAGCAAACATTGTCCATCACACATGCCTGTAGGTTATATTTTATATCATGAGAGCAGAGTTTCTAGAAACAGCTTTTTTAGTTAGTTTCAAATATATATATAGAATGTCCCAAGAATCAAAGCACTTACAGCCACAGCTAAAAAGGTCAGGAAATTGCCAGGTATTTCATGGCTGGGGCCGCTCAAATTGCAGCCTATTATGGACTGACACAGAGCATCATTTGACCTTTTCATGTGGCAAGATGTTGTATTATCAGAGCTCCTTCTTTCTATGATTTTTTTGCCCTTTCACCTTTTCCTGCTTATTTGAATTCAGGCCCAAGAGGGAAAAAAATGAAGATAAAATTTATGATCTGCAATTTTAGGTTGGTGATGAGCTGATTCTAATTTTGAATTTAGTAAGGATAGAGTTTTCTCTTATTTATCTGAGTGGAACATTGCATTGAGAATTGGGAAGTTAATCCTAAATTTGGGCAAGTCTTTGCCTTTCTTGGACTTGAAATTCCTCATTGATGGGCCCCACTAATTTGGATTCAGGAAGACCCATATCTGAGCTTCCATTTGCTGGCTGGTGTAAATTTGAGGGTATCTTTTTCTTAGCTTCATTTTTCTCATGGGAGAAATGTAGATAATAATAGTACCTTCCTCATGGGTTTATTATGTGAATTAAATAAAACAATGTTTGTAAAACTTGAGGAAAAAATAGGGCGGTTGAACTTTAGGTGATCTTTAAAGACTTCCTAAGTATCAGAGATTCCAATATTTTACATAATTTGCAGAGTGATCCACACAATGTGTGTGTGTGTGTGTGTATATATATATATATATCTTATAGTTCATATAATGTAAAAGTTAGACTAGGTCTTAGAGCAACAGGTGTTCTCAGAAAATAGAGAAAAATTCCTTCCTTCTTGTCTCCATTCCATGACCCATGACTATAGCTCCATTTAAAATACTGTGAAAGATACTCAGAAATCATGTGTATGATAAATAGTTAATACTTTCTTGGAGCCAATGACCCAGATGAGGAGACCAGAAAAAGTTCTATATTGGTATGGGTTGAAATATGGAATAACCATCAAAGCATTGTCATGATGAGAGTGTGGGTGCTGTGAGCTCAGAAGAGAGAAGATGAAGGGTTAAATTGGACAGAATGGACAGAGCCATCTTCCTGGAGTTCCAGAGTTGTTCCTTGAAGAATATAGTTGAGCTTATACTGGGGGTGTCCAAGCAGCTTTAGTTAAAGCTTCCAGATTTGACTGTGGGAGCTGAGATGCTCATATTCCTCTGAAGTTTAGACAAAATGGTGGGGATAATATTTTTAAAGCATATTAGCAAATCCTTTGGCATGCTTTCCATCAAAAGATGAGCTTTAGTTCCCTTCCCCATGAGTATGGGTTAGTCGTAGTGACTCACTCTTAATGAGTAGAGTGAAGTGATTTTGTTGACATCTGAGTCTATGTTAGAAAAAGCAATACAGCTTCCACCAGACTCTCCCTTTTGGGATGCTCACCCTTGAAACACTCAGGCAGTGTAACACTATATGAAATTCTTGTATTAATTTTAAATTAATAAACATATTTATTCATTGCCTTTCCCCATCCTGTATAAAGTAAACTCCATGAGATCAGGTCTCTTATTTATGTATTTTGTTCTCCATTCAACATCTAGCTCAGGCCTGACATGTAAATGCTTGATGGATATTTGTTGAATAAATGAATGACTGGATGGTTGGGTAGATAGATGAATATAGAGGCCAGGATGACAGAAATTTGGATACTATTAGCACATAGGTGATGGTTAAAACAATAAGGTAGAAGAGATCATCTGGGGATATTATAGAGATGATGGTTAAGAACAGAACCCATGAAATGTCCCATGATCTCACTCTTTAACCAGATTTTTCATAACTAGATTTAATAAAATCTCTGCTTTCCATTTAGGAGATAGCAGAGTACTGTGCTTAAGAGTAGGGTTTCTGCGGACGCCTGGGTGGCTCAGTCGGTTGAGTGTTCGACTCTTGGTTTCTGCTCAAGTCATGATTTCACGGTTCATGGGATGGAGTCCCCCACATCAGGCTCCTTGTACTGCAGTGTGGAGCCTGCTGAGGATTCTCTTTCACCCCTCCCTCTCTCTCTGCCCTTCCTCTGCTCTTTCTCTCTCTCTTTCTCTTCCTCTCCCTGTCTCTCCCTCTCTCAAATAATAAATAAATAAACTTAAAAGAAGAGAATGGGGTTTCTGGAACCAGACTGCTTGGGTTTGAATCCAGACTCTCTAACTTACTGTGTGACCTTAACCTAGCCCTTTAACCTCACTGAGTCTCAGTGTTTCCTTATATAATGGGGCTAATGATAGTATTTAATACATAGTAATTTTATTGGAGGGTTAAATTATATTATAGGCTAGAAGCCTGTAAGCCTTAAATAAAAATTGGTTATTATTATTCCAATTATTAAGCATGAGATTTAAATGCATTGACCCGAGAGGCAATGATTATAATAAGAATACATTTATATAATACTTTATAATTTCTGAGGTGCTTTTGCATTTGTCAGCTTATTCCATTCTCACAAAAAGTCAGCGTCTGAGATATAATGACGTTATTAACGTTAATAAATGGCAAAACTTGGGCAAGAACATAGATTTTATGTTTTCCAAGTCCAGCATCATTTCAGATTGAAGACTCAGAAGGAGAATAAAAATACAAAGATTTAGAGCTGACATTCACCCATGTTGGATAAACCTGACTTATCTCCGAAACAGTTCGGTGCCAAGCCTTTGAATAATATATATCCTAAAAATTTCCAGCATTCAGTAGAAGAATGTTACTCTGAAATGGTTTGTTTGGACTGCAACATTGGAGCAGTTGATATTAATCTTTTTCATTCCTTAATTCAACAGGTATTTCTAGAGCTTTGCACTAGGTCCTATGTGGGATACAGAGAAGTGCAATTGGTAGATTTTGCCCTTTAAGTTTTTATTGCTTAATTGGGATGAAAGGAGGGCAAAGACACACAATGTGAAGTTATAGCTCGATAGAGCAGAGTATGAACTTTCAGTCTTTGTGTTTGAAGTTTAGGGAAACTTATATGAAATATGGACCATATTTCCTGTTAATCAAGCAAGCATCACCTGGCAGAGAAGCCATTAATCATTTCTTTCTTGTCATGGATTGACTTGTTCAGCATGGGGAGGAGATTGTTCAAGGTACTGGGGACTTTTTATCATCATGTATTATGACATACAGTTCCTGTGTGTGGGACTGGAAGGTGAGAAGGAGCAATGAGATGAGGTGAGCCTCTCACAGGTTATTGCCTCCAACCCCCACTTTGACTTTCAGGGCCAGGAGAAAGGCCTTTAATTACTTTCTTCAACAAACATTGACTGAATGCTTCTTTTGAATGGGAGATGTGAAAGACTCTGGAAAAATAAACACAAGAATAGGACTTATCTCTGTCCCCAAGGGGCTCTTAAGGCAGAGACAATAGTATAGAATCATAGCACTGCTCCTGAGTCAGACCATGTGGGTTTGTATTCAGTGTCTACCACTCAGTGACTGTGAGACCTTGGGCAAGTTAACTGCTCTGTCTTGGTTTCCTAACCTAGGAAGTGAATGTAATAATGGTGAGGATTAAATGAGCTAATTCATATAAATCCTATAGCACCATGCTGGGCACATAATAAATACGCAATAAATAGTAACTTCTATTATTACTTGTGTACAAAAACATAGAGGACTATGTTTCCACTTAGCATATAGAAAGTTGGAAAGAGCATCATTCCCACTAGAACAATGAGAAAAATTCAGCTGATCACAAAATCATAACTTGTTTTTCAACTTATTAAAGAACTGAGGTCACAGAGCAAACAGCCTAAATTCAGAGATTGGAAGCAGCCTCTCCAACATGAGACTTGACATGTAGACTGTCTCCTCTGTGACAGAAAACCAGAAGAGGGGAGGCTGCTATAAACATAAGAAGAAATTAAATAACATGTAAATGAAATTGTTTTAGGGTGAATATGGGGTGGCATAAAGTAAGAGAAATTGGGGACTCTCTACATCCTCACCAGGTATTCACGAGAAAGTTTGAAGGCAGGACAAGAGACCAGAGACAGTCATCCTTGTTAATGCAGGTATGGGGGAGGGGATTGTGAGAAAGGTATAAAATCCTACCCTCTTGCCCAGAACACTTTCTCTTGACAGAGTGAAAGACTTAAACTGCTGGGAAAGGGCAGCACTTTGTAACCCTCTGAAATACCTAAGGGTTCATTATTGCTAGAGGAAAAAGCAGAGGCTCAAAAGATCAGGTGTACTGCATGAGCACATTTCTAGCCTCAACTGCATTACATTTGCTAGACTGACTCAGTCCCTGACACTGATGGCCTGACTAAAGTAGAGGCATGCCTATTTCCAGGTAGAAATGCTATTGATCTCACTGCTCTACACACAATATCTGTCATTTAATAAGTAATCATGAGACACACAAAATAGCAATAAGGAAAACCCATCATCAAGAGACAAGGCAATCAACAGAGCCAGATTCAGAGATGACCAAGATGTTAGAACTATCAGGGACTGTCAGGACTTTAAGTAATAATGATTAATATGTTAAAGGACCTAGTGGAAAAGGTGAACAAAATAACATATATGAGCAGATGGGGGAATTTCAGTGGAGACAAAATCTGTAAGTTACCTAGAAATGCCAGAAACATACACACACACACACACACACACACATGCAACACACAAATCAGACATAAAGAATTCTTTTGTTAGGCTCATCAGGAGCTTCCTTGACACAGGAGGAGAGGATCCGTGAACTCAAGATAGGTCAGTAAGAATTACCCAAACTGCAACACAATGAGAAAAATACGTAACAGAATATCCAAGAGTTGTGACACAATATCAAATGGCTTGGCATTTGTATAGTTGAAACACTAGAAGAAAATAATGAAGACAGAATGCGGCAGAAGAAATATTTGAGAATGTTCCAAAAATAAGTAAAACTACCGAAGTACAGATCTAGATAACTCAGAACACTCAGAAGGATTTAAAAAAATGAAAATAACAATAAGAAAACCCACAACTAAACACACACAAACTGCTGAAAGCTAATAATAACAAGAAAATATTGAAAATGTCCATAAAAAAGACACTGATGGGAATAAAGGTAAGAATTACAGCTGACTTCTTTCAGAAGATATACAAGTAGGCAATAAAGTGATATCTTTAAATTACTGAAAGGAAAAAAGAAACCCTGGCCACCTAGAATTTTATACCCAGTGAAAGATCATTCAAGATTGAAGGTAAAGTAGAGAGATTTTTCGGATGAACAAAAGCTGAGAGAATTTATTGCCAATGGACTTGACTAGAAGAAATGGTAAAGAAAATTCTTCAGGTACAAGTAACATCACACCAGAGAGAAACCAGGATGTATGCAAAGAAATGAAGAGCTCCAAAGATGGTAAAAATAAAGATAATTATAAATGAATTTTATTCATATTTTGAAATCATTCTGAAAGATAACTGCTTAAAGCAAAAATGGTAATAATGCATTTTGGGGTGTAATGTCTATAATGATAAAATGTACAACAACAACATTACGGGGAGGAGGGAAATGGAAGTATACTTTGTAAAGTTCATTTACTTTACATGAAGTAACATAATATTTGAAAGTAGACTGATAAATCCTAGGGAAGCAACTAAAAATATTAGAAGGCAGTGTATTTAATAAGCCAATAGTAGAGGTAACATTGAATTTAAGAAAATAACTTAAAAGCATAGATATATAAATATTATTTCTTTAATTATTTTTTAAACATGTATTTATTTTTGAGAGACAGAGAGGCAGAGCACGAGGAGGGGAGGGGCAGAGAGAGAGAGGGAGACACAGAATCTGAAGCAGGCTCCAGTCTCTGAGCTGTCAGCACAGAGCTCAAACTCACAAACTGTGAGATCATGACCTGAGCTGAAGTCAGATGCCTAACCAACTGAGCCACTCAGGTGCCTTGTAGAGATGTAAATATTATGATATAGTGGGGGAAATTGTAAGAAGCCAGGTAAAATATTGACTGTATAGAAAATGTGGGGTGAGCACAGAGTGTTAAGATAAATTTGGAGGGGCGCTGGGGTGGCTCAGTCGGTTAAGCATTTGACTCTTGGTTTTGGCTCAGGTCATAATCTCACAGTGGTTTCTGAGTTCAAGCCCCACATCGGGTTCTGCACTGGCAGTGCAGAGCCTGCTTGAGATTCTCCCTGTCTCCCTCTCTGCCCCTCCTCTGCCTGTGTGCATGCTCTCTCTCTCAAAATAAATAAATAAACTTAAAAAAAAAAGGATAAAGTTGACAAAGGATATAAGAGGTTGATCATGAAATACTTTATAAACTGGTCTAGATTAGTGATATTGAATATTTTTAAAAAATCACATTTTCTTATTAACTTTAATAAAATAAGATTTTTCATCTAAGTTGATTTCATTGTTCTCCTTTGTAGATACAATTTCTTTCTTTCTTTTTTTTTTTTACTTCATTGTTTTTTTTCTTCAAATTTTTATTTAAATTCTAGTTAGTTAATATATAGTGTAATATTAATTTTAGGAGTAGAATTTAGTGATTCTTCACTTACATACAACATCCAGTGCTCATCATAAAAAGTGCCATCCTCAATACCTATCACCCACTTAGCCCATTCCCCACTCACCTTCCTCCATCAATCCTGTTTGTTCTCTGTATTTAAGAGTCTCTTATGGTTTGCTTCCCTGTCTCTTTTTTCCCCCTTCCCATATTTTCATTCATTTTGTTTCTTAAATTCCACATATGAGTGAAATCATTTGTCTTTCTCTGTCTTATTTTGGTTAGCATGATACTCTCCAGCTCCATTCACATCATCGCAAATGGCAAGATTTCATTCTTTTTGATTGCTGAGTAATATTCCATTGTATATATACAACATATCTTCTTTATTCTTTCATCAGTCAATGGACATTTGGGCTTTCTCCATAGTTTGGCTATTGTTGATAATGCTCTTATAAACATTGGGGTACATGTACATCTTCGAATCTGTATTTTTGTATCCTTTGAGTAAATACCTAGTAGTAAAATTGCTGGGTCGTAGGGTAGCTCTGTTTTTAACTGTTTGAGGAACCTACATACTGTTATCCAGAGTGGCTGCACCAGTTTGTATATCCACCAACAGTGTAACTGGGTTCTCCTTTCTCTACATCCTCACAGACATCTGTTGTTTCCTGTATTGTTAATTTTATCCATTCTGACAGATGTGAGATGGTATGTCACTATGGTTTTGATTTGCATTTCCCTGATGATGCATGATGAGCATCTTTTGATGTGTCTGTTGGCCATATGGATGTCTTCTTTGGAAAAGTGTCTATTCATGTCTTCTGTCTATTTCTTAACTGGATTATTTGTGTTTGGGTGTTGAGTTTGATAAGCTCTTTATAGATTTTATATACTAACGCTTTAGTAGACATGTCATTTGCAAATATCTTCTCCCATTCTGTAGGCTTTTAGTTTTGTTGATTTTTTTCTTTGCTGTGCCGAAGCTTTTTATCTTGATGAAGTCCCAATAGTTCATTTTTGCTCTGTTTCCCTTGCCTCTGGTGATGTATCTAGTAAGAAGTTGTTATGACTGAGGTAAAAACGATTGCTGCCTGTGTTCTCCTCTAGGATTTTGACGGTTTCCTGTCTGACATTTAGGTTTTTCATCCATTTGAATTTATTTTTGTGTACAGTGTAAGAAAGTGGTCCGGTTTTATTCTTCTGCATGTTGCTGTCAAGTTTTCCCGACATTATTTGTTGAAGAGACTGTCTTTTTTCCATTGGATGTTCTTTTCTTCTTTGTCGAAGAATAGTTGACCATATAGTTATGGACCCATTTCTTGGATTTCTGTTCTGTTCCATTGATCTATATGTCTTTTTTTTTTTTTATGAAATTTATTGACAAATTGGTTTCCATACAACACCCAGTGCTCATCCCAAAAGGTGCCCTCCTCAATACCCATCACCCACCCTCTCCTCCCTCCCACCCCCCATCAACCCTCAGTTTGTTCTCAGTTTTTAACAGTCTCTTATGCTTTGGCTCTCTCCCATTCTAACCTCTTTATTTTTTGTTCCTTCCCGTCCCCCATGGGTTCCTGTTAAGTTTCTCAGGATCCACATAAGAGTGAAACCATATGGTATCTGTCTTTCTCTGTATGGCTTATTTCACTTAGCATCACACTCTCCAGTTCCATCCACGTTGCTACAAAAGGCCATATTTCATTTTTTCTCATTGCCACGTAATATTCCATTGTGTATATAAACCACAATTTCTTTATCCATTCATCAGTTGATGGACATTTAGGCTCTTTCCATAATTTGGCTATTGTTGAGAGTGCTGCTATGAACATTGGGGTACAAGTGGCCCTATGCATCAGTGCTCCTGTATCCCTTGGATAAATTCCTAGCAGTGCTATTGCTGGGTCAGAGGGTAGGTCTATTTTGAATTTTCTGAGGAACCTCCACACTGCTTTCCAGAGCGGCTGCACCAATTTGCATTCCCACCAACAGTGCAAGAGGGTTCCCGTTTCTCCACATCCTCTCCAGCATCTATAGTCTCCTGAGTTGTTCATTTTGGCCACTCTGACTGGCGTGAGGTGATACCTGAGTGTGGTTTTGATTTGTATTTCCCTGATAAGGAGCGACGCTGAACATCTTTTCATGTGCCTGTTGGCCATCCGGATGTCTTCTTTAGAGAAGTGTCTATTCATGTTTTCTGCCCATTTCTTCACTGGGTTATTTGTTTTTCGGGTGTGGAGTTTGGTGAGCTCTTTATAGATTTTGGATACTAGCCCTTTGTCCGATATGTCATTTGCGAATATCTTTTCCCATTCCGTTGGTTGCCTTTGAGTTTTGTTGGTTGTTTCCTTTGCTGTGCAGAAGCTTTTTATCTTCATAAGGTCCCAGTAATTCACTTTTCCTTTTAATTCCCTTGCCTTTGGGGATGTGTCGAGTAAGAGATTGCTACGGCTGAGGTCAGAGAGGTCTTTTCCTGCTTTCTCCTCTAAGGTTTTGATGGTTTCCTGTCTCACATTTAGGTCCTTTATCCATTTTGAGTTTATTTTTGTGAATGGTGTGAGAAAGTGGTCTAGTTTCAACCTTCTGCATGTTGCTGTCCAGTTCTCCCAGCACCATTTGTTAAAGAGGCTGTCTTTTTTCCATTGGATGTTCTTTCCTGCTTTGTCAAAGATGAGTTGGCCATACGTTTGTGGGTCTAGTTCTGGGGTTTCTATTCTATTCCATTGGTCTATGTGTCTGTTTTGGTGCCAATACCATGCTGTCTTGATGATGACAGCTTTGTAGTAGAGGCTAAAGTCTGGGATTGTGATGCCTCCTGCTTTGGTCTTCTTCTTCAAAATTCCTTTGGCTATTCGGGGCCTTTTGTGGTTCCATATGAATTTTAGGATTGCTTGTTCTAGTTTCGAGAAGAATGCTGGTGCAATTTTGATTGGGATTGCATTGAATGTGTAGATAGCTTTGGGTAGTATTGACATTTTGACAATATTTATTTTTCCAATCCATGAGCAGGGAATGTCTTTCCATTTCTTTAAATCTTCTTCAATTACCTTCATAAGCTTTCTATAGTTTTCAGCATACAGATCCTTTACATCTTTGGTTAGATTTACTCCTAGGTATTTTATGCTTCTTGGTGCAATTGTGAATGGGATCAGTTTCTTTATTTGTCTTTCTGTTGCTTCATTGTTAGTGTATAAGAATGCAACTGATTTCTGTACATTGATTTTGTATCCTGCAACTTTGCTGAATTCCTGTATCAGTTCTAGCAGACTTTTGGTGGAGTCTATCGGATTTTCCATGTATAATATCATGTCATCTGCAAAAAGCGAAAGCTTGACTTCATCTTTGCCAATTTTGATGCCTTTGATTTCCTTTTGTTGTCTGATTGCTGATGCTAGAACTTCCAGCACTATGTTAAACAGCAGCGGTGAGAGTGGGCATCCTTGTCGTGTTCCTGATCTCAGGGAAAAAGCTTTCAGTTTTTCCCCGTTGAGGATGATGTTAGCTGTGGGCTTTTCATAAATGGCTTTTATGATCTTTAAGTATGTTCCTTCTATCCCAACTTTCTCAAGGGTTTTTATTAAGAAAGGGTGCTGGATTTTGTCGAAGGCCTTTTCTGCATCGATTGACAGGATCATATGGTTCTTCTCTCTTTTTTTGTTAATGTGATGTATCACGTTGATTGATTTGCGAATGTTGAACCAGCCCTGCATCCCAGGAATGAATCCCACTTGATCATGGTGAATAATTCTTTTTATATGCCGTTGAATTCGATTTGCTAGTATCTTATTGAGAATTTTTGCATCCATATTCATCAGGGATATTGGCCTGTAGTTCTCTTTTTTTACTGGGTCTCTGTCTGGTTTAGGAATCAAAGTAATACTGGCTTCATAGAATGAGTCTGGAAGTTTTCCTTCCCTTTCTATTTCTTGGAATAGCTTGAGAAGGATAGGTATTATCTCTGCTTTAAACGTCTGGTAGAACTCCCCTGGGAAGCCATCTGGTCCTGGACTCTTATTTGTTGGGAGATTTTTGATAACCGATTCAATTTCTTCGCTGGTTATGGGTCTGTTCAAGCTTTCTATTTCCTCCTGATTGAGTTTTGGAAGAGTGTGGGTGTTCAGGAATTTGTCCATTTCTTCCAGGTTGTCCAATTTGTTGGCATATAAGTTTTCATAGTATTCCCTGATAATTGTTTGTATCTCTGAGGGATTGGTTGTAATAATTCCATTTTCATTCATGATTTTATCTATTTGGGTCATCTCCCTTTTCTTTTTGAGAAGCCTGGCTAGAGGTTTGTCAATTTTGTTTATTTTTTCAAAAAACCAACTCTTGGTTTCGTTGATCTGCTCTACAGTTTTTTTAGTTTCTATATTGTTTATTTCTGCTCTGATCTTTATTATTTCTCTTCTTCTGCTGGGCTTAGGCTGCCTTTGCTGTTCTGCTTCTAGTTCCTTTAGGTGTGCTGTTAGATTTTGTATTTGGGATTTTTCTTGTTTCTTGAGATAGGCCTGGATTGCAATGTATTTTCCTCTCAGGACTGCCTTTGCTGCGTCCCAAAGCGTTTGGATTGTTGTATTTTCATTTTCGTTTGTTTCCATATATTTTTTAATTTCTTCTCTAATTGCCTGGTTGACCCACTCATTCGTTAGTAGGGTGTTCTTTAACCTCCATGCTTTTGGAGGTTTTCCAGACTTTTTTCTGTGGTTGATTTCAAGCTTCATAGCATTGTGGTCTGAAAGTATGCATGGTATAATTTCAATTCTGGTAAACTTATGAAGGGCTGTTTTGTGACCCAGTATATGATCTATCTTGGAGAATGTTCCATGTGCACTCGAGAAGAAAGTATATTCTGTTGCTTTGGGATGCAGAGTTCTAAATATATCTGTCAAGTCCATCTGATCCAATGTCTCATTCAGGGCCCTTGTTTCTTTATTGACCGTGTGTCTAGATGATCTATCCATTTCTGTAAGTGGTGTATTAAAGTCCCCTGCAATTACCACATTCTTCTCAATAAGGTTGCTTATGTTTATGAGTAATTGTTTTATATATTTGGGGGCTCCGGTATTTGGCGCATAGACATTTATAATTGTTAGCTCTTCCTGATGGATAGACCCTGTAACTATTATATAATGTCCTTCTTCATCTCTTGTTACAGCCTTTAATTTAAAGTCTAGTTTGTCTGATATAAGTATGGCTACTCCAGCTTTCTTTTGGCTTCCAGTCGCATGATAAATAGTTCTCCATCCCCTCACTCTCAATCTAAAGGTGTCCTCAGGTCTAAAATGAGTCTCTTGTAGACAGCAAATCGATGGGTCTTGTTTTTTTATCCATTCTGATACCCTATGTCTTTTGGTTGGCTCATTTAATCCATTTACATTCAGTGTTATTATAGAAAGATACGGGTTTAGAGTCATTGTGATGTCTGTACGTTTTATGCTTGTAGTGATGTCTCTGGGACTTTGTCTCACAGGGTCCCCCTTAGGATCTCTTGTAGGGCTGGTTTAGTGGTGACAAATTCCTTCAGTTTTTGTTTGTTTGGGAAGACCTTCAGCTCTCCTTCTATTCTAAATGACAGACTTGCTGGATAAAGGATTCTCGGCTGCATATTTTTTCTGTCTAGCACCCTGAAAATCTCGTGCCAATTCTTTCTGGCCTGCCAAGTTTCAAAAGAGAGATCAGTCACGAGTCTTATAGGTCTCCCTTTATATGTGAGGGCACGTTTACCCCTTGCTGCTTTCAGAATTTTCTCTTTATCCTTGTATTTTGCCAGTTTCACTATGATATGTCGTGCAGAAGATCGATTCAAGTTATGTCTGAAGGGAGTTCTCTGTGCCTCTTGGATTTCAATGCCTTTTTCCTTCCCCAGTTCAGGGAAGTTCTCAGCTATTATTTCTTCAAGTACCCCTTCAGCTCCTTTCCCTCTCTCTTCCTCCTCTGGGATACCAATTATGCGTATATTATTTCTTTTTAGTGTATCACTTAATTCTCTAATTTTCCCCTCATACTCTTGGATTTTTTTATCTCTCTTTTTCTCAGCTTCCTCTTTTTCCATAACTTTATCTTCTAGTTCACCTATTCTCTCCTCTGCCTCTTCAAGCCGAGCTGTGGTGGTTTCCATTTTGTTATGCATTTCGTTTAAAGCGTTTTTCAGCTCCTCGTGACTGTTCCTTAGTCCCTTGATCTCTGTAGCAAGAGATTCTCTGCTGTCCTGTATACTGTTTTCAAGCCCAGCTATTAATTTTATGACTATTATTCTAAATTCACTTTCTGTTATGTTATTTAAGTCCTTTTTGATCAGCTCATTAGCTGTTGTTATTTCCTGGAGATTCTTCTGAGGGGAATTCTTCCGCTTGGTCATTTTGGATAGTCCCTGGCATGGTGAGCACCTGCAGGGCACTTCCCCTGTGCTGTGGTGTATAACTGGAGTTGGTGGGCGGGGCCGCAGTCCGACCTGATGTCTGCCCCCAGCCCACCGCTGGGGCCACAGTCAGACTGGTGTGTGCCTTCTCTTCCCCTCTCCTAGGGGCGGGATTCACTGTGGGGTGGTGTGGCTCGTCTGGGCTACTTGCACCCTGCCAGGCTTGTGATGCTGGGGATCTGGCGTATTAGCTGGGGTGGGTAGGCAAGGTGCACAGGGGCAGGAGCGGCAGGCTTAGCTCGCTTCTCCTTAGGTGATCCACTTCAGGAGGGGCCCTGTGGCAGCGGGAGGGAGTCAGATCTGCTGCCGGAGGTTTGGCTCCGCAGAAGCGCAGAGTTGGGTGTTTGCGCGGAGCAAGCAAGTTCCCTGGCAGGAACCGGTTCTCTTTGGGATTTTGGCTGGGGGATGGGCGGGGGAAATGGCGCTGGCGAGCGCCTTTGTTCCCCACCAAACTGAGCTCTGTTGTCAGGGGGCTCAGCAGCTCTCCCTCCCTTTGTCCTCCAGCCTTCCCGCTTTCCGAGCAGAGCTGTTAACTTATGACCTCCCAGACGCTAAGTCGCGCTTGTCGTGGGAACACAGTCCGTCGGGCCCCTCCGCTTTTGCAAGCCAGACTCAGGGCATCTGCTTGGCTAGCGAGCCGCCCCTCCGCCCCGGCTCCCTCCCGCCAGTCCATGGAGCGCACACCGCCTCACCGCCCTTCCTACCCTCTTCCGTGGGCCTCTCGTCTGCGTTTGGCTCCGGCGACTCCGTTCTGCTAATCCTCTGGCGGTTTTCTGGGTTATTTAGGCAGGTGTAGATGGAATCTAAGTGATCAGCAGGACGTGCGGTGAGCCCAGCGTCCTCCTAAGCCGCCATCTTGCCGCGACCCCCTATGTGTCTGTTTTTGTGCCAGTATCATACTGTCTTGATTAATACAGCTTTGTAATATAGCTTGAAGTCCATATTGTGATGCCTCCAGCTTTTTTTTTTTCTTTTCCAGGATTGCTTTGGCTGTTTAGGGTCTTTTGTGGATCTGTACAAATTTTAGGATTGTTTGTCCTAGTTCTGTAAAAAAAATGCTGGTGGTATTTTGATAGGGATTGCATTAAATATATATTTTGCTTTGGGTACACATTTTAACACCATTTGTTCTTTCAATCCATGAGCATGGAATATTTTTCCATTTCTTCGTGTCTTCTTCAATTTCTTTCATTAGTGCTCTATAGTTTTCAGAGTACAGATCTTTTACCTCTTTGGTTAAGTTTATCCCTCGGTATCTTATTGTTTTTGGTGCAGTTGTAAATGGGATTGATTCCTTGATTTCTTTTTCTGCTGCTTCATAATTGGTGTATTGAAGTGCAACAGATTTCTGTACATTGATTTTATATCCTGTGACTTTCCTGAATTCATGTATTAGTTCTAGCAATTTTTTGGTAGAGTCTTTCAGGTTTTCTACATAGAGTATCATGTCATCTGCAAATAGTGAAAGTTTGACTTTTTCCTTGCCAATTTGGATGCCTTTTATTTCCTTTTGTTTTCTGATTTTTGAGGCTAAGACTTCCAGTACTATGTTAAATAGTAATGGTGAGTGTGGACATCCCTGTCTTGTTCCTGACCATAGAGGAAAAGCTCTCAGGTTTTCCCCATTGAGGATATTAGCTGTATGTCTTTTGTATATGGTTTTTATGATGTTGAGTTATGTTCCATCTATAACTACTTTTTTGAGGCTTTTAATAAAGAATAGATGCTGTATTTTGTCAAATGCTTTTTCTGGATCTATTGAAAGGATCATATAGTTCTTATCCTTTGTTTAATAAATGTGGTGTATCATGTTGATTGATTTGCAAATATTGAACCACCCCTGCAGCCAGGAATAAATCTCACTTGATCATGGTGAATAATTCTTTTAATGTACTGTTGGATTCAATTTGCTAGTATCTTGCTGGGAATTTTTGCACTCATGTTCATCAGAGATATTGGCCTGTAATTTTTCTTTTTAGTGGAAGCTTTGCCTGGTTTTGGAATCAAGGTAATATTGGCCTCATAGAATGAGTTTGGAAGTTTTCCTTCCATTTCTATTTTTGAGAAGAGTTTGAGAAGAAGAGATATTAATTCTGCTTTAAATGTCTGGTAAAATTCCCCTGGGAAGCTATTTGGCCCTGGGCTTTTTTTTTGTTGTTGTTGTTGGGAGATTTTGGATAACTGGTTCAATTTCTCTGCTGGTTATGGGGCTTTTCAAATTTTCAGTTTATTCCTGTTTTAGTTTTGGTGGTTTGTATGTTTCTAGGAATTTGTCCATTTCTTCCAGATTGCCCAGATTGTTGGCATATTATTTTCCATAATATTCTTTTATGATTATTTGTATTTCTGTGGTGTTGGTTCTGATATATCCTCTTTCATTTGTGATTTTATTTATGTTGATTCTTTCTGATTTCTTTTTGATAAGTCTGGTTAGGGGTTTATAAATTGTATTAATTCTTTCAAAGAATCAGCTCTTAGTTTCACTAATTTGTTCTACTTTTTTGTTTGTTTGTTTCTATATAATTTATTTCTGCTTTAATCTTTATTATTTCCCTTCTTCTGCCTACCTTAAGCTTTATCTGATGTTCCTTTCTAGCTTTAGGTGTAAGGTAAGGTTGTGTATTTGAAACTTTTCTTGATTTTTGAGGTAGATCTGTATTGTAATATACTTCCCTCTTAGGACCAGCTTTGCTCCGTCCCAAAGGTTTCAACTGTTGTGTTTTCATTTTTATTTGCTTCCATGTATTTTTAATATCTTCTTTAATTTCCTGTTTAACCCATCCATTCTTCAGTAAGGATGTTATTTAACCTCCATGTATTTGTTTTCTTTTCAAATTTTTTCTCGTGGTTGACCTCAAGCATTGTGGTCTGAAAATATGTATGATATGATCCCAATCTTTTTGTACTTGTTGAGGAATGATTTATGACCCAGTATGTGATTTTTTTCTGGAGAATGTTTCATGTGTACTTGAAAAGAATGTGTTTTTGGTTGCTTTAGGATGAAATGTTTTGAATAGATCTGTCAAGTCCATCTGGTCCAGTGTGTCATTAAAAGCCATTGTTTCCTTGTTGAATTTCTTCTTAGATGATCTGTCCATTGTTGTAAGTGGAGTGTTAAAGTCCCCTATTATTATTATTATCATCATCAATGAGTTTCTTTATGTTTGCTATTAATTGATTTATATATTTGGGTGTTTTCTAGGTGGGGGCATAAATATTTGTAATTGTTACATCTTGGTGGATGCACCCCTTAATTACGATATAGTGCCCTTTTTCATCTCTTGTTACAGTCTTTGGTTTAAAATATAGTTTGTCTGATGTAAATTTGGCCACTCTTTCTTTCTAAAATTTTTTTTTATGCTTTTATTTATTTTTGAGAGAGAGAGAGATAGAGACAGAGTGAGAGATGGGGAGGGGAAGAGAGAGAGGGAGACACAGAATCTGAAGCGGGCTCCAGGCTCGGAGCTGTCATCACAGAGCCTGATGCAGGGCTTGAACTCACAAACTGTGAGATCATGACCTGAGCCAAAGTTGGGCATTTAACCAACTGAGCCACGCAGGCGCCCCCACTCTGGCTTTCTTTTGACATCCATTAGCATGATAGATGATTATCTATCTGCTCACCTTCTTTTTTTTTTTTAATTCATTTATTTAAATCAAGTTAGTTCACATACAGTTTAGTATTGGTTTTGGCAGTAGAACTCAGTGATTCATCACTTAAATATAACACTCAGTGCTCATCCCAAGTACCATCCCCTCACTTTTTAAAGACAATCTGCAGGTGTCTTTATAGGTCTAAAATGAATCTCTTGTAGTCAGAATATAGATGAGTATTTTTTTTATCCATTCTAATACCCTATGTTTTTTGATTGGAGCATTTAGTCCTTTTATATTCAGAGTGATTATTGATATATGTGAATTTAGTGCCATTGCATTACCTGTAAAATTGGTATTTCTGGTGATGTTCTCTGTTCCTTTCTAGTCTTTTTTTGTTTTTGGTCCTTCTTTCCCATGCAAAGATTCCCCTTTAATATTTCTTGCAGGGCTGGTTTAGTGGTCATGAACTCCTTTAATTTTTTTTTGTCTGGGAAACTCTTATCTCTCCTTCTATTCTGAATTACAGCCTTGATGGATAAAATATTCTTGGCTGCATATTTTTCCCATTCAGAACATTGAACATATCTTGCCATTCCCTTCTGGCCTGTGAAGTTTCTGTGGAAAGACCTCCTTTGAACCTGATCTGTCTCTCCTTATAGGTTAGGCACTTTTTTTTTTCCTTGCTCCTTTCAGAATTCTTTCCTTGCCTGTGTATTTTGTGAATTTGACTACAATATGTCTTGGTGTAGGCATGCTTTTCTTGAATTTGTTGGGAGTTCTCTGTGCCTCTTGAATTTTGATGTCTGTTTCCTTCCCCAGATTAGGGAATTTTTCAGCTATAATTTTCTCAAATAAACCTTCTGCCCCTGTTCCCTCTCTTTTTCTGGGACTCCTATGATATGAATGTTATTACGCTTTAAGAGGTGCTGAGTCTTTAAGTCTGCATTCTCTAAGTCTATATTCATGATCCGATAATTTTCTTTCTCTCTTCTTTTTAGCTTCGTTATTTTCCATAATTTTATCCCCTATAGCACTGATTTGTTCCTCTGCTTCTTCCACCCTCATTGTCATTGCATTCAGTTTTGCATCTCAGTTATAAATTTTTTATTTCCACCTAATGTTTAGTTATTTTATCTCTAAATAAGGGATTCTCTAGTGTTTTCTATGCCTTTCTCAAGCGCAGCTAGTATTCTTATGATTGTTGTTTTAAATTCTGGTCCAGGCATCTTATATTTGCTTTGATTACATCCCTGGCCATTACTTCTTCCTGTTCTTTCTTTTGGAATGAATTCCTCCATCTTGTCATTTTGTCTAGACCACCGTATTTTTTTGTGATTTTTAAGAAAGCCTTTTATATGTGTGCTCCTGAGAGTAATGGCTATATTAAGAAGAAGTCCTATACTGTCTGGGGTCTGGTACTTCAGGATGTGTTTCAGAGTGTGCACTCTGCTGTTGTATTTTGGCTGCTCCTTCCTTCAGGTCAGTCCTCTGCAGAGTTTCTCCTTGCTTGTAGTGGGGGCAAGGAGTGTTTGGACTTTGTCCACTGTGTGGCAAGTTTTAACTAGGTGTGTTGTGGTCTGCTTGCTAAAAGAAGCTAGATCCTATTTCCCCTAGAGCTGAAGCTTTACAGCATTTTATGATCAGTAAACTTGGTGCATGCGAGGGGTTTGTACTAGTCTTCTTGGGGAGGGTCCTGCTGCGCTGATTCTCAGGCGGACTTGCCCTAGTGGAGATGCACCTGCCAGGGTGCAGGGAGTGGGGGTTGGTGTAAGCGGCTTCAGCCTCCACTGGGGGGCACTGTGTTGGTCACTGAAGTAGGTCAGTACTGATAGATGTGGGAGAAAATGGCATCACTTCAGTCTCTCATCCCTGGAGTGGGGAGTTCGTGCTCACCATTCTTCAGGAAGCCCTCATAGAAGAGCCAAAAATTTCCCCTCTTGTGTCCCCAGTTTCCCTCAGATCCCTGCCTTCATCCTGTCTGTGTCTGAGCTGTCTGCCCGCAAGGCAGTACAGTACTCCTGTGTTTTATCTCAGGCATGTGGCTGGGTTTTAAAACTGCAAATTTTAGGGACCTGCATAGCACGGATCCTCTGATCCACACTGATCCTTTGGGGAGGGTCTCACTGTGCTGTAGCTGGTGCCAGTTTGTCTCAGAAAAGCAGTTGCACCACTGTACAGTGGTTCACTGCTTATGGTAAAGTACAGTGAAAGGTTTGTTGCCCTTGGCAGGTGTCTGTTCCTCTGTAGCACATTGGCTCCCACCAGTTCTTTTGTCCCTGGAGAGGCCATGCCACCATTCCCAAATGCATGCCAAGATGGGAAACTATCTCTCCCTGCATGACCCAGTGATCCTCAGGGCACAGTGCCTGCTTCTGGGCCTCTGTCCTCCTTCTGCACCAGAGCACCACTAAGCCTACCAGGCATGATCCCAGTGATGGTATGGACTTCTAAAACTTCCGACTTTGAGCTCCGCTGCTTGCACAAACCTGTGGTAGTCAGCCCCTATCCTTTTACAAGTCAGTGGTTTTGGGGAAGAGTTTTTCTTGTGCAATCATCTACTTCTGCGTGCTTTCTCTCTCTCACTTATTTCTCTGTCATCAGGGCTCCCTAACCTCCACAGCACCTGCCGTTCTTTTCTCCCCCAAATCCACTCTCTGCAGCTCCTACCTTCCATGATGTGGCTGTTTCACTCCCTCTAGATGTGCAGTGTGTTCTTTTAGTCCACAGATCAATTCCTTGGGTGTTCAGAATGATTTGAGATTTATCTAGCTGTGTTTGAGGGACAAGGTTAGGTTTCCCCTACTTCTCTGCCATCTTAATTCTCTATACAGTTTTATTTAACTTATAAATAATGCTTGTGATAAGGTTGTGAAGTTTGCAAGAATGCTTGAATGCTATTCTCTTAAGAAGGCAAGTCATTTCATTTCAAACTTTTGGGGAAAGGGTAGTGTAGTCACAGGCATGATGCTTGTTTTCAAACAGAAACCTATTCCTTATGGGTAGGGGATATCTTTTTGTTGCTTACCTATGTCCTTTCCTCTAATTCCATCTTCTTGCTATGGATCACAATATGCCAAGCCATGTAGTTTGGGTGGGAGGGACCTAACTCTCAGCTCCAGGGACAGGCTCTGAAGGGCATAAGTCAATCAGCATGCTCTATCCCCCAGGTCACAGTGATTGGATTTTTCAGTGTGAACATAGACGTTTCTGGGACTACCAGGGACAAGAATATTTGAGAAGAAAGCCCAGTTCTGAGGTTAAAAGAGGTGATCTGGGACCATGTTGAGACCTAAGTAAATCTCCCCTGATCAGTGGATCAGTTAATAACTTAAAATATCATCTTTTAAAAAGTTTCACCAGATTCTATATGGCTCGGCAACTAAAAGCATCGTGTGTGTGCGATTTTGATTTTAATGAGGTTTTCCTTCATTCTTGCTTCTTTCCCTCGCTCAAAATCTTTACAATTTTTTTCCTCCCTTCACCCTTCTTAGACATCATTTCTAGCCTTCTTTTGGATAAAAGGTCAGTGGTCTCCCCATTTTCTCACAGGTATCACTTATTCCAATTGACATTTACACTTGAGTAAACCTTAAACTTCTCTGACCTTTTTTTAAAAGCTAGCTTTTTAAAGAGATATTTTGTCTGTTTTAAAAGAGTACATTTTTGTTGCTTTTCTTTGTAAAAGGCCATGTCACGCCTCCTAGATTTTTTGGATGCCTTGTGTACCCATTTTGATTCCCCCCCTCTCTAAATTGGGGGTCTCCTTTTCTTTTCCCCTGCAGCATGGGATACAGATGTTTTGTAGACACATGGGAACTATTTAACAGTAATTTAAAAAATTTAGCCAGTTTCACACACCATTCTTAGTCATGTGAAATAAATAAGGGGATAAATCAGCCCTTAAATATGCCATTTAGTGTTGAAAATGAAAAACAACAGATGTAGGTATTCGAGTCGGATAAAATACTGATAGATTTAAGTCCAAAGTCTTGCCTAGTTCTCAAATTCAATTCAGCTTGAATTGAAGATATGCTGAGCTCTTCCCCTAGCTGACTTTTGGAAATGTATAGGCAAAAGGTGAGTGAGACATAGATTCAGAGTCTACCTGCCAGGGTTAGCCTTAAAAACAATTTCAGTCAATCTTGTCCGTAAATGATTCCAAATTCCTCTTTCCACTGGGGGACGGTATTTCTCACTCGTCTGTTGTTCAGAGCCATCAAGCCCTTCCTATAGCTCCTTCTCTGTCAGTAATATCTTGGGTTGACACTCCTTCAGGCACTGTGCCACATGCTTTACCCATATTGTTTCCTTTAGCTCTTATAATGACTCTAAAAGATATCCGTAAGGTGGGCATAATTGGAGTATGTGAGGAAACCAGTATTTGGAGGGTTAGGAGCTTACCTGGGCCCTTAGCTCATGAGTAGTAGAGCTGAAGTCTACCCTGAGGTTTGTCTGAATCCAGAACCCACATGCTAACTGATTGAGCACCTCCTTCACTTTCGCTGAGGGACCTAAGCTGATAAGGCAGAGGCCTCTGAATGAATATATAAAACATTTCATAACAGGTTGAATCATTAAGACAAAGAGCAGTCTCATGTGAATTGATTTCATGCTACTGCAATATTTCACTGGGGAACTGTTGGGGGTAGGCTGGTATTCCTGTAATCATTATATGTTGGGGCCACCAACTCCCTCTAGGTTGTTTATGTCCATAGAAACTTTGGGTACTCTACAATCTTCCCCCAATGTAGCCTCCAATATTTTAAAAGTCTTTTCCTTAATGTTATTTGCTGTTATTTATAAAGTCTGTTGGTCTTTGATCTTATAAATACATATATTTTACGTATTTAGAAGTATTGCCAACAAATCATGCAGAACAAAAAGCAACTTGAGCATCAGACTATTACTGAGAGGAGAGGCTCCCCAGGCGCCTAACCTGGTCTCCCTGGGAACTTGGAACGTCTATCTTTCTTCACATTTAGGGTACCTTTGCATTGTGTTTATTTTTTCTTTATACCCCAGGGAATTTGAGAGATCTTAGGTTCTTACGCTGCTTGAATCCTTCACTGGCATGCCAGCAAAAGATTTTCATTCTCTCTTATCCACAGACATCTCCCCTCTTCCCTGTCCATTCTTCTATTTCAATGTCAGTAGTCCATATCGTGGTAAGTTCTGGCAATAAAACTCCACACCCCCCTTTTTTGAAGTGCTTGCTGAGGATGTGCATGTGTCCTTGGTTCTGCTCTGTACCATTGAGCTCAGGGGACCGCATAACAGAACTACTCAGAGCAGAAAGTCATGCCCCTGAGTCATCCGATGCCTGGACCCTCAATAGTTGCTAGAGCTTCTGATTTCCCATCTTGCTGGGGTGGAGCTTTAATGCCCAGGCTTTGAACACTGGAACTTCTCTCCAGTTGAAGCCATCAGGACTGGAAGTACAGTGGAGCCCTCTGTGGAAAGGGGTTGTGTCACCAAGCAGCCTTCTGGCTTCTGACTCTGAGGGATGAACACTGGGTGTGACCGAACAAAACTCTCATTGGACCAATCTTTAATGCCAGGCTAGTGGCAGGAGGCTTGCTGTTATTGGTCCAGAGGAAACTTTGAAAGCAAATCATTCACTACAGCACACATTTTTTGGAGGACTGGAGCACCAATTCCCATCAGAAAACCCCCCTTGCCTGGCTTGGCATGGGAGAGTTTTTTCTGTGGGTGGCATCCTCCCAGGGAGATGGGAATCCATGCAGCGAGGTCAGCCCCTTGCTCTGGGAATGTGCAGAGAGGGGCTGCCCACTCACCAGGAGTCAATTCACAAAGGCTCAGATTTCAACCTTTGTGATATTTTATTTTATTATTTTATTTTATTTTATTTTATTTTATTTTATTTTATTTTATTATTTTTTACAGAGTGCAAATGAGGGTGGGCAAAGGAAAAGGGAAAAGAGAATCTCAAGCAGGTTCCTTGCCCAGCAGGGAGCCGGATGCGGGGCTCAAACTCATGACTATGGGCTCATGACCTGTGCTGAAATCAAGAGTAGGACACTTAACCGACTGAGCCACTCAGCCTTTGTGATATTTTATATCTTTAAGTTTGTCTAAGAATTTCTTCTATTAGACATTCACTTACCTAATTTGAAATCTTTGGACCTATTTTCACAGGAGACCTTTGAAAAGAATGTCCTGGGTTAGGTTCTGCAGGGGCCTTGCTGTGCAATGGTTGGTTAATATTTCACCAACAGGTCCTGGTTTGTGCTAAAAGCTGTTATCTCATGATTCCAATCTATAAAAACACAGTAACCAAGGGAACAGAGGTGAGGTTTATCTGAAGGATGTTTTTAAAATCATTTCATCCCAGTTAGCTAAAGTACAGGGTAATACTAGTTTCAGGTGTGGGATCTAGTGATTCATCATTTAGAAGTTAAATAAAAACTTGGAGGAAAAAAAATCATTTTATCCTACAACTGGTTAAAGTGGGAGAGAATGTCTTCACAATGTTACCTTCATTAAAAGAAACCAAGAGAGAGGAAAAAATATTGCTGACGTCAGTCTCGTAACATGCTCCTCTGACTTAATGAGCAAACTGAATTTCTAATGGTAACAATTCTTTGGCTTGCCTTCGTGGAAGAAAGGTTATTGAGTATTCTCCAGCTCTCCGGGGAATCACTTATAAAATGAAGTACTTTACGCATTAGGTAAACCGTCAATCTTGTTGACCTTCTGGCAGTTAGAAGCATTTAAAGGTGCATCGCTCCTGTCTTCTTGGGATTAACATTTGAGGAAATCACCTACCAGTTATTAAGTAACTTCTAGATACCTGCTCCCCCAACAGACAGAGTGAAGTAATGTGGCTACTTCCTGTGAGCGGTGACAAATTGGTTTTTAGGGAGGCAGAATTTTAAACTGATTGTCCTTATGAATTTGATTTACCAGCTGGTTTATAGAAACAATTCAGGTACTTATATGTTTGCACATTTTCCAAATATGAAAGCAGATATGTTGCAGAATTGACAAATGCCACCAATTTTAATTTCTGAAGTGGAAAAAGGACATAAATATGAACCCGAATGTGAGCTCATCGAGGGCAGGGATCTCTTGCTTACCTTTTTGTATCCTTAGCACCTAATACTCCCTCATCCATTTAACAACTGTTTCATGAGACAAATATTTACTGAGCACCTGCTATGTGCCTGGCACTGTTCTAGGTGCTAAGGACATAGAAGCGAACAAAACAGAATCTCTGCTTATATGGGGCTCGTATTCTCAAGAAAGATGAGGATAAAAAAATAAGAATATAATACATCAGGTATGAGAAAAATGAAGGACACAGAGTGAAGGGAGGGGTGCATGTGCTGTTCTGCATATGTGTCTTCTCTGCTATGGTGACATTTGAATAGACACTGAAGGAAGGGTGGAAAGCGGCTCTGTGGTTGTGGAGGGAACAGAGTTCCAGGCAGAAGGAACAGAAGATGCAAAGAGCAGATTCCTGAAGTAGGAATGTGTTTGGTGTGTTTAAATGACAGCGGCGAGGTTGGAAGGGTGGAGTGAAGGGAGGAAGGGTAGAAGAGGAGGTAGGACAAGAGTTTAGAGGTAGTGTGGGAAGAGCACGGGTCACCTAGGGTGGAGTAGGTCAAGGTTGGGATTGTGGACTTATTCTGAGTGTGACAGCAACCTTGGGTGTCGGGTGCTGGACAGGGAGTGAGGTGAGCTGGTCCTTGTTTTAGAAGTCCATCCGCTACTCTACGCCTGGCGATCATGTAAGCAGGAAGGCTGTTAGGAGGTTCTTGTAGTAGTTCTGTTGACGATTCATGCTGGCTTCTTGGTGGAGGTGGTGGTCACCTCTCAGCAGAGAGCCTTATGTACCAGCAGTGCTCAACCAACAAATGTTTATAGCTTTCACTCCTCTAGATCCCCATCTTCTTCCTTCCTAATATCTGTAAAAGCTTACCCTGTCAAAGCAAATGCTTTTACTTCCACTCTTATTTTCTTTTTCAAAGAATTTTTAAGTGTATTGTTTTCAGACCACAGAAAAGGAGATGTCTTCTTAGAGATTCCAAATGGTAATAATATAAGAGCACTACCTTAAAAGGAATTTTTTTAATTGAGATTAATATACCTTTATAGTTTGCTAATATACCCATCATGTCTACTGTTTGAAAGAGACCCTCTATTCTCTCTTCTCCACTTTTTTTTTAATAAAGAAAAATTTAATTTTTTTTAATGTTTATTTATTTTTGACAGAGAGAGAGAGAGAGAGAGAGAGAGAGAGAGAGAGAACGAGCGGGGGAGAGGCAGAGAGAGAGGGAGACACAGAATCCGAAGCAGGCTCCAGGCTCTCACAGAGCCTGACGCAGGGCTCAAACTCATAGACCACGAGATCATGACCCGAGCCAAAGTCGGACGCTCAACTGACTCAGCTGCCTAGGCGCCCCTAAATAAAGACAAATTTTAAACCATTGCTCTATACTTTCTAAGTCCTGGTGAAAGCTTTGCTGCAAATGATCTTTCCTATTATACTGATCTTTCTCCATCTGTCAGAGGGGACCCTCTCCAATCTTTGTTTTCAATGAAGCACATGCCAAGATGGTTCTCACCAAAGGTACTTTTTATTTCCATCAGCATCTCTGATGATGACAGTAATGATGGCAGCTCAGCTCTGGAAACTGGGAAGTTAACCAGTTGATTTGCTTTAATCCTCATTTGGTGTTTGGCTATAGTAAAGGCCAAATGTCTGGCAGGTGACAGAGGTATTTTTTTTATATATATAAATATTTTTAAAAATATTTATTTATTTTTGAGAGACAGAGAGTGGGGGAGGCACAGAAGGAGAGGGAGACAGAGGATCTGCACTGTCAATGCAGAGCTCAGTGTGGGGCTCGAACCCACGAACCGTGAGATCATGACCCGAGCCGAAGCCGGATGCTTAACTGACTGAGCCATCCAGGTGCCCCAGAAGAGGTCTTTTAATGGGGCCAATGACTATTTAGAAATATGGATAGCATGGTGAGGATTTCAAAGTGTGTAGCACATTGATCCCAGTTACCGTGGTGTTGTATCACACAGGCACTTGGTTTAGGGCAGTGGTTCTCCAATGTAAGTGTGCATCAGGGTCACCTGGAGGGCTGGTGAAACCATGAATTTCTGGCCTCTATCCTCAGAATTTCGGATTCAGTCGCTCTGGGGTGGAGTCTGAGATTTTGCATTATTAACAAGTTCCCAGGTGACCCTAATGCTAGGGTCCAGGCTTTGAGAACCACTGAGCTAGAGGCATTCACCTCTGAGAGAGAGACAGAGACAGAGAGACAGGAAGATGAGAGAAATGGAAAAAGAGAGAGAGAGGGACAAAGAACTTTCAGAGTAGAAGCACTGGTCTTTATCTTTGAGAAATTTGTAACCCAATTAATGCCGGAGAAAAATACTGCCACTTCTGAAATAAATGCATGTCAGATAATAGAAGGTAAGTTGTCCTGAGTGTTGAGTTACGGGATAGAGCTGGAAAGACAGAGAGGGGAGTCTGAAGCCAGGTCACCATGCACTTGGTTGGACTTGGAGGAGTGAAGGCATGTGTGGCTGGGTCAATAGCAGGAGTAAAATCTCACTGGCAGGTGGTGAGCAAGAGGGATGTGTGGGGATGGAAGGGCTGAGAAGTTGGGAACCTGGCTGACTAAAGGGAAGGGACCAGTTTGGGGAGACCAAGGGAATGGACTTTGGAAACAGGCCAAATGAGGAGGAAGCCAAAGAGGGCTTGGACCCTGGAGAATGTAGATCAGTGAGTCATACCTAATGTAAAACCAAATAGTTTCCTTGAGGGGAAAGAGCATAAGGATGTGTCTGAGTACTTGGTGAATGAGAGCTGCACGTGTGTCTCAGTTTTCTTTTTTCTGCTAAAAGAGACATTACCTTATGAATAGCAAGAAAATGGTTACAAGCTCTAAGTAGGTGATGTAGTTATGCTTTTAAACATCGCGGGAGAAGCATCTATTATCAAAACTAAAGGGAAGGGTACAAATATTAACATTCTATAAAAAGCCTGCAGCACCTGATTGAAGCAGGTGTGCCGAATGCTTTGGTTTTTATTTATCTGTTAATTTATAGTCTCAAGTATTGTGATTTGGAAAATTGACTTTCACAACAGGCAAAAGAGCGGTTGAAAATTCTAATAACACTCTAAAAATATATGCTCGCCTTTTCTTTTCAAATATAGTAAAATAATGAGGGCATTTGTTAACCTTCTGTTGCAGCTCCTGGAATTTTTGAACATACTAAAAATTTGATAATAGGCATTTTAAGCAAGCAGATGATCCCCTAAACATAAATAGCTCTCAAGCTATTTCAGGACAATAGCCATGGAAGTGATGGGAAATGAGAGTTTAATAGCAATAATAAACATTTCAATAATATGGTAACATATGTGATCAATATCTTGCAAGTGATTACCAGGTGCCAGGCACCGTGTGTGGGGACATGCACATATACACACACTTTTAAGAATAACTTCATTGAGTGGCTAAAATGAACAAATCAGGAGACTATAGATGCTGGCGAGGATGTGGAGAAATGGGAACCCTCTTGCACTGTTGGTGGGAATGCAAACCACTCTGGACAACAGTGTAGAGGTTCCTCAAAAAATTAAAGATAGAGCTACCCTATGACCCAGTAATAGCACTACCAGGAATTCACCAAGGGGTACAGGAGTGCTGATGCATAGGGGCACTTGTACCCCAATGTTTATAGCAGCACTTTCAACAATAGCCAAATTATAGAAAGAGCCTAAATGTCCATCAACTGATGAATGGATAAAGAAGATGTGGTATATATCCACAATGGAGTATCACTCGGAAATCAAAAAGAATGAAATCTTGCCATTTGCAACTACATGGATGGAACTGGAGGGTATTATTCTAAGTGAAATAAGTCAGGCAGAGAAAGACAGATACCATATGTTTTCACTCATATGTGGATCCTGAGAAACTTAACAGAAGACCATGGGGGAGGGGAAGGGAGAAAAAAGTTACAGAGAGGGAAGGAGGCAAACCAGAAGAGACTCTTAAATATTGAGAATAAACTGAGGATTGATGGGAGGTGGGGGGAAAGGGGAAAGTGCATGATGGGCATTGAGGAGGGCACCTGTTGAGATGAGCACTGGGTGTTGTATGGAAACCAACTGGACAATAAATTATATTTAACATAAAAAATAAAGTAAGTTCAAACTTACAAAAACAAGAGTAACTTCATTGAGGTAGCATTATGTATCATAACCTTTGCTGCTTGCGAATGTACAAATCAGTGATTTTAGTAAAATACAGACCTGTGGAGCCATCATCACAATCCAATTTTAGAACATTTTTGTTGCCCCAAGTTCTTTTCTTGTGCCTGGTTACGGTCCATCTCACCTCCACCCCCAGCCCCGGACTGCCTTATTTTCTGTCTCTATGGATGTGCCTTTTCTGGATGTGGCACATACATAGAATCGTACAGTATGTAGTCTTTTGAGTCTGGCTTCTTTCACTTTACCTAAGTTTTTGAGAGCCACTCATGGAGTACCATGTACGAGCAGTCCATTCATTGTTATTGCCAAACAGTGTTTTATGACGTAGTTACACAACTTTTTGTTTGTGTTGTCGTGAATTGCTGGGCATTTGAAATTTCTCCAGCTTTGGATTATTACGAATAATGCCGCTGTGACTCTTGGCTCACATGTCTCTGTACATACATAAAACTTTAATCATCCTGGTTACCCTATGCTTTAGAACCGTTAGGAGTTTTTTCTCCAGATAACGAAACTGAAGGTCAAGAAATTATGAAACCTGCCCAAGGCAGTAAATGCAACAGGAGGAATATTTTGAAACAAAATGTTGACTGCGCTTTTTTCCTTGGCAGTGCCCTATGGTTTGCTGATGCCCAACAAGCCCTGAGTCACTCACCTAGGTCAGGTGGGAGATGGGGGCGTTAGGAGCGCTATAGCAGAAATGCAAAGACAAAAGAATGAGTTCATCAGCTGCTGACATTTAGCCTGAGATTTGCAGATAATTAAGTAATTAATTAATTATAGGCATATCAAGAGGACAACTTGGAAGATTTAGATCACGGTTCCTTTCATGGAGTGGAGAAGAAAACTCTTCCACCTGTTGACTAGGTTGTTTGACATCCGGCCCCAGGTTAGGATGAGGTTAGGGCAAAGTGTGATCGGGAGAACAGAAGGATCTGCTCCTCTGGCCAGGGCTTTTGTGAGGAGAAGTGGCAAGAGAGTCAGGGCCGGGCACATGGGCCCGAGTCTCCCCTCTTGGACTTTGGGCTGGACAGAGTGGGGGTGGTGGGGTTAGTTGAGGAGGCGACTAGGTCAGAGGCTTTGGACGTGAGGCACATTTGGGGCTCGGGGAAGAGACTGCTTCCAGGTTGCCCTGCTCTACGCTGGGGGACAACCATACCAAGGGAAGCTTGGCAGCCCAGCATGGTTAAGCAGAGAGAAGGCCAATGTTTAGCTTTCTAAGTCACCTTCAGTGTCCTTGCAGTGCGGCGGGACCCCCAGCATTTCTGCATGCGCCCAAGAGTGTGCCCAGTGGTCCGTGGTCTGGGGGCCATCAGACTGCATGACAGAGGATGGAGGTGGATTGCCTACTTCTGGGATCTGGATGGAAGACATGATTGGGACTCAGCAGCTTTAGCAACAGATGGGGTGAGAATCCCTCTAGGTCATCATCAATGGAGACCAGACACAGATGGGTCAGGCACTGATGTCAGCAGTAGCAGAACATGCAAGGGACAGAACTGGTAACAACTGTGAGGTTCCCGAGTGGCTGGCTAATGTCCAAAGTCAGCATGAGACCAGGGGTACTCTTGCCCCAGGGCCGGGGCTAGAGTGATGGTGGCAAGGTGCCTCGGTCACGCAAATTTAGGAGGCACTTCTCCAAGTTTACATAAATCCACCTCCCATATTCCTGGTCAACATCTTGGGAGGCAGTGGAAATCTATGGCAGAACATCTATATTTAAAGTGAATGCGGGGCACCTGGGTGGCTCAGTTGGTTAAGCATCTGACTTCAGCTCAGGTCATGATCTCACAGTTCATGAGTTTGAGCCCATATCAGGCTCTGCACCTTCAGCACAGACTCCGCTTTGGATCCTTTGTCCCTCCCTCTCTCTGCCCCTCCCTCCCTCCCTCTCCCTCTCAAGAATAAACAAACATTAAAAAAAATAAAGTGAATGAAACTTACCTAAGGAATTGTAAAGTACTGCATCTGTGTAGGCTTGCTGGAGTAGAGGACATCGAGAGTTTGTTGTTTGTTTATCTGCTTACTTCCTACTACCCTGGTCCTGTGCTCTTTAGTGTGTGAAAGAGCAGGTCTGTTAGGGAAATGGATAAAGAAACACCGTTTCCGTGGCACGTGGGAGAGCAATGTGACCTATTGACTTATCACTAGTGAGTTGTGGGGCTGGGATATGAAACCACATTTGCCTGAATCCAGAGCTCACTGTTTGGAGATTAGTAATAACAATAACTAACATGTTTCGAGAGCTTAGTATGTGCCAGGCACCGTTCTAGCTGCTTTATCTGTGTTAACCCACGGAATCTTCACGTTACCCTATGTAGTATTATGTGCTATTCTTGTTTTACAGAGGAAGAAACTGAGACACAGAGAGGTACCGTACTTCCCCAAGGTCACACAGCCTATAAACGGTGGCGAGCCAAGTCCTTTGGGTGTGGAGTCCATTCTCAGGAGCTGGCATAAAGGCAGCCAACTTACCCGGGACCATCTTTTGTTGTCTAGCACTTCTCGGACAGGAGGCAGAGTTGCCAGTTTCCAGCCGGGGTAACCACGATGCCAACAGCAACTTGAAAGTGCCAGAATGGCTCTGATCGTGGGGAATAGAACTTTAGGGTGTACAGAGGCCTGCAGGGAGGCATCTTGGAGGACACTACGTATCACGTCAAGGAGTTTGGTGGGAAAAGTTAAAGATAAATCAGAGCTCAAAAAGAAAAGAAATGGAAGACATAGTTGAAGTTGACAATGTGTTTAACAGTTAGTTTTCAGTATAATTTTGTCTGGATTTTGAAGAAAATAAAAAGCTGTGGAATGTGTCAGCTTTCTTAAAGTCCCATAACCATGTCCTTCTTGCCATCAATTCTCATTACAGATTGGTTGAACCTAAAGAAAATGCCAGTTTTGCTAATTACTAAAGATATTTAAAGAATAATCTTCATCATACAGTGTTAGATGAAGCAAGTAAGTGGCGGCAGAGATTGATTAATGGCCAAAGCCAACTTGAGGTAATCAATCACAAAAGTCATTTATTCCAGAGCATTCAACAGAGAAATGTTTTCTAAAATGTGGCCTCTGAGATGGTTTTAGGTCATATCCGAAATGAATATTTTAATTGCAGTAGTTATAATTTTTATTTTATTAGAGGAATATTGATTTCCTACTTATGGGAACAGCATACTGAAAGTTAAGTAAAACTCAAGTTGATTTACAGAAAATATTAAATAATAACACAACATACCAAAATATGGGAAAATCACAAAGATGGTATATAAATGACTAAGGTTTGGGGAACACTGTATTAATGCAACAAAGACCAGCCAGTTATATAATAACTCAAAAGTGAAGATAAGAGATTTTATTCCCTTCCTTCCCTACTCTCACCTTTTATTCAGGGTTTGCTATTTATCAGGACTGTACCAAATATTTTACCTATATTAGATCATTTTCTCTTATAGCATTTGTCATCTGAGAATCACTTTCTTCTTATTCCTCACAGCATTACAGAAGAACTCTGATCTTATTGGGGTGGTAATGACTCCCAGTGGAAAGACTGCATTCCCAGGTTGCTTTGCAACCAGAATCATGTGATTGTTCTAACAGATGAGCTGTAAGAGAGAGTGCTGTGTGGAACCTCTAAGACTGGCTGCACAGAGGGAGCTAACTCAGGTGGAAGAAGTGCCCATTTGTCCTTCCCTTTTCCTCTTTCCTGTTGCCTGGAATGCCTTTGTGATGGCTGGCAATCCAGTAGCCATCTTGGAACATGAGTTAGGTTTGAGGATGGAAGCAAAATGCTAGGATAGTGGGATGGTGGAGTGGAAAGAGAGAAGCCACAAGACGACCTGGTGACCTTGGAGCTGTACCTTCTCCTGAGTGTCTACTTCAGATCTCTTTTACCTGAGAGATAAACTCCATCTTTAAAGCTTTCATTATTTGGGGGTTTTGGCCAAAACAGCCAAACTTAATATTAACTGAGAGAAGATGAAATATCAGTTTGGAGTGCTTTTGGATGGAGGTACCAGTAAATAAAACTTCTGGAAGCTTAAACCTAGGGTTTTATTTTTCTCACTTAAAACAGTGAAGAATTATGTGGCTGTTCAATGATGCCATTCAGAGTTCAAATTTTCTCTAGCCTTCTGTTCTCCACCCTTAGCCTGCTGGCTTTTATCCTCATGCCTGACACCTCATGGCTGCAAGCTGACCGCTGTAGCTCCAGGCTTCATGTCCACACAGCAGGCAAGAAAGAGATGGACGAGCCAAAGTTCTGCTCCTTACGAGGTGTTACCTTTTTATTTGGAAAAGAAATTGCTCCCCAGCAGAGTTCCCTAACATCCCATTATTACAGAACTGTGTCTTCCAGATTCTAGATGTGTGGTGGGATCCACCCTTCTGAAACCGAGGGATCTCGGTTAACTGCTGAAATATATTGGCTTCTGTTACTCTAGAGAAGAAGGAAATGGGGGAGGATGTGGGTGGGCCATGGGCTGTGAGGAAACCAAGTCCTAGAGAGGAGCTGACATGCTAATGTTACACAGCTGGCTGGTAGAAGGTCAAACACTGAAGCCTGGGATCTTGACCACTTTGGTAATCTGCTCTCGGAAGACCTTAAAGATCTTAGCTTCCCCTTCCTCAAATCTTATCTTTACACGTTATTAGGAATTTTACACAGGAAGTTCTAACTTGAAAGGTATATGGGACTAGAGAGACCTGTGAGACCACTTCCAATGTGAACTTACAGAGAAGCTCTGTCTAAAAGAAATTTTTCTTTAAAGTTTATTTAGTTATTTTGAGAGGGACAGAGACACCGTGAGTGGGGGTGGGGCAGACAGAGAGGGAGACAGAATTCCAAGCAGGCTCTGCGCTGTCAGCACAGAGCCCGACAACACGGGGCTCGAACCCACAAAACCGTGAGATCATGACCTGAGCCGAAACCAAGCATCAGACACTTAACCAGCTGAGCTGCCCAGATGCCCCTAAGAGAAATTTTAAAATAATGGAAATGTTCTATGTTACGGTGTTTAATATGGTAGCCACTAGCCATGGCTCTGGGAATTTGAAATACAGCATTTGTGACTAAAGGACTGAATATTTAATTTTATTCCATTTTAATTAATGTAAATGAAAATAGCTACACCTAACTCAAAGTATTGCTTCCCAGAATACCCGAGATGCTAAGAATCAACAACATTCCACTCCCAAGACCGATCTTTTTTGTTTTTAGGAATTGAAGGCTCATTGTTGCTTTGCATAAAGTGGGGTTAAAGGCCAGTGTAAGTAGTTATTTTACAGAAGAAGTTCAGTGTAGACACAATCATGTTATAAACGTTGATACAAAGGATTGGCCTGTGAGAATTATGGAGCTCCAAGTTTCCTTATACTTCTATCAAGTCAGGCTTGCTTTTCTGAAGGTGCAGGGGGACAGGTGTTCTGGCCCGATGTAAGAAGAAAGCTGTGGTGAGCAGAGCTGGCCCACAGTGCCATGGGTTAGCAGGCAGAAGCAGTGAGGCTCCTAGTAGTTCCCAGGCAGGTCTGCTGGTACCACTTTTTAGCTGCAAAAGCCTATAATGCCTTCCCTGTCAGTCAGTGGTAAATTCAAATCTTTACCTTCCAGGACACAGTTTGCCTAAACGCTTTGCCCTGATATTGTTATCTAAAGAGAGGACAATATTTTAAGATGTGTCCATCTTACAGCAACTGGGGATGAATCCTACCTCTGAAAAGCGGGAGATTTTGTCTTTTTGCATCTGTTAATTTGGTTCAGGAGGCAAGAGCCTGCTAATCTGGATACTTTAGTTTCTTAATGTTAGGTTACTGATCTACAGACCTACATCAGAGAAAGAAGACAGATCTATTTTAATGTATCAGCATTGCCGGTGTCCTAAGCCCATTCCCTTCCAGTGACAACAGTAACAAGAGATTGATGATTCCCAAGAGTCGGGGGTGGTGGGGGGACTATGTCTGCCTTGCCATTCTCCGTTGCAGAAAAGAAGCCTGGGCATCTATTGTGGGAATCCCTGCTCTCGGTCTTCGTGTGGATTTTCTGGGAACACTTCATCACCTGACTTCCATAATTAGCATTTAGAAAACTCCAGACAGCATGTAAAACTAGCTAAATGGAATCATTTTGCTTGATGTCTCTAAGGGTCATGGCACAGATATTTTCACAGCACTTATGTTTGTTCTGCTTTGTGGTACCACGTTTTCTACTTAAGAAAAACATTTTTTAAATGTTTATTTATTTATTTTCTTTTTAAAAATTTTTTTTTTAACGTTTATTTATTTTTGAGACAGAGAGAGACAGAGCATGAACAGGGGAGGAGCAGAGAGAGAGGGAGACACAGAATCTGAAACAGGCTCCAGGCTCTGAGCTGTCAGCACAGAGCCCGACGCGGAGCTCGAACTCACAGACTGTGAGATCATGACCTGAGCCGAAGTCGGACGCTTAACTGACCAAGCCACCCAGGCGCCCCTTAATGTTTATTTATTTTTGAGAGAGACAGAAGGAGAGACAGAGCACGAGTCAGGGAGGGGCGGAGAGAGAGGGAGACACAGAATCTGAAGCAGGCTCCAGGCTCTGAGCTGTCAGCACAGAGCCCGATGCGGGGCTCGAACCCATGAACCGGGAGACCATGACCTGAGCTGAAGTTGGACGTGTAACTGACTGAGCCACCCAGGTGACCCCCAGATTTTCTACTTTGATGTGTCCCATGGAGGACACGATTGGCTGAAGGATCTCTGAGCTTCTCTGTGTGCCGTGATAAACTGGCACAAGAAATCAGGAACAGGACCTACAGAAGGGGGCTTTTCTCACCCCTGGGGTTGGGCTGCCTGGCATTCTTCTGCTCTGAGTTACATCACCTGTTAACCCTTTGGTTGGCACTTTGGCCCTTCAGCATCCCCCAAGCTCTGCACCTTTCCTGTGCTGTTCCTCCTACTAGAACACGTTCCAGGCATCATCCCCACAGCAGCCCGGTCTGCTTCTCCGGAGCCAGGTGCGAACATCCGGGCCTCTTAATTTCTGCAGGGCCTCCACACGGAAGTTCTCAATTAGCACAAGGTGTGCATCTCTTGTTGGTGTCCGGCCTTAACTTTCTATTCTTGATCACTTTGGTCTTATTTGGGAGTCTCAGGATAAAGACAGTCAATCCCATCAGCTTTTCCTGTCCCCTAATTGCAGAAACAGCCCCGTTCCTGTGTGACTAAATCACTCAGAGTGCAAACTCAGCTCTCAACAGGAGTGGGTGCTCGCGTGTGCTAATTTGCAAGCATGCTCCCTTTTCTTCTCAAACACTATCGATATATGCATGTTGTCACCCTGTGTATTCATTTTGGGCACAAACCCTCACTCAAGATGCAAGATCTTAGATGACAAACAGCCCAGGATGGGAGTTGTTAATGATGTCTGTGTTTAAAAATAATAATGATTATTTGGTAAATCCCAACACTAAAGTTGAAAAACTTTCTTTGCCCTCCACCTTAAAATTAAGAAACAGATGGCCATCTGCAGCCATATATTTCTTGTTGTTGCAAGTAAATGCAGCCACAGGAGCTTATTTTATGCTAAAAGCTTCCATCTGCTAGATGTAATCTTTTCCTACCTGTGGAAAAATGAATAAAATAAGAAGGACCCGCTCGCTTTTGACCTTGACTCTCAGACAGATTATGCATCTAAGATACTTTCCTTTTTTTCTGTGACAGGTGTTAACTCTGAAATGATAGCACTGCAGACTTTTGACAGTTTCATCCTTTTACCTAAATGGGAGCAAATTTGGCTTAATAATATTTCTGGTTGGCATATGTTTTGCAGCAACACAGGGAGTGGATTTCCCTTTAATGAGCAATATACATCGTGTAATTCACAGCAGCTTTCCTTTTTCTTGTAAAAATGCCCGAGCATCCTTTGCCTCTCTCTTTACCAAGCAGAAATGAGAAATCATTATAAATAACGTGGTCTTAAAAAATCCTCCCATGTGTCAAGAATCTGTGTATGCACTGGAGGGGAGGGGAAGTAAACAGAACGAATCACTGCGAATGTGCTGACTCCCACGTTCCCATCGTTCCAGCCCCAGCCCCAGTGCCCCATGGCTCTCTACCTTCTCTTCCCGCCTTCCTTTCGCTACGATCACCCCGACACTATTCTGCCAGGGCTGTGTGTTATGTGGCACTATTCTCCCAGGGCCGGTGGTTATGGGCAACGCGAGTGCTATTTAGACAGAATTCGTTGTCATCCAGGTGTGTTGCTTCCACTGCTCCTCAGCTCTTTAGAAAGTGGGAGCTGAAGAGGGACCATAGTGGCTACGCTCCTCATTCTAGAAGGAAAAAAACAAAACAAAACCCGAGGCCAGAAGATAGACTGACAGCCCAAGGCTGAACCAGAACTGGACACAGGCTCTTGTTTTCTCTGACCCGCTGACGAGCAGAATCACACGGGGAAACAACCCGAGTTTTAAGGTTTGCACGGAAAACGAGGCGGCCTGATGCCACACTGGGGGATTTTCGTGAAGTTCCTCGGTGTTGACCTTGGGCAAAATGGAATGCGGGAGACCGCTTGTTCGATAGGAGGGAAAAACGAGCGATTTAGGCGTGACTTCTCAAGATAGTTTTATTGTGGAAGCGCGGTCCTGCTCTATTTTTCAGCGTAATCACTTCCTAACCCCACCACGTGTTTATTCTAGTGATGGGCAAGCGGTGTGTTGTTACGAAGGCAAAGCAACATGTCAACCAAGCGAGATGGGGGAAAAGAGAGGAGGAATAATTGAGCCGCCACATGCTTGAAGCGGGAAGACTCCGGGCGGTGTCAGAAACTGGCAGCGCGATCCTGAGCAAGTTACTTCATCTTGCAAGGCCTGCAAGATGTGGCCCTGGACCAGCATTGTCACCACCTGGGCGCTCCTTGGAACTACACATTCTCAGACCCTCCTCTCCGGCCCACCAGTTAGAAGCTCGGCTGGGGGGGGGGGGGGCGCGGTGGGAGCCAGCGATCCGTGTTTTAACCAGCCCTCCAGGTGATCCTGCTCTGCTCACGCTCACGTTTGGGAACAGGTGTGAATAATCGCGTTGTAGAAGCTCCAAGCTCAGACGCCAGCGTTCAGGCAACAGAAGCACCCCAACAGCTAGATCTTCCTGGTCTCAGGGGTCACTTCCAAATGGCACATCCGCGATCCCCAGAGCCTACCTGATTTTGTACACTGCTCCCTGCATCTCTGTGTCGCTTAACGCTCTCTGCAACGGAGAAATCGGGTATCAGGTTACCTTTCGGAATGCAAGGGGACCTTGGTACAAAGCTTCCAGGCAGTAGTCCCGAGCGGGAGCTCTGGTTTTAGATCCTGGGAACCGAGGGCTGGAGTCATGGGTTTTCAATACGTGCATCTCCTTGCTGGAAAACGCACATTCGTGTCGGCTATCAAGTCTTTTGGTCGTCTTGAGTTTTTTATTTTATTGATTGATTGATTGATTGGTCTCTGAGATGGAGAGAGACTGAGAGACATTGCCTGATGGTCTGAGCAGGGGCTCTGGCTTCACGCTGCTTGCTTTCCCCTGGAGCTCCACCATTTCCAGCCTTGCGTAAGTTCCCTTTTGTTTCAGTCTGTTTCCCTTGCTGCAAATGGGGGAAGCACACAGTAGCTACTTTATGAAATTCTTGTGAAGACTCCAAAGATACAGTTCGTGTCAACATGCTCAGCGCTGTGGGCTGCATGTGTGGAGTACAAGGTAAATGTCAGTCCACTTGTCAGTGTTCCAGATTTCAAAAGAAAGTGATTTTTTTTTTTTTCTGATAATAGACAATGGGCGAATGATATGTAAATGGGAAGGAAAATGTAAACGATTTGGAAAATTCTTATATCTCAAAAGTGTCTTCTACAGGCGACAATAGTCCCGTGGTTAATGATCTCAGAGAGCATAAGCAGTCAGATAGAACTGTTTCAAAAAGAGAGAGCAGATTAGTAGAGCTAATCCTTTGCCGAGTGTTCTCTTTCTGTATTTCTCACCTTCCTGCAGTGCTAAATCCTTGTCCGGTTGTTTTAGATCAGGTCCAGAGTTCTCCGATTGGCTTCTCAGTTTAGGTGGTTTTCCTGTAATGTGTTTGAGCCACTCCCATAATTTCCTTTTGTAGCACTTGCTACTCTTGAAATAAATTGTTCATGGTTTGTTCTGTAAACTCCATGAGGGTGGGGGTCATGGTTGGTTCCTTGTCCTTATGGTTTAGCCTAGTGTTGGTTCAAATACAGTAGCTCAGACTCCCTGCTCCCGCCCCATGCTTAACCACATGCCATGGCATAAATGTATCCTGATGAGTTCCAGGTGTGCTATTATTGATTATTGATTTCTCAGTCCTTGGGGCAGTCCGGGCAGAGATAAGGACTGCCAGAGTCCTAGCACCAGTCTCCTCCCACCTATAGTAGCTTCATCTGTTTACTCTAGTATGAAATAAAATCATCCAAGTGTGCTGTGATGTTAACAAGAGTGGGAAATACGGCACTATTTATTGCTTGGATAGAAGAATAACTAGGTAGATGATGGATAGATGGATGTTCCAACCAGTGAGAAGTTCTATTGATCTATTGACCAGTATGATAGACTGAGAGGTGTAGGTAGGACCCATCACAGAACAGACACAAGTGCCACTAAGACAATTCAAAACAAAATTGCACTGATAACTTGTTAGGCAAGGGAGACAGATCCATTAGGAAAGATATTCTGGTTTCCCCAAATAGAAAAGAGAACCAGACCCAGCCTGAGAAAGAAGTTCTGTCCAAGTAAGGTCCAAGTCTATGTGTCCATCTCTGATTGTATCGAGTGGACTGCAAACTTTCCGTTGAGGTAGGCTGTTGGTTTTGTGTTGTGGACGCTGAGGATGTAGTCCTCAGTCATGTCCAGGAGGGTTAAAAGAGTTTGGGTCATTAGCGGGCAACATGACACCTGCTTCTTGCAGGACTAGACAGAGTTTTTCTATTATCTGTCACTGTGCAAAGTCCCTTCCTTATCAACTTCATGTCAGCAAAATGGCCAAATAGCATTGGTTGAGGGGAGGTGATTCTCGTTTGTTATTACCAGTGAAAATAATAACAGAAGGCTGTTGCTCTGTTTGTTGCTTTAGGAGTCCAACTTGGGAAACTGAGTTGCAGGTAATAAGTCAAGATGTCAGAGTTGTAATATTCAAGTAGAATCAGAGTGAAACAGAAGAACAAATTGCTGATTCCTCCTACTCCACCATTCTCTACTTTGTATTTTCTCAAGGAAAACTAGCTTCGAAGGGCCATATATGTGCAAAGTGGCTTTCCTCTGATTTCTGAGTATTTTATGATGTCTCTGCTACACTGTGGAAGCTTGGGGGTAGCATACCTTATAAGATATATTAAATTTGGTGATTTAGGGTTATAAAGACTTGTGTTTAGGTTTGGTGTTGGTATAAGCCAGAGTTTGACTGAAACTTATTTGGTGGTGATGTGAATCATAAATGATGAGCAAGACCCCGAACGTATTACATATGAGAAAATGTCTTTCTCTTCCTTGAGTGGGTTGTCATGGTGATTGGTAGGGGTGGCAGCAATGAGGTTTGGCGACAATCGGGAGAGAGAGTATAATGTTGGGACTCTGAAAAATCTGAAATTATTCCTCTAGTGAGCTTTGGCTGCCATGTCCCCTGTTGAAATTCTTGGAGTGTTTCGAGTCCAAAGTTCCATCTCCACTGTGTTGGCTTTAGGGGCCACAGCTACGGCAGAAAATGGATTCTGGATTTCTAAACAACAGCAATGACAAAAATGAATAGCTTAGGGATAGAATTGTAAACCCAACATGATCTCCTGTTGTTGCCCACATGAGCCAGGTACCTTACTTCGGCGTTCTTAGCCATTATTCCCCTCTCCCCTTTCTGTGGGGAATGCAGCGCTGGCAGGTGGAGAGTAACTGAAAATAATGAAGACAGCTGCCCATCATCTCTTCGTGGCAGGTCAGGAGAGAGGTGAATGCAACATACAGATAAAACCTTTCCGAGGAGCAACTTAATGGGGGGGTGAAGTATAATAAATAAAACACAAGCAGTGGCAAGAAAGCATGACTTCTAGGGAGAAAAAAACCCAAAGAGACTCCAATGTGAGAATAAAATGAAAATGTCTTTCCAGAATGAGAGAACGCAAAGCAATTCAGAGAAAAAGTGGCCAAGGCAGACTTGAACCGCACTTCATAAATTCTTGTTATTATCTCACTGGATTCTTCTCGGAGCTCAACGTGCTTTCAGAGGCTCTGTCTGAAATTGTTTGTTAAGCAATCTTTACATAACCTCTTTATTTTATCTCCTGGGGGTCCTAAGCCATGCACGAGGTAGACAAGGGGGGGGGGAAATCATTTATAATATTTTACAAGACAAGTTGCTAGATTTGTTTACCCTTCATTTACTTTTATGAAGTCTGTGGCTCCGACTGGGTATGGAGAAGGGGGTAAGACCAGGGAAATGGTCTCGTGATTCTTGTCCATTCATCCTGTTGCCTTTCTTTCTCTTTATTTTTCATATGGTCCCTTCCGTGAAGGAGTGAAATAATAGTGCCCCTCACCGGACAGCTTTATTTTGGTGAATAGTGAGTGTGATGGTGAGGATGTATTACCAGAAAATTCTTGGGTCTTTTTAGGTGTCTCCCCCCACCTCCCCCCCCCCCCCGCCAACTTAATGAAATGTAGTTTAATCCCCACACTGAGATTGATGGAGGAATCTGGTGGTCTGCATTTTAAATAAGCACTGGAAATGTTCCTAACGCAGATCTTCTAGGAACTATACCCGAGACCCGCTGGCATTGGAATGTGTCTGTGTAAGGCTCTGATGTGAGATACATACAGCTTGAATCTCTGTTGCTACCTTCTGAGCTGGAGTGAATTACTTGATCTCTCTGTGCTTATTTCCTCCATGTGAAAAAGGGACGCTGCTGGTATTTATCCTGTAGAGTTGTATTTAACAAAATGATGCAGGAAAAATATTTAATGCACCGTGATACAGAGTAAACCCTCAACAAGTGACAGTCAGCACATATATTGTCAATGAGCTTGATGATCCTGTTTTTAGAGCCTTTTTACACCTTTGGATGGAAGGAAGGAAAGGGAACTTGAACTAGCTTGGGAGATGTTTTGTTCTGTTTTGGCCGACATAACAAAGATTCTCTGCTTGACCAAACATGAGTTAAGCTCCTCATACCTTCTCCTGGGCCCGCCCATCTGTGGACTTCCTTGTAAAATCTAGTGTTAGTTAAAACACTGCAAAGTACATTTAGAAGGAGTCCCCTATCCTCAATACCCGATCACCTTCAATATTTAATTGGGTTCCTCAACCTCTGTCATCCCCCAAGTGATGTCTGTCCATCCTGGCCTGTCCTGAGTAAAGAACTTGTTAGGTTGATTTAGCCTGATTCCCCTACCCTTGATATTTTCTCCTGGTATTTTTCCATCCAGTGATCCCCACACTGCTCCTTGGCTGGGAATTCCCATGAGTCCATGCTTTATTCAGAAATGTGCCCAGGTCTAGACTGAGGTCTCTGTCCCCTGTTGAAGGAGTCCAGGATAAAATCTGTTTTTACTACTTTTGAGTTCTCTTTTTTCATTGACATGAATTATGGAAGTGGCAGGTGTAGAGGGGCAGGTGTAGAGGTGTAGAGGGTGATTGGCTATGGCGACTTGAGCTCTAAGTTCTCATTTCTCCTTTACTGTCTTTGGTGTATCATCGTCTTCTGTTCCAGATAAGGCTTTTCTCCATGCAGGGGACAGTGTGCCCTGAGAGTGCTCTCTTCTCATAGCTTGCAGCTGGAGGGTGGGGGAACTTTCCTACCAGCTCTAGCTAGAAAAACTAGTGGAAGGATTAATGGGCTCAACTGAAATTACATGCCAATCCCTGTACCAGGCTCAGTTCTACCTGGGTCATGTTCTGTACCCCCAACAGAATGTTGGGGGGGAGGGACTCATGCTGGGCAAAGACACCGCCCCCCCACTCCCTGCCACTCGCCACCTATTTTTTCTGCTTTGGTTCATCCCTGTAATTTTGCATCTGTGATACAGACACATCCCAGACAACAAAGGCATCTCATCAGCATTGGGGATACAGCAAGATCTAAGCAGGCAGGGCCCCTGCCCTCATGGAGCTTCTAGTCTAGTAAGAAATGAACTTTCAGAGTGAAGAGATGAAACAGAATTATGACTCCAATCTCGGTCCTCCTGCAATAGTAGGAACTTAGGAGACAGTATAGTAAAACCAGGAAGGAGATCAACTGGAAATGAAAGTTAAGTTGAAAAAGAACCCCAGAGGAGGCGAAAGGGTACGCTAGGTACACAAACTTTGAGGTACTTAGAGTAATGCTGACTCCTTCCCACCCACCACCCCCATCACAAGGGAAGAATATATTCTTCCAAGAACATCAGTGGTCTAGGTGGGTCTAACTTAGCTAATCAGACTCCTCTGCAGAATTTGATTAGGCATCCAGGGCTCAAATTTCTTATTTCTGTATTTAAAAATAAATGGGTTGATTTTCACTGTTCCAGTAAGAGAATCAGTAATAGTAGCAAACTACTCAGTGATCACTTACTATTATGGGTGCTTTACGTTCATTTAATCTCAGCACCCCACGAGGTAGGTAATGTTTGTTATCTTCCTTACACAGATAAAGTAACTAGCACACAGAGGTTGAGGGAGCATAGCATTTATTGAATGCACATGATATGTAAGGCTCAGTGCTAAGTGGTTTTCGTGATGATAATTCATTGAATCCTCTTGATAACACTAAGAGGAGTATTTTTATACCCAGCTTAAGGAGGCACTGAGCCTTGGATAAGTTAAGGATTTGAAGTTCTATAAGGAGGACATATCAGTCTGGTCTTGGACCCAGTACATCTGACTTGATCTTGTTCTCTTAACCACTGAGCTCTGTTCCAATTTCCAGATTAGCTTGCAGAGCAAGTACATGCTTTGTCCTTAAAATTGTCTTGGAGAATGTTTTTCCCGTTACAATCTTGTTGAAGGGAAGGAGTGCTGTCTAGGCCTTTCCTCTCTTACCTGTTACGGCTGTACTACAAATCAAAGTTGCCCTGAGCTGCCCACGTAGAAATGACTGAAAATATACAACGTTTGAAACAATTGGTTCTATATTCAATCATTAAAAAACACGGTCCCTAATCTATGTACCAGGTACTGTTCTAGGCAGTGAGAAGTCCTAGCAGGTTCCCTCTGTAATTTCTTGCAGGTGGTTTCTGTCACAGCTGTGATGACGATTTGTAATGCTTACTCATTCACTTGTTTATTGGTCCTCATATTAGAATATAAGCCCCAGGAGACAGATCCATTTTCTGTTGTGTTAACTTCTGTATCCCTAGAATTTAGATCAATGCTAGACGTGTTTTAGGTGCTCATTGAATATGTTTTGAATTAATAAATGAACAAATAACAAATGAACTAATCACAAGTTTACTGGGTGGTAAGTACGTTTTTCCTGTGTGTGTGTGTGTGTGTGTGTGTGTGTGAATTTGATGATTTTTTTTAAACACCACTTCTTTTGTTACCCTTTGTGTATTGCATTCACCTGTGACTTCTGGCCATGGGGAGTAACTGAGCAGAGACCAGAAGATGAACATTTAGCCTGGGATTATGGAAACTGATGCAGTGGCAGCATAGGGAGCCAGCATTAATCAGAAGTTACGGTCCAAAAAGTACCTGACCAAGGGCCCTTGGGTATAGTTTCCTTTTAGCTAGGGCTCCAAAGTCCCTCCAGTGCAGAAAAAGTGTGGTTGCTTTCTTCTGCGTATAATGGACCATCAGGTGTCAGGTATGGATCTCTCAGTTGGAAGAAGCAGTCACCTGTCTCTGGTCATGTTCAATGAACGCTAAATCCCCTCTAAACAACCTGGTCTCCAAGCTTGTTTATTTTCTTGCTGTAAGACTGGCACATATTTCTCCTGCTTGGGGGCAAAAAAACTCAGACTGTGAAAGACGGGGAAAATCAAAATGCATTGGTTAAATAGTTAAAAAAAAAATTATCATGGATGGACTGCTGAAGTCACTTTATCATGGGAAGAGAGGGTGTGTTCAGGCATAAGATAGCGTGCCAAGGACATTTCCTTTGTTGTTGACCTGGAAAGAATGCATTATGTGTGGAAAGTCCAGACAGGAGGTCAGCAACATTTTTCCGTGAAGGGCCAAGTAGTGATGATTTGAAATTTTGTGGATTACGCTGTCACAGTACTCAGTTCTGCTATTGCGGTGTAAAAACAGCCATAGATAGCCCTGCAGGGAAGGAGCATGGCTATGTTCCAATAAAACTTTATTACAAAACCAGGTGTCAACCTCTGGCCTAGAATGGTGTTTTGGCATTTAACTTAAGATTCTAGAACCTGGAAACCTAAACCCTCTCTCATCACCATACAGACAGTAAATACACCCTTTTGAAGTGGTAAATAAATACACCTTGTCAGAACCCCCAGTTCTAACCCACCTTAGCTACTTCAATCAGGGTCGCATGAGCATGCATTGAAAATTAGGTGTATCTAGCTTAAACTTCAAGAACTTAAAAACAAAAACAAAAAAACGCTTCAATCCTATCCTAGCCCTCTCAGAAGCCAACTTGGAGTTCTCACTGTTGAAAGATGCAGATCTCAGCTACAAAGATCCAAGATCAAAGCTTGGAAGTAAATTCCCTTCAGAAAGGGCTCAGAGCTGCATTAAAAATTGCCAAGCTTCATCCACGTCACCCTCCCAGAAGAACTCACTGGCCTAGTGCCACCTTCCCCCAGAGGCCAGCCTGGCCTTGGGCCATCCATCTCTGCTTGCTAAAGCCAGGCTCCACAAATCACATGGCTTCTCATTGACTTTCTGTCAGGGCGAGGTAACCAAAGCTCTTTAAGCTGAGAGGTGTGGCACGTAGCTCCTTTTTGCCCATCTGCTCTAATGGGAACTGCCAGGTCAGGAGAGCCCAAGAGGGCACAAGCCCAGAGAAGATAAGCCTATGTGGTGTCCCTTCTGTGCTCCATGCACTGTGGTCGACCTTTAGAATGACCAGGTGGATAAGAGCATATCTGGAATCCTCTGGCCTTTACGGTGTGCACGGACTTCTATACTGTGAATCCTTGATAACAGTGGAAGGTACCTCTGTACTTGGGTCAGCTGACGGTAGGGAGCCTGGCCCATGCTACATTAACTAAAGCCCAAAAGGACTTCTACAAGAGCAGGTTTAATTAAATGAAGTATGTCTTTGGCTTCTCTCTAGGCTCACTTGTCCTCAGTGACTTCCACGGATCCTAGTCTCTTCTTTATGGCTGGTAAGAGACTTTCTTCTCAGGAGGAGATATGAGTCAGAACTTGTAAAAGCATGGCTCTTCGGTTCTTTGTCTTGGAGAAATGCCATTTTTTCCTTACTCGAAGATAGTTTGCCTGTAGTCTGGCATTAGTTAGAGCAGCAGTGGTGTACTTCACTTAGGCAGTTGACCATATGGGTGCCAACTTTCACCTTCTTCAACTTCGAGGTATAGTTTTCAAGTAGGTCTTTTTACCTAATAGTTTATTTTACTGGTCACATCTAATCTTTATAAAACAAAGCCATAAATTATTCCCTTCAAATAGATACATTTATCAAATTATATTTGAACATCAACCATCACACAGTCCTCCTGGGTATCTTGACAAGGAGGTACATTCTCTGTACACTGAAACCACCATTGTGGTCTTCCCAAATTGTCCCAATCCCTGCAATACCTTTATGAATACGTTTACAAGGTTCCTACTAGGCTAATCTTTGACTTTGGCCTGAAATGGCTCCCACAGGCCAAACAGTGACAGATGGACAAATGTAATTCTCCAGTAAGCCTGGTCACTTGAGGACATGAAGCCCACAGGTAGTAGTTCTCCACAGCATCCTGTATTCTCCCAACTCCAATGCATGTCCTGTTTGCTATCGGTCCTTACTCCCTTCTGTTTCCTCATTGAACTATAAACTCTGTGAGGCCAGGGCTTTATGTTTGTGTAGTATATATGTTTCTGGGTAGCTCTACAGAAGTCTTGAGTTATTAGTGCATTCATAAGGTCAATCTGTGGTACACACTGGCATTGGAATTCATGGTCTGGGTACTAACTTTCTTTAGTCTAGCTCTGGATTCAAAAACCTATCCAAAATCTATAAAGAACTGACCAGACTCAACACCTAAAAAATAAATAATCCAGTGAACAAATGGGCAAAAGACATGAATAGACACTTTTCCAAAGAAGACATCCAGATGGCTAACAGACACATGAAAAGATGCTCAACATCACTCATCACCAAGGAAATACAAATCAAGCCACAATGAGATACCACCTCACACCTGTCAGAAGGCTAAAATGAATAACTCAGGCAACAACAGATGTTGGTGAGGATGCGGAGAAAGGGGAAAGGTTTTGCAGTCTTGGTGGGAATGCAAACTGTTGCAGCCACTTTGAAAACAGTATGGAGGTTCCTCAAAAAATTAAAAATAGAACTACCCTATGACCTAGCAATTGCACTACTAGGTATTTATCCAAAGGATACAAAAATGCTGATTTGAAGGGGCACATGCACCCTAATGTTTAAAGCAGCACTATTGACAATAACCAAATTATAGGAAGAGCTCAAATGTCCATTGACTGATGAATGGATAAAGATGTGGGGTGTGTGTGTGTGTGTGTGTGTGTGTGTGTGTGTTTGTCCACACACATATGCATACACAATGGACTACTATTTGACAGCAAAAAAGAATGAAATCTTGCCATTTTCAACAACATGGATGGAACAAGAATATATTATGCTAAGCAAAATAAGTCGGAGAAAGACAAATATCATATGATTTCATTCATATGTGGAATTTAAGAAACAAAACATGAACATAGAAGGGAGGAAAAAAAACAGGAAGGCAAACCACAAAAGAGTCTTAAATACAGAGAACAAACTGAGGGTTATTGGAGGGGAGGTGGGTGGGAGGATGGGCTAGATTGGTGATGTGCATTAAGGAGGACACTTGTTGGGAGGAGCGCTGGGTGTCGTATAAGATCTAAATGACTGGGTTCCACTCCTGAAACCAAGTCTAAACTGTATGTTAATTAACTTGAATTTAAATTAAAAAAAAAGCAAAACCAACAAACACTATTAACTGTCCATCTGTTGAGCACTGAGCTCAGTGCTAGGGATTCAACAATGATGAGATAGCATCCCTGCTGTCACAGCTGAGTGTCGTGTTACTCTATCTCAGTGAGGCAAAATGGCACATTACTTAAGGATGATGGTTCTGTTGGCAGCCTAAGTTCAAATCCCTGCTACACCCCTTACTAGCTCTTTGACTTTGGGCAAGACTCCCGACCCACTTGTGGCTCACTTTTCTAATCTATAAAAATGCAATAATGAGGGCAACTATGTCATGGGACGGTGGTTAGGATCGCATGAATGAATATACATCAAGTGTTAACACCTTTCCAAAAATAAGTGAATTTGACATGTTTAAAAGGTTATTCACACTTACAGAAAGACGAGTGCTTGTTCCTTCAATGTTCTATTGGAGCACAGTTGAACTAGCTCACTAAAGGATTATGTAATGTTAGGGTGTGTACCTTTATTTATTAGGGGCCAGATCCTGTGAAATGATGCTGTAGTATGTGGATCAAGGTTCAAACAATTTCTGTCCATTGATGGAGAGGAACTCAAAGGCTTATTGCCCCTTAGGACTCCAGTCTAACAAACATAGCAAACCTACTTGGACATAGATTTGTCTATATGAACCTCTTTTCCTCAAACAGTCTTTGAACCATCCAGCTGCTTTCTTCATTAATGACTTAAATTGTGGGCATATGCTCATGCTGTATTTGTATGGGTAGTTTTATTTTTAACTTTTTGAAATGATACTTTAGGAAATGTCATCTATTACGTGGATAGGTTATGATCACTATTAAAAAAATTTTTTTTACATTTATTTATTTTTGAGAGATAGATCGTGAGCAGGGGAGGGGCAGAGAGAGAAGGAGACACAGGATCCAAAACAGGCTCCAGGCTCTGAGGTGTCAGCACAGAGCCTGACACCGGGCTCGAACCCATGGACCGTGAGATCGTGACCTGAGCTGAAGTTGGACGCTTATCCAAATGGGCCACCCAGGCGCCCCCTATTTTTTTTTTTTTTTTTTTAAGCCCAATGATGTAGTGGAAAGAGCATTGAACTATTTGTCCGGAAGTTGGGTCTGAAGTTGACCTTAACCACTTGTTACTTTTCCTGGTCACATAATTCAACTTCAGTTTTTATATACATAAAATGGGAAATATAGTTAGTTACCAGGGTTACTGGGCAGTTGTAACCTTCCAGTGTAGCCTGCTAGAGGCTATCCTTCTGGACCACTGTTTGGCAAAATGATGTAATTAGACAAATCATTCTTCTCTCCTGGGGCTGATCACAACCCCTCAAAGCTTGGCTGCTTTCAGGCTCCCTTTCACACAACTAGTTTTTAGCAGAATGCATCTCTAGATTCTCTATGCCTCTTCTTTCTCCTTCTAAGGGCAATCGTAAAACCAGCCCGAGCCGTGTTCATGCCTCAAAGCTCCAGTGTGCAAAGGGTTCTCTGTTTTATTATAGATCATAAAAGTGTTATCATGTAATGACATTTGGCACTCAGGCTTTACGTACTTAAAATGTATCATCTCAAGTTGAATCATTGCCAGAGGACATGAGACTAGTTAACGTATCCATTTTACAGAAATAGAAACTGAGACTCAGAGCGGAGGCGACTAGTCTGTCGACACTCAGCTAAAGGAGCAGCTACAGCCTGGATTCCAACTCCTGTCTGACCACATCCAGAGTATTTCCTTTGATTTGTGGAACACTCGGGATGCACGGGGTCCCACTGGGAGCCTGTGGAGGGTGCAAGGTGAGTAAGGGAGGACCTTCTCTGGAAGGGCTGGCCTTTTCCATGTGGAAGATAACAATAGAAACCATTACCATTTGGTGGCTGCCATGCTTCACACACAGTCTCATTTACTCCTCGCCTTACTCTGGTGAGGTAGGTGCTAACGTTGCTGTTTTGTGCATAGCAAAACCGTTCCAGGAGATGAGGCCACGTGCCTCAGGTAACACAGTTGCAATGATTCAAACTGCTGCCAGTTCTTTCCATCGTTTCTAGCCCCCCCTCCCATAAGATACAAAAAAGATACCTTAAACAGTAAAGGGTAGCAACATTCAACATTGTACAAAGCACCCAGAGCGATCTTGATGAGAGCTGCCTGTGTTGCTGGGAAACTGCCCCAGGCAATTGAGTAAATGTTTATTGAGCATTTTCTGTTTGCCACAAAGTGGGGCTGGGGAAGGAGTGATGATGTGGCCCCTGAACTTGAGCAGCTCCTGGCCTAGTATGAGGGACGGATGTGTTAATAGGCCATTAGGACACAGCATGGTAAATGGTGTGCTGGGGGCTGAGGGCAGGTTTCCTCCCCGGTGCTGTACCGCAGACAAGTCTCTTAGCCCTGCCAACTAGAAAGTACGTTTTCATGGTTTGCCCTTCCTCTGATTTTCAAGGCACTCTGTCTGCTTCAGTAAACCCTTTGTATTTGACTTGAATATGTTGTCCCTAAGTGAGTAGATTTCCTTCTAAATCCTACTTAAAAAAAAAAATTAAGTTTATTTATTTTGAGAGAGAGAGAGAAAGGCAGGGAGAGAGGGAGAGAGAGAATTCCAAGCAGGCCCTGCGCTGTCAGCACAGAGCCGATGCAGGGCTTGAACTCACAAACTGTGAGATCATGACCTGAGCTTAATTCGAGAGTCGGATGCTTAACTGACTGAGCCACACAGGCACCCCTCTAAATCCTACTTTCTCAGGTGAGTTGGAAAATTAGTTTTCACTGCACACCGATAGTGTGCTGAACTGGTTCAAGAGGGTGTTGACGTGGCAAAGGTTAATATGCCTTCGAGTGGAGAAAACGACAGTGGATCATGTGCCAATTTGTATCCTGCGTATACAGATGACTGCAAGTTGAAAATACTTGCGGGACTTTTCCTTGATCCCTGGTATGCCCTCTAGCTGGGCTGGAGATTGTTCAGATGTATAGATGTGCAGGGTCTCTGCAGGCTACCATGCTTAGGAAACCTACAAAAAAAATCTATGTTAAAATGTCTCCTCTATCACACGTACAAAGAGGAATCACAATGTAAAGGAAATTTCTCCTTCCCTTCTTGGAAGACAGCTGTTGTTACTGTGTGTATCCTTGTATGCTTTTATGTGCCCTTCTGGAGATACTACAGGACTATAAATATGTGTGTGAAGGAGTTCAAACATGTATGTGTATAGAAGTACAAACACACATATGACCAATTTAGTTTTTAACATGAACAGTAACATGCTGCAATAAATCTTGTACCTTGCTCTTTTTTTTCCCCCTCCGTTGAAGAGTACATTTTGGAGATCATCTATTCTGTCATAGTACCTGTAGACTTACCTCATCCTTTTTTCAAATATTTATTTCATTTTGAGACATAGTGAGTGGGGAAGAGGCGGAGAGGGAGACACAGAATCGGAAGCAGGCTCCAGGCTCTGAGCTGTCAGCACAGAGCCCGATGCGGGGCTCAGACTCATGTACTGGGAGATCATGACCCGAGTCAAAGTTGGAGACTTAACAACTGAGACAGCCAGGTGCCCCTTACCTCATCCTTTTAATGGCTGGTTAATATTCACTGGGCATGTTTTAACCAAAGTCCTTTCTGATGCGCATTTTAAATGTTCTTGGCTTTTGGCTTTTATAAACGACACTGCGGCGAATAAACCTGTACACACATTTATCCATGAATGGATGTATCTTTTTTTTAAAAATTTTTTTAAAGTTTATTTATTTTTGAGAGAGACAGAGATAGAATGTGAGTGGGTTAGGGGCAGAGAGAGAAGGAGACACAGAGGCAGAAGCAGGCTCCAGGCTCTGAGCTGTCAGCACAGAGCCCGACGCGGGGCTCGAACTCACAAGCCGCGAGATCATAACCTGAGCCAAAGTCGGACGCTCAACCGACTGAGCCACCCGGGCGCCCCCATGAATGTGTGGATCTTGTGGATAGATTGCTAAAAGTGGAATTTCCAAATGAAATGTTCATGTTACATTGGGCAAGGCATTGCCCAATTACTCTTGAAAATGTGGCACTGAGTTAAGTTCCTATCAACAACTTGGGAAGCCATCTGTTCCCTCTTACATTCTTTGAGATGTTAGGACATCTCAAAGCCTTAGGACATACTGTGACAATGGAAACATGGATGTTTTATCTGAAACTTGAGATACAGGTTAGATTGAGGAGGTTGTGAGTTGATGGACATGAAAAATCAGCTGATCAGCTCGAAGTAGTGGGAGTTCAAGGTTTTAGGACTGGAAACCTGCCTCTTTGGCATTTCAGGCCTAAGAATGCTCCTTTTTTTTTTTTTTTTTTTTTTTTTTAATCCCTGGAATACCAGGATGTAGTTTGACCTGTTTTTAACTTTTTGCATTTGTTAATGGCAGCTGGATACTTCAAGCCTGTGTTTTCTGGAAGGATCTGGCTCGATTCTCCCCACTTATTCTTTGTTTCCTCAAAGATTATGTTCACGCTCTGTACTAGGCCTGACTACCTCATGTTGTGGCTCTCCGAATGTCCACACCCCTTGCCTTGTGGGTCTTGAATGGGTGACCTTATCACTCCAGGAGGCAAACATACCCTGCACTGATCTGCCAAGCTCAATATCCTTTTGCTTAAATGTTAGGTGGATTTATGTTATTGCTCTGGGAAGCAGTGATCCAGGGAGGAATTAGTGTCTTGAGAGGGCTCTGGTCTTGTTAAAATGGCAACAGGAGATTGTGTGCCCTTACTTGCTCAAAGCCAACCACCGTGGTCTAGTCCAGTCTTTCTCCTTTCTTCCCCTTCCTCAACCCATTGGGTCATTTGAATCTTGTCTGCATCTGAGCTTTATCCAGGGTCTGGTAAGGGAAGCCTGGATATAGGGCATGAGCAGCTCTTAGTGACTCTCACTGGAGCAAGGAAAAGCCACAACAAGATGCCCTTTGATCTGGGCTCTCATGCTTTTGGCGGTGTTGGAGGTCATCCAAATGGGACCTCTCTGATCAGAGCTTTTCCTTCTGGAGTTTCCTGAAAGGCACATTTAAAGTATCTCGGTATCACATGTAAGTTAAATCAATTTTTTTTTTAATTAAAAAAATGTTTTTAATGTTTATTTATTTTTTGAGAGAGAGACACACGCAGTGCAAGTGGAGGAGGGGCAGAGAGAGAGGGAGACACAGAATCTGAAGCAGGCTCCAGGCTCTGAGCTGTCAGCACAGAGCCTGATGCGGGACTCGGACTCATGAACCGTGAGATCATGACCTGAGCTGAAGTTGGACGCTTAACCGACTGAGCCACCCAGGAGCCCCTTAAATCGATTTTCAGTAACAACAGTCTTTTTAAAAATAATTTAAAAAAAAAATTTTTTTTTTTCAACGTTTATTTATTTTTGGGACAGAGAGAGACAGAGCATGAACGGGGGAGGGGCAGAGAGAGAGGGAGACACAGAATCGGAAACAGGCTCCAGGCTCTGAGCCATCAGCCCAGAGCCTGACGCGGGGCTCGAACTCCCGGACCGCGAGATCGTGACCTGGCTGAAGTCGGACGCTTAACCGACTGCGCCACCCAGGCGCCCCTTAAAAATAATTTTAATGTATATTTATTTTTGAGAGAGAGAGAGGGAGACAGAAAGAGAGAGACAGAGAAAATGCAAGTGGCGGAGGGACAGAGAGAGAGAGAGAGGGAGACACAGAACTTGAAGCAGGCTCTAGGATCTGAGCTGTCAGCACAGAGCCTGACATGAGGCTCAAACTCACAAGCTTTGAGATAATGACCTGAACTTAAGGTGGATGCTTAATGGACTGAGCCACCCAGGTGCCCCTCAAGTAACAACAGTCTGAACCCCAAAGGTTGCCTTTACTACTAAGCTTTCTGGCTCTGCTTAGCAGGCATGTCCTTAGGTGGTTGCCATGAAGTTAAAATTAGGTGGAGGTGGTGGGTCAGTGACAAGGCTGAGGGAATTGGAACTGAGGGGATTGGTCGAGTTGTCTCAGCTCTACTACCTGTTAATTATGCGTTTGGACACCTTCGTCAATTAGAGTCTAACTTCTTCTTCTATGAAATAGAACAGTGATGCCCGTTTAGCTTAATCAGAAGATGCTAAGAGGGAAACACGGGGTTGCTAGTTGATAATTCTGAGCTGGAAGGGTTTATTCTTCATTGCAGCATACACTCGCTGATTTGCCTATATCTCGCCAGCGAGTTCTTAGGCCCGAACTCTGAGAAAAGCACTGCTATCCCTATTTTGCCTCAGAGAGGTTAAGAGAGGAAATCCAGGCCTAATAGCTGGTAAGATGGTAGTCAGGTTGTAAAGTGTGGGAAGCGACTGGCCGTGAGGGTCCGCGGTTACATCTGAGTACGTGCTTAAAAGCCAGACCCCTTATGTGTCTCTAACCCAGAGGTTCTCAACTAGAGATGACCGTGCCCTTCAGGGGACATTGGGCAAAGTCCAGAGGCAATTTTGGTTGTTGAAACTGGGGAAGTGGGTACCAACTAGGAAAATGACCTCTAGTGGGTAGAGGTCAGAGGTGCCACTAAACATTGGACATTCCCAGAACATCTCCCACAACAAAGAATCCTCTGCTCCAAAAGGTCAATAGCACAGAGGTGAAGAAACCTGTGTCTAACTCGGGAAGTTCTAGCATTTCCTGTAGACAAGGTAGCCTATTCTTCTTTCCCTGACCTTCTTGGTTTTCCTTCTAGTACTTGTCATCCTCAAGTCTATGTAATTCATTGATTATGTGTGTCTTTTATTACTGGTCTCCACTCATCAGAATAGCAACTTACCAAGGGCAGAAGTCTTGGTGTTTTCCCTGTTTGCCAAGTGCTTAGAACCTATGCATTGTCGGTGCACCACGAGTAGTCGTTGAATAAACAATTGTGCACAAAGTTTTGTTCATGGGAGCCACTTGGGGATCACCTGATACAGAGGGAGGTGGCTGTAGACTTGGTTTCTAGGACGAGGTGGTGTTGGTCAGGCTACGCTCCTGCCGGGGCCTCTTACCAAGGGCTGAACCAGAAACGTGGTCGTGCAGCTCGAAGGGTGTTGACGCAGCTTTTTGAATTGAGAGTTGCTGCAGTCTGTTGTCTTGCTACCACGGATGGCCATGGTGTCCCTGTCGCTCATTTCCTGGGCCTGTCCAGGCATGTGGTGATGATGTATTTTGTGGCAATTTGAACAAAGCCTCCTGAACTATGCTGAGGTACAGGAGCAAACTGGTGTTGCACGGCGTTTGCCCTCGCAGGTAGATTGTATCATCGATCACAGTCTTGGCTGCCTCTTGGCGGAATGATCATATATCCCCGTCACGCTGACATGGGATTTACTTTTGGTCAACACAATGTGAGCAGGAACAAACTGTCATCGGCAAGCATGTGTGACGTGGGTTACTTCGGCCTGGAAGGGTTAAGAGTCTTTGCATGATTCACACTTTGCCCCCCCTGTGTCACAAAGACAGCAGTGTCTCAGGCCATCATTGCTTTGTTCCCCTCAGTCTCCAAATAAAATGACCTGGAACAAAAGTAGCACTAACTATTGGAAGACAAGTAGCATGAGTGAGAAATAAATGTGCCTTGTGAGGGGGGTGTCACTTGAATGTGACCTGTTACAACTGATGTAACCCGTTGATATGTGTGGAAGGTGAGAAACTTGAGAAACCTTTCCTGGTTTGGGTAAGTGCTCATAAAAGCCATGGAGTTCTTTCCTTCCTTCCATCGAGAGGATAGCGATTTGAGGAGGAGAGTTCAAAGTTGGGAATGTTTTACAACATTGGTGTGATTGTTTGCATGTGAGACCCCATTAAAGGAGAAAGTTACAGGTGTTCTGGGGACAGACTGGAAGCAGAATGCAACTTGCTGTCCCGATGTGGTTGCGTCTAATATGCTAATGAGCGCTCCTAAAGGAGGATTCCATCTCGGAATATGAGTGTTGGTATAATTCATGAAATGTTTCACCACAGTGGGTGCTTGTCTGTCACTCTTTCTCCATCCAAACGTAATTACTCCTGTTCTGTGGAGATCCAAATTAGCCCGATGAAATTTTGAG